>NC_086289.1:46061195-46382925 GCF_963924245.1 Chroicocephalus ridibundus
GGAGATGCAGGAGCAATCCTGTGCCATCACCGAGGTGAGATACCCGGCCCAGACCACAGGTAACAATGACCCACCCACAGGGCAGCGGGTGCATGTGGCACTTGCCCCTGAAGAGGTATCGAGTGACCCTGCAGGCACAGGCAGCAGTGGTAAGTAAACGTTCTTGTACATCTACTTGTGACTATACTGAATGCTTTTCCAGAATAGCTTGTCAACTAAAGTACACAATGTGATGGGATAGTGTAACCTATTGACATGGCTCACGTAGCTGAGAGGAGAGGGGAGGAAATGGTGCTTTAAATTATACAAAAAAGAATAAGAACGAGGAAGTCCCACAGCTGAAATACACATCAAAGAAATGCCAGAAGGACAACAGGTGCTTTACAGGATAGAGTTTGCAACAAAGCAAAGCTCCTTGGAGAGGGCTTATACAAACAATTGTACTGGTTTAACTTCAAATGTAATTTTCAAGTGATTTCAAGGCATTGCAGTAAGCACCTATTTAGGTTTAAGAGAGCAATTAACTTGATTTATCTGAACTCTGATCATAATCAACAAACTAAGCTGAAATCAATGCAGCTCAACTGAAATCAAGCTAACCATGCAGTCCTTATACCAGGTTAGCAAAATCCATTTCAAACCAGCTCTGTAGCTTTTAGATGTGCAGCCCCGCTGTACACAAAATATTATTCCTTCAGAGGCCACAGAAGTTTAAATCAATAAATACAAACGGTGTTTTCAGAGTGGGAGGACAAACCACAGCGTCCACAACTAAGAAAATTCAAGGAGATTTTCATTTACTTGCCCTTTCATAGCAGGATTTTCATAAATACACTCCAAATGCAGGCCTGGAAAACAAGGAGCCTGTTATGAAGGAGGCTGGAATGACAGGAGGTGTGTGGGACCCCGACTCACCCATCACCCCACAGGGACAGGAGAGCAGCCAAATCGGCAGCCAAAGGTGGAAGGAAGGCTAGGAAGAGCTGTGGCGATGGGGCTGGACAAGTCCATGGCCAGGAGTCTCCCAGCAGGAGTGTTTGGGCATTTCTAGCATGAGCCAAACAGGGGCAGTTGCCAGCAAGTGGAGCTGTAGACACAGCCGTATGCCAAGCACAGCCACTGAGGAACCCAAAAAGGCATAAAATGGAAGACATGATGGAAGAGAATCAGTAGAAGTATATTGTATATGTCTAAGTGGGGTGGTTTACGTAAGTGGGGTGGTGTTGTGAGCTCCTGACGTTCCAGGTGCTGGGGAGGTGCCCCTTCCTGCAGACTGTGGGACCCCAGCACAGCCGGGTCATGCCAGGTCCTCAGCACCGTGCCGGCACAGAGCCAGGCAGGATCCCAGCCCTGCTGTCACAGGCAGGAGCCCAAGTCCCCCGGGGCAGAGATGGCCTGGCTGGTGCAGTCACTCGCTGTACGGCTGCAACACGTGGCCCATCAACCAGATCGTGCTACGTAGGCCGGGTACAAAGGCAGCCTGTGCTCAGAGAATACACACCGGGCATTCATACAGTGCTTAGGAGGAAGCACTGAAGCCAGAGCTGAGGGAACTTATGTTCACGGCTGATTTACCCCATTGAGCCCGCCTGCGGTAAGAAGGGTTTTCCAAGAAACGCAGTACCTGCAAACAAGGCTGTGCCAGCAAACAGAACCGCAGGAGGACGTATTGTGAAAAACACCACTCAGCCCCATGCAGACAACCTTGCACAAGGCAGGCTGCGTCGGCAGCACCCAGAGCAGAGCCAGGGCCCTCCTCTGCCAGCAGGGTTGCAGCCACAGGCTGGATGGGGCAAGAGAAGTTTCTCTAGAAGTTGGTGCAGCTCACTCAGAGTGCGCAGGCTCCCAGCTAAAACGCTGCTTGTGGCAACAGCCTCCCTCCACCCATCCGTCCTGGCCCTCCATCCTCATCAGGGAGCTGGCATCTCCACTGTTTCCTATGCAAGTAGAGGCAGGCCTTGGGGGCCATATCCACACACCAGCTAGTGACCTCTGAAGAACACCACCTGTAGCAATCAGCATGACACAGATGATCCCTAGCTGGCTCCTTACCTGTCTCCCGCAGGAGATTTGCCATTTTGTGCTGGATCCAGACTGCTGCAACTGACCCAAGCTCCCTAGTCTAAAACAAGCTCACATGAGCAGCAGTCAACCCCCAGCAGGAATTGACCAAAGGCAACCAGAGAAGCTGATGCCCCACTGCTATTAGTAGCCCTGCAAGCAATCCTGATGCAGAGGTGCAGGTGTGCCCTGCAGGGCAGGGTCTCTCCCACCTGTGCGTGCCCTGAGCACCCGCATCCCCGTGATGGAGGCACTTTCTCAGTCCCCAGGGCTGGGCAAACAGTGACACTGGAGATGCTGGGAAGCACGCTGCTGTGATCCCAGTGCACGCAGCATGTATTTCTAGCAAATACAGGAGTGACAGGACTACATTTTACACCTGCGCAGAGGCATCTACTTCTGTGCCCACTCTGTGCACTGGAAATATCTGGATTCCGGTTGTTCCCTGCACAGAAATGTAGAGGAGAAAGTCTTACTCCCACCCTCACCAGACTCTGTGTAATCACTCCGTGTTGGCAGGTAGAGGAAGAGTTTCCAACTCATTGTGTTTGCAAAGCACTCACTTAGAGCAGCCCTTCCAGGCGCTGCACATAATCAATAATCAATCACAATCAAAGACAGAAAGTAGATTCAATTAACATTAATAAAAAAAACCTTTGTAAGGACAGAGCAGCTCCATAAAAGCTGCTGTAAAACACTGAGAAACAAGGGGTGCCTGCTGTGACAGCTGTGGTAGGCTTTGGTCATCTGCCCAATCTTCCTAGACCCAGCAAGCAGCAAAGACCCTTACATTTCAGGAGAAGTGATTTAATCACTACCTCAGACAATTGTCCAGGATAAAACTCATTTGTAAGCACTTTCCCTATGACTTGCTGTCTGATACATGATCACCCTGTAAAGGGAAGCGTACCCATTAGTAGAGATCCTCATAGCTAGGATGGAAAAGACAATGGAACAGACAGTGGGGAAAGGGACATTGCTCCCTGGCCAGATGACTTCTGGTGAGCAAAGAGATCTCTTCCATATTTCGTGCCTCTGGACTGATGTAGTATGTTCCTCACTTAGCCCTTACTTTGCAAAAATCAGTCTCAAAGTCAGCAAGGACTGATCTGGGCTTTTACCTTTACCAAGGCTATGTTGAAGAGACAGTGCCCAAATGGGGAGTGAAAATGAAAAAGCAGCAGAGGCATATCCAAAATGGGCATGTGGGAAAAGAGACACACAAGAAACTAAACCCCAGCACTGTCCCCCACTCCTTACCAGCTCGTTTTCTTCACCCTTGTTGAGGAGCACACAATGATCCTTCCAAAGCTTTTCCTCCATCTGACCACGTTGTTTTCACAGTGTTGTTGGTGGTGGGGTCAAGCAATGCTGAATGCAGTTACTGACTTGAACTCAGGCCAGCATTAAAGTCAGCTCTCACCATGGTCCTCTCTGCTGCTTTTGAAAACCTCACAGTGCACATGCTTTTTATAAGGCTCCCAGGAGAGTGAGGAAAATCCACCCTCACGTGTAAAGCCCTTAAATGCCTGCCTTATGCAAGACGTGTGTTTTTCTGCCTCCCGGCTTTGCTGTGCTCGTCGGGGTGGGACTGGCTGGAGCACAGCTCTGGTGGCCAAAGGAGGGAGGGCACCCATGATCCTGTGCTGAGGACATGGCCCTGCGCAGGGCTCGGAGGGAAACTGGCCAGGAGAAGGGCGGGAGGGTGCCGCAGCCCCACGCTGACCTGACCCCAGAGCAGCCACATTAGCGCCTGGGACCACCTCCAGCGTGTCAGAGAGAAGGATCTGCTCTGGGGACACCACAGTGTCCAGTCCTGGGCTTGGTTTCAGCGCAGTGGAGGGGCATGCTGGAGCAGTGGTTCAGCTTTGGTTCAAATTTTGCCTAAAGGCAAGAGCAACGGGGCTGGATGACTCCTTTGGAGAAGCCCTGGGCAACACAGGGCCCTTGAACAGTGTGCAGCATGAAGCCCTGCGGGGCAGGGAGAGATGGGGGCTCCAACCATTCCCCCAGCAGGGACGGCAGTGGCAGACAGGGTTGGGAGCTCCACTGCGCACCAACTTCCAGTCTCTCGTGTCCCAGCTCTCCGTGTAGCCAGAGACATTTTTCAGGCACTAAGCTGAAATTGCTCTGTCTCTCCCCATTCTCCTTCTGTCACAAAGTCTGAAAACAAGCATTTATCCAGGCAGGAAAAATGTGCTGTGTTATTGTCCTGGAATAAAGTACATGTTTGTGTGAATAGAGACAATGTCTCTGAGTTTGCTTGGACACTTTTTGGCTCAGCCACAGGGAAGTAATTCTCTCTCACTGATGAGACCAGGGGATTTAAACTCCATAAAGAGACACAGTCTTTGCACACAGTGTATTTCCCCAGTGATGGCAAACCAGGATTTCTTCTAAATTCTCCTTCCCCAAGGTGGGAGAGAGAACAATACCCAGGGACTGCAGTGCAGCGTGTCTGGAGTCCACTAAGTCTCCCCCAGTCTGCAGCTCCACACTGGAAAAGGCTCCAACAAGTGAGAGAAGCACCTTTCACTAGGCAGACTACTAAGGAAATAAAAGCATTTATCCATGTTTCTTCTCTTTGAAACAGAGCAAGCAGAGGCCAGGCTGTCTGGCCCTAGGATGACCAAAGAGCAATTATCACTTTGCTGCACCCTGAGTCTACCCCGGGCTGGCTCTACATAGTCTAACCAGATCCATCTTTCGGGGGGTTCTTCCAGCTGTAGTTGTGCCCATGAAACAGCAAAGATGTACCAAACACTGAAGAATCCTGAAAAATCAAGGTGGTGGTGGAAAAAATACGTATTTTTCTTTTTTTTTTAGCATTGTCATTTTGAACTGTCTAAAGCCTGAATTGAATCAGATTTCAACTCAAATAAACCATCCCCCTTTGTCTCTACCTCTCCTCTGAGAGGGCATCGGTAAGCTCATCCACTACGCTGCTCTGCACATCAGTCGTGCAGCTCCCTGGATGCGATACGCTTGCAGCCATTCCACTCCCCGGTTTTCAGAAGCAGTGTCTGTATCTAAAGGTCTTCTACGCGGCCCTTACACAAAGTCCAGCTGTGTCCTTTGTGGACCTTCTTGTGGCAGAAAGCTTCTACACAAAGAGATGAAGTGCAACCCACTGTAAGCAGGTATTTGCCTACTACCAGCCAACGCCTCCTGTAACTCTCCAGGGGAAGGAAACTCAAGAAAGGTATCATTAGTTGGGTGGTGTTACTAGGTTCTCTCTATTTTCATCATCCAGGGTGAGGTGTGTTTCATCTACAGGAATATGACCTCCAGTCTCTGGTCTGGAGTCGCAACAGTTTCGCTGTGTGGGGCAGAAGGATGCCCATCGCCACCACCACAGCCCGCGCTTGCAAAGTGCTCCCCAGGCTGTGGGGGACACCTCCAGCCCCAGTCCACCAAGCTGTGGAGCCGGCACCTGAAAAGGCAAAAGAGAAGGAATTCACAGAATTTCAGGCCAGTCAACATGACTTGAATACACAGATGGATGTGAGAGACAATTCTTAATCAGTCAGTTTGTAAGTACCCAGGGGATAACAAAGTGATAAGGAGCAACTAACATGGATCTGTCAGGGGAAGATCCTATCAAACCAATCTCATTTGCTCCCTGACAGGGAGATGCTCCAGGGAACGGGAGGGAAGCAGCTAATGTGGCACATTTAGGCTTTTGACAGAGCTCCCCATGAGATATGAAGATACTGAGAAATAGGATTCTTTTATGATGACCTGAAAGGTTGAACCCTAAGTAGGTGTCAGTGGTTCACTGTCCATCCCGAGGGACGCAAAATATTCATAGCTTTGTTAGCAGCTTGGATAACAGGATGGAGAAGACAACTGAAAGGTGTATATGACACTGAGCAGATGGAAGCACCTGCTTTAGAGGAAAGAAACAATGCAGCGTGATTTTGGGATGCTGACCAAATAGTCTCAAATGACCGTATGAAATTCAGTAAAACGCCGCACTGAGTAGCTGGAGGAAACAAGTACAAACTGAGGAGGCAGTGGCCAAGCAGGTGTATGACAGCGAAGCAGATGTAGCTAACTGCAGGCTGAGTTTCCTTTTGCCAAAGAAGCCGCTGTGGTTCTGAGCCACATCCCCAGGAGGCTGGTGAGGTCAGTAAGATGGAAGGAAATTATTCCACTCGACTCACTGTTTGCAAGTCTTCGGCTGGAGTTCAGGACCTAGCAATGTGCAACTAAATGGCAAGATACCAAATGACAACGAGATGAGACGTTTGGAAAACATGATCCATGAGGAAATGTTGAATAACTGAGTTTGTTTGAACTAGAAAAGAGAAGGCTGAAGGGAAACAGAATAACTCTTACAATACACAACACTAATTTTTTTCTCCTATTCTTTTTAGAGACAAGGATAAATCAGAATAATTTCTTGTTAGATTAAACAATTAGATTTGCAGAGTTAGTTTAGACATTCAAGAAGATTTTCTAATTTAAAGGATAGTAAAATACTCAAACATGCTACCTAGGGCAGGAGGAAATCTTGTACAATAGAAGATTTTAAGGAAAAGCAGGACGTAATTCGACAAGGATAATCTAAGGACAGGTAGATCTTGCCTCTGAGCAGGGAGAAGGACAAAATACCCACGTCAGATCCCCACTAGCTTCATGCTCCTGTGATTTCTGCAGGAATCCCTGTCCAAACTCAGTAAAGCACAACCCAGACCTTAATCGCAGTGGGGAAATGGTGCTCTGTGAATTCAGATTTGAGTAACCTTAGTTAGCAGGATCATGTCGTTTATTCCCAGGACCAACCAGTCTGCAATGAGACCTGCACAGCAGGGCTCATCAGGACTTAACATTTCTCCAGTCCCACCTGTATTTTTTCTTGTGTGTTTTCTGCTGGTTTTGTATTGCTCCTGATGTTCCCGTCATTCTCTCTCCTTCCCTGCGCTCTGATCAGGTTTATTCCCAGACACTGGTGAGTGTCTGATACCAAGTTGTTAAAAAAACTTAGCTGTGTTGAACAGCTGAACAAAGCTATTGAAAAGCAAAGCCATGCTTGATTCCAAACCCTTTGTCCCAGTGTCCAATGGCTGTCAGTTACCACCTGGATCTCTCACCCCGAGTGCCCTTGCTCTGCCTCTACCTGCTGTGCCCCAGCCACCTCACAGGCTGGGTTAACTGAGTGCTGTCCTACCAGATGTCTGAGATGATTGACATTTTTAGAGCTTTTAAACAGACCACAGGCTTAATCACTGCATTCTTCACCTCATTAGCAGGCAGGGGAGCCAAGAAGGTAAGTTTACTTAGAAATCACCCAGGTTTGTCCTGATCTCTTGAGAAGTGCAGTCGAGACATGTTGTTGGTAAGCACAGTGAACTTTCCAGTAACGGCCAGAGTGATTCAAACACTTGCTGGGTATCTACAGGCACTGTGCATGCTTCAGGTGTCAGAGGTGTTGTAGCTGTACCACCACAACACCCCCCGTGCGCTAATCCAGCCTCCTGGAGAGGACAGTGGGTCAGTCCATGTGGGACAGACCCTGCTCTTACGGAGCCAGATGCCTCCAGAGCTGGGCTAACTCCTCCCCAGTGAGCTCGGGGGAAGCGTGTTGCTCTGTGTGGTGGAGAAGCATGTGCTGCTCTGCACAGTGTCGCCTTCAGCTGTGCACACACGGGGAAGAGCCGGGGAATTGCTCTAAAACATGCTGCCTGCCAGCAAAGCAAACAAAACATTAGGACATTCATGCAGATGGGCTGAAAGTTGACAGGGGGCACGACGTGGTGCTTCGATTTGGGGAAAACGGGTGGATAAAGGCATCTCAGAATCGCTGCTGGCTCCTGGTCCCTTCCCCCAGGTCTGTTCATCCACTGCTCTGAGCCTCTCGGCTTACCGGGACAAACACAGACTGCTTTGGCACCCTCCACAAGAGAACAACCAAGACAAACCTGAATCACAGCCTGCCAGAAAGCCTTTGTCTTCCCCTTTCCATAGCACTGCCCAGGTGAAGCCCTCAGCGTGAGCGTGCACCCGCTGCGCTGTGTGCTCTCCAGGGGAACGTGGTGGGACACGTCCAAGGCAGCAGCACTGGGGGGGCTCCTCAGAGAGATCTGGGCATGTTGTGCGTGATTCCTGCAGCTGGAGACAAAACACATGCTGCCTTGCCTGGGTACTTTGGCTGTATATTTCTATGAGTTATCTTACCTACGTACCCCACCTGGCTACCTCCCTGGCTGAGGCAGAGGAGAGGGGCTGCAGCACAGTGTGGGGGAGGCAGCTTGGGTCTGCTGGATCTCTGCCTTGGCTTTTGCAGGCGCTGCAGATGCATGGCAGGGTCCAGCATTTCAGAGAGCAAGAGAAGGGCAGCGAGGTAAGCCCTGGAGAGCTTGTTCAGAGCTCTGCCTTTGCCACCCTGTCCCTGAGACGCCAGGCAAGGCCTCTGATTTTGCACAGGGGGGTTACGCCAAGAGGCGTTCGCAGCCTTCCCAACTGCCAGGTCAAACCAGGAGGCTGCGTCCCCATCTTCGCTGGGCTGCTATGGAGATGAAAACCCTCCAGAGGGCAATCCAAAGCTCTTCAGTTCAACTCCAGCTTTGAATAGCTGCTGGAGACACACTGGCTCCAGTCCCTCTTCAACTGCATGGTCAGCAGTCGGGGATCTCGGCAGATTCTGAGTGGGGCAAATCTGGAGGGCAAAGAGCTCCCTGCCCAGAGCTACCGCAGGCGGAGGCGCAGAGGGACGGGAGAGGGACGTGCTGGGGCTGCCTGCCTCTTTCATCCTCTCACTTTTCACAGTTTGAACTCTCCTCCTTTATTGGTGCACAGCATGTCCCACCTTACTGCTCTTCAGGTCCTTTTCCTTTTTTGTGCACTTAATAAAGCTCTATTTTTGCTGAAGTACCAGGTGTCCACTCGGCTGTAAGGAAATGGGAAGCTGTAGCCATGCCAAAAGGTTCTTTTGATGTGTAAAGAAACCAGCAGGTGATCTAAAGAGAGCAGTAAAGCAGCACCCTCTGTCCCCACAGAAGCAAAAAGAGATTTATAATTAAATTTATATTTATTTCAGCAAATAAGTCTGGCTGTATTCAGTGTAATGTATACAGTTAATCAGGCACAACATGGTCCATACAAACGAGCAATCTCTCCTCTCTAGAAATTTAAAAAGCAGCTACAAGAAGCATTTAATATCTCTGGTATCTAACAACACAACATATTCTCCAGTGTTCACAGCCACACCAGAGACCATGTGCTGGTAATCTGCCTCTTGTTCCAGCTGCCCCCAGGGCATAGGGGTGACATCCCTCATTTCTGTTCTGTTCCTGGAGATGTTCTCCATTTCTCCTGAGGATCCTGTCAGTGTCCAGGGCCCTTTCCCTGTGGCACAACTTCCAGGCAGAGGAAGCCAACCATCAGCCCATGGCATGGGCTATGCCAACACCCCCAAACTTCGGAGACAGTACCATGGTGCCTTCAGCCTTGCAGAGGTACCCTCTGTCACAAGGACGCGGACACCAAGTCTTGCATGGGTAGTTCAACATGTCCTCACGTTCTTCCCTGAATCGTATGCTTGCCTAACCTCACAATGACCCAGTCACTGGGGTAAAAAGACTGGTCCAGTTGATGAATACCTGCCTTGCTTAGAGCCTTGGACTCAAGCCATAGGCTGGCATGTCCACATTCCTGCTCTACCGTCTATATGGAAAGGATAGGATGGTCCTGTACAACTTGTGCTCTGAAAGGCTGTAAAGATTTAGCAGGAGCATCATGAGAGGCTGCTTAAGGCTCTCATTTCAGTCAGCAGTGAGTGGGCAGCGAGCTCTGCGTAAGGGTGATCACAAGGAGGAACGGAGTGGCAGGCTGGAGGTTCAGTGTGAGGAACAGAAGGCAGTTGCCAATGCCCAGGGGCGCACCGTGACCTCTGCAGAGCTCTGCTGCTTTACAGCAACAGGCGGTTCTGCTCAGAGTAGCTGTTAGACTCTGGCTGGCATGTGCATGGTGATTGCATGCAGTAGTAAAACTTTGTTCATTGAGGAATGGCTGAAGGAGCATTGCTGGTTTCCATGGTTTGGAGATATCGAATCAAGATCTACCTGGTCTTGGGTGGGGTGTGAGAGGGGAGTAAAACATAAACGAAATGTGTCTCCTGTTCTCTGAACCATTTCCCAGGTCCAAAAGCACTTCTTCCGGCACCTCCCAAGTCTGTTATGATGTCCTGATGTTTTCTTTCTCTCTCCAGCCTCACTCTCTTCTTGAAATAGCATGCTCCTTTACCTGGAGCGATCTATCGATGTGGGCTAGGAGAAAGGCTGGGGCGATTACACAATAAAATGGGAAGCTTGTATTCTAGCCCTGTCTGCTAATCACCTAGCAAGTACCAAAGAGATTTACTAATTAGATTTAAACAAGACATACAGGTGGATCTTTCTTCACTCCCTTTTACCTACGGTGACCTGTACTGAGTAATCAGAGCTATGTCAGTGACAAGCACCGTGGTCACCAGCCACAAGGGACACTGTGAAAACAGTACGTTTCCGAGCAGAGACAAATACGCTTTGTATTTCAGACACACAGGACATTTAGTTACTTTCTTAGAAGTGGAATCATGTCCCCATTGCCCATAGCCAAGCAGGAAGCAAATGCACACAGCCTGGCTGGGCTGCCATCCCTTACATGCATTTGGCCATCAGCCCGTGGTGCACGGAGCCCTGGCGCAGCACAGCGTGGCCCTCCCAGCTTGGAGGCTGTGGCCGCCCACGAACGAGACAAAAGCTGTAGAGGGGTTAAGCGCCGTCCGGTGGGGGATATTGGTGCAGAATCCTGCAGGACTGTTTTTCCGACATGAGGACTTGAGAAGCCAGGAGAGCAAGTAATGAGTCCTCTAAACTCAGTTGTTGGCACCAGACGCCTGCAATGTATGATAACTGAGTTCTCTGTTTCCTTTCCTTGGACTGAACGGTCTGGGGACCAGCTATTTCTGTTTTCCTTTCCTGGCTGATCCTTGACAGGTACTTTGTCTCCGCAGCCTCCTCTGTAACACTCCTGAAGAGCTGCGTTGTTGTTATGGTTTGAGAAAACCCATAACCATTTATTGTCGTTTAGACAATTATTCCATTACTCAATGACCCCTCCCCACCTGGGAAGGGGAATCGGGGGAAAAAAGGGAACATGAGGGTTGAAATATAAATAGATTTAACAGGATAAGACTAAATAATTAACAATAGTACTTAGAACCAGTATTGATCCCAATACTAATATAAGATAGAAAAGAATTATACTCATCCAAGTCTCTCAGCAGGAAGCTGTGCACTCCTAGCAGGGAACAGCAAATGTCGGATGCTGCGAGTGCTGCGGCTTTGGGAGGAAGGGCTCAAGGGTCCGGCACCAGGCAAGAAGTTCTCTGGACCACTGCCATCAAGGGAGAGAGCAACTACGCAGCAAACTTTCTAATTTATATTGAATGTGATGTTCACGGTATGAAATAATCCTGTTGGCCAGCCTGGGCCAAGTGCCCAGGCCTCGCTCCTCCACATCCCTGCACTTTGAAGCAGGGCCTGTTGCGATAGGACAAGGGGTAATGGCTTTAAACTAAAAGAGGGTACATTTAGACTAGATATAAGGAAGAAATTTTTTACGATGAGGGTGGTGAAACACTGGCCCAGGTTGCCCGGAGAGGTGGCAGATGCTCCATCCCTGGAAACATTCCAGGTCAGGTTGGACGGGGCTCTGAGCAACCTGACCTAGTTGAAGGTGTCCCTGCTCATTGCAGGGGGGTTGGGACTAGATGACCTCTAAAGGACCCTTCCAACCCAAACTAATCTGTGATTCTGTGATTCTGTGGTCGTAAACAGTTCTGGTTTGTTAATATTATGTGCACGTACGGCTATTATGGGCAAGGGTCTGCATCTTTTAAATGGAGCTTTTTTTCCTCGGTTGGTTGTGTGTGCTGCCAAGCAGGCTGAGCTCTAGAGCGCCGAGGAGCAGACAAAAACTGCGATGACCGTATCAAGATAAACAAGTCATAAAAAAAATGAGAAGGGCATAAATAGAAGTTATTTTCTTCTTTCATTAACTAGGACAAGTGTATTTGAGAAGGAAAATCAAATTTTGAAATTAGCTGTTGAGAGTGGCTGCATGGCTCAGCGGGTTGGCTGTGCTCCAGGGAGTCTGCCCCTGTCGTTTAGTTGCAGAAAGCTAACCAGGATGGACAGTGTCTGCTGGCAAAGATCACTGGGGATCTATCCAACTGGTGTCCACTGCCAGTCACAAAAGGAGAAAGGGAGCCTGGAGCTTCGGTCCTCTAAGGGATTCTTCAGCTGTGTTTGGATAGCTTGGACTGCAGACAGGGACTGTGGAGCCACATCCAGGGCTGTCAATCTGTCTCTGCCCTTATGCAGCCGCAGAATTTGCATACTTTTACAATGTTCCTACAAAACAACTCTTTTCATTAAGTGGCTAAGTTGTATTTGTGTTTCTCCACTGTTCTGTCAGTGGTACAAGCTGGGAGTGCCGAGCAGCAAGTTCAGACAGACAGAACCGAGCGCCTACATTGCAGCTGCCTCTTGCAAGCAAAAGCGGGGACGGGCAGAAGGAGCACGGCCAGTGCCTGGCAGACACACTGCGGGCAAGAAGATGCTTCTTACTGCTCGTGCCATCCTGCTTTCCAGAAGTTTAAGAATCTTTCAAATTAGAGAGACCCCCAAAATGCAAAATGGAGATGTGAATCCCAACCGTGCTCAAAGCTTTTTGTTTTTCTTATTCCTCATCCTGACCCTAAATACATTCCCAGTCCAAGTTTGAGTGGACCAGCCCAGCACTGGGACCTCAGACATTCCACCAGAGGCGAGGGAGCAGAACATAGGGGCTTGATGTGTGCATATGAGCTGGTTTCTGCAGCAAGGATGCGTGTAACACATCGCTTGTCTCCTGGTGGCCAGAGGTACGGTACATAAGCAGTTCAAGGCAGCTGGGACACACTGTTTAGCTCTGCTGATGGATGATGAAATACACCTCAGTATGGCTGGAGACACTGGACTTGCACAGGAAGATGGAACACAAGACTGACATCTTACAGGGCAGCGGAGGTCAAATATCACCTGTTCTCTGAATTCTCTTCTTTTGCAGGTAAGGCTGTATTTCGGCAGCAGACAAGCAAGTCTTTATCTTGTCGACCCACAGGTTTGCCACAAGTTCATACTTTTATATCATCAATGGTGACATAAACCTAAATTAGATGGCTAGTCTGCAACGCTACTGCAGCTGCCAGTTTATCAGAAGCTGCAACATATTTCTTGTGTGCGGGAGTTCATAAATAGGACGGTGAATTTTGTCTCCAAGGGAAACGCTGTATCTCAAAGAAAGGATGGCAGGAATAACTCCACTAACCTGCTCTCTGGGGTCTCCTTAAGCTGCAAGGTGCGCACACAGCATCTAATCTTCACTTTCCCAATGGACTTTCCTGCAAACTGGGAACTCATCCTAACTTTGGAGACACTTTTATGACTAAATGTGAACCATTTCTGGTTTGTGTCAAGCTGTGTGGCTTTGTGGCAGGTGTTTACGGTTAGGTAAACTGCAGTAGGTAGGAAGGTATTTACTCCATTTGCCTGTGTCAAACTTGTTTTAAATGGCAAAAAAAATTGCTTTGAGTCAAATAAATGTTTATTCAAGTGGAAACTTTTTTTTCTTTTTAGAAAAATAGTTATTTTTTGATTCAAGCTCAATTCTTTTCAAACACTGTTCTGGTACAGACATGTTGAATCAAAACAATCCATAATCTCTTCTGATTTGCTCTTTGTTTTCCAGAGCTAGTTTTTACTCTAAAAGACCAAAGGAATCTTTACCATGACTCCCGATCTCTCTTATTCTCTGGGTTTCTGTGGAAATGCAAGAATGCTTTAGCATTTCTCAGCGTTGAAGTGCTCCCAAAGTGCTCCTCAGCCCCACCCAGGAAAAGCATGAGCAAGCTCCAGCTGTGAAAAACAAACTGTGCAGTTCAGAGGGGACAACTCCCCTGCACACCTTATCTAAAGACGGAAGTGTTCCTCCGAAGCCTTCCCGACTGATACCTTGTCGTTTCACCCACCTGGGGACAGAGACTGCAAAATAACGGTGAGCAGGAAGTCAGCCTAGCATCAAAGGGCTAAGAGAATTTGTGCTGGTAGAAGTTACTTTTTTTGAGTAGGTAAAACCTGCAGAAATGCGCAGTGCTCTTGCATTTATGTACGGCAGAAGCAGCACGGCAGAGTGAGTAAAAGTCACCATCAAAGGTTAACAGGTGAGGGATATGAGTTGATGAACGACACATGGTGTGTAGCATGTGCAATTATGGTTGGAAACCAAAGCCAAAACCTCAGATGGTTCAACTTCAGAGCACGGCACAGAATTTAATAAAATTATTCTGAGACCTAGTTGGCTCCCTGTCTTTTAATTCAGGGCTTAGGCCCTCGGAGGTAGTAACTCATTCAATATCTGCTTCTTTTGGAACTGGTAAACCAGGAGCTCATGCCAGGCCGCAGCCCAGCTGTGCAGCATCCACTCCAGTAGAGCAAGCTCACACCACAAGGGACAGCATGTCCTTGTAGACCCACCGAATGAGATCATAATTTGCAATGACCATTCTACTTTTTTAAAATGGATATCCCAAACAATTACCTCCCACAAAAAAAGAACCGTTAAACAATGAAATCATGCTGCTCTGTAGGTAAACAGATTTTTCACCCCAAAAATGCAAGTAGCACATTTTAAACTGAGAAGAGGACAAACAGGTTGCCTGGTAGCAGTGAGCTAGCGATAGAGCTTTGTGTTGTTCCCATGGGAAGAGCACAATGGTGCTAGGAGTGGATGGTTCCAGAGGGCTTTGGCTATTTGCAGTTCCTTCCAGCTCCAGAAAGCCAAGTATTGCCAGAAGGGGAAGAAATCCCAACAAATGCCAGACACCAGGTAGCAGTATCTGAAACACCAGGAGCTACAGGAATCCTAGGACGTGCCAGTGTTCGGCAGCCTCCATCAGGAGTAAATTCTCTTTGTTTTCTTGAAGTGGATCTCCCCAGAGGAGTGCTGGTAACTGAATTAGCTATTTCTCATCTGGAGGAGCCCCCGTGTTTATGGATTGTATGATGCAGTTCAAGAGAGGGATGCGGCAATAGGGTGTTTCAACCATGATACTTCGCAAATATTCAACAAGTTGTTCCATTTACAGCTGGCAGACATTCGTACATGGGCAAGGGGGCAGGAGAAACAGTGTTGTGGCTTTATGCTCCTGCAGACAGCTTTTCTGCTTTCAGTTAATTTAAAAATAAGCCAAAGCTGGTCAGTCTTAGAATGGGGGAACAGTGATGGGTTTGTCCTTCCTCTTTTCTTATGTCTCTGAGATAGTCCTTCTACAGCCAACTGCAACTGTCCTGGACATGTGTCCTCTTCAGTTTCCTTCAGAGTGAGTCCTCATTGCTGTCAAATGTTGGATTGCTATGGCCTCCCATATTTCCTTCTACTGATATTGCCACAGAATCTGAGAAGAATGTTTCATTCAGAGGCGGCCAGGCTGAGTCCTGCTCTAACACTCGCTGCAGCCTCTTGTAATGGCTTTTTGAGTGGTACCGGAAGGTCTTTTTCAGCAGCAGCCATAAGGGTCTGTTCTCAATGACAGCTTCCTGTAAAAGCAAGAGCAAAAGGAAGACTCTGAAGGACCTGGATAGCAGTTTTCCCTCTTTATCCACAGGACACACTCAGGGAAAGTAGTGGAGACACAGATTTCCCACCCTGTCCTGCTCATCCACATCCCTTAAATAGCCTTTTACTGGCCACCTCTCATACCAGCTCCACCAGAGCTCTCCACCAGAAAACTGTGACCAGCTCCTCCTGACAGTCTACAGCATCTGAGTAGGAAACACCAAAGGCTGCCTGTATTTCTCTCGCCTGGGGCAGTGCCTGATACATTCCACTCACCAGAGGAAAAAAAAGGTGGTTGGGCCTTGCATTCCCTTTTATCTTATCATTCAGATGTAAGACTTTGAGGAAAGAGAGTAAGGGTGAGGTAGGTAAGGTAGCAGCAATCGTTCCTGTTTTAATACATATTCCCAACCTGGGCTGAGGAGGAGGGAGAGAGAGTGAGACCTGACCCTTTTGTCTCTCCAATTAGTGCTGACAGGTACATTCAATGAAGCATGCTCACCTCGACAAGGAAGGACACAGCAAGTGTGACTGCAAGCATTATCACCATGGAGATCCGCCACATGGTAGGGGTGCAAACAAGCTGGGAAAAAAGCAGGAGAAGCTGTTCGACAAAATGTGCACACACTAGAGCCTGGTAGGCGCTTGTGTCATAGAATCATAGAATCATTTAGGTAGGAGAAGACCCTTAAGATCATTGAGTCCAACCATACACCTAGCACTGCCAAGTCCACCACTAAGCCACGTCCCAAAGCACGTCTACACGCCTTTTAAATACCTTCAGGGATGGTGACTCAACCACTTCCGTGGGCAGCCAGTTCCAGTGCTTGACAACCCTTTCAGTGAAGAAATTTTTCGAATATCTAATCTAAACCTCCCCTGTCGCAACTTGAGGCTGTTTCCTCCCGTCCTATCACTTGGTACTTGGGAAAAGAGACCAACCCCCACCTCTCTACAACCTCTTTCAGGTAGATGTAGAGAGTGATAAGGTCTCCCCTCAGCCTCCTTTTCTCCAGGCTAAACAACCCCAGCTCCCTCAGCTGCTCCTCACAGGACTTGTTCTCTAGATGCCTCACCAGCTTTGTGTCATCAAAAGCCAGAATCCCACACTGGCTGTACACTGCTGATGAGCCAATATTGTCTTGAGGAATTATTTATGAAGATGCTTTTAAACTTATGATGCAGCAGAGAAAACTGTATTCCAGAACCGCAACAGGAAATCGAAATGCTTCCTTTCTTTCTAATATAAGAAATAGCTCAAAGTCTGAACATTTCAGCTCCAAACCCAGATCCAGCTTCCCTCATCTGGCAGCACTGGCTTTCTGGCTCTAGCTCAACTTATTCTGGAGATGCAGCTCAGATCCAAAATTTGGATCAGCAGTTTCTCCAGGGCTAGGCTATTACAGAATTTCTTAATCGCCACTCCCTCCTTTTCTCTTCTCAGCAAATCCAGTGTATTCCTTCCAGACATCCTGGGAGTTTTGCAGTTCTCCCCAAAGGCATTTTAGCCCCTCACAGCTGCAATGCTGACAATGTCCTGTGTCACAACAGGACTAAGACTTGATTTGAAGTGCCATCTCGTGGCAGATTCTTTAGCTGGGTCTGCCTGCCGAGCTGCTGCTCTGGGAACAGTTACACGGTGAAGCAGCTTTAGCTAGACTGCTTGGCATTCAAAATCCAGGTCCGTTCCCCTTGTCTATATTTCTCTTTCCATGTTTCATTATTTCCATTTCTAAATCCACTTGCTAACTGTCACACAAAGATACAGGACTGGAAGCAGCATCTTGTTCAGTACTTGTTACCCAAAGCCACCACACTTCATCGTTCTGATGAGAAACGTACTGAAAAAATAGCCATGTGTTGCTTTTGTTGTTTTGTTCCTGTGACTCCTACTACAAGGCTGTGAGAGTGTCACAGTGGAGGTGGTTAACATCTCCCAGCCTCAACATACTAATTCACAGGTCCATTGACAACCCTGTCCTACGGCTGATGTAGATCTTATCCTTCCCTTGCATTTCCTCTAAGATGGAATAGCACAAGGCAACTCCCATCTTGCATTCTGCCAGACTAAATAAGCCAAGCCCTACTGGTATTTATTAATTAAGGATCAAGATAGATCTTCTATTGCCATGACAGCCCCACTAGTCTTTCTCTACAACTGTTCTAAACCCAAATGTTGCTTTAGGAAACTGAGGGCTGTCTGAAATTTTAACAGGGAGCCTGAAAATATTGGGGACTGAGAACTGAGAGATGCTCTGAGTGCGAACTGGCAGATCTTCTTTGCAAGATGATCTGTGTACATAGTACAGCCAGAGAAACACAAGTGCATGGTGTGTTAGTTTAAATTTGAAGCCACACGCTTCACAACTATCAAGCCACCAACATACCAAGCACTGTAAGCTTAGTGATGCCATCTGTTGCATGGACAATGCGCTGAAACAATCAGACTTACATGTGTAGCTGTCCAGGTGTCAGAATGCACAGATCATAGTTTGGAGCTACCGTATTTCAGAAGGTTCTTCAACCCTTCATCTAAAATCCATCTCTTTAAATATGATTTTTCTTTAAAGGTGCCATGTATCCCTGCAAAAGTCTGTGTCTTTTGTAAAAAACAATCCCACTTATAAGACGCCTGGCAGTAGAAAGAAAATCCACCTCGGAACAATACTCACATCCATCTTAGAGTAGAGATCATCAATATCAGCAAACACCAAGAAAAGGCAAATGCCCAGCTGTCCTATGAGCACCAGTATGAACACATCTGAAGGGGCAAGAACAAACAAATAAAACTACAGGTTTATGAGCAATCTCAGCTGGTTGCCTTTACTGCAGAAGATTGTTATAATTTTCTGTGTCAGTCAAAAAAAAAAAAAATCCATAAGATAGATAGGAAGGAACTTTCAGCAAAAGAAAAATGAACACAGTAAAACCTCAGCTTTACTCAGACAAGTACCTTCAGCATTTACTCTGCAAATGCGCAAATGTCATTGTATGTTTTCTTCTGAGATGGGCCCAAAAGAATGCCCTGAACATGACTTCTGTCAAATACTGCTCATCCAGCATGCTTTGGGGACACAGGAATAGGGCTCTTCCAGAGTTATTCTAAAGACTAAAGCAAAGTGGAACCACCTAATTCTGGCTCTTCTTGAGATGTCTCATTCAGGCTACCTTAAGTAATATGATGCTTCTGCCAGCCCACACCACCTTCCTGCTACTGCTTAGAAGTTTTTATCAAACTCCATTGGTCTGTTTCAGAAATCCAAATGCCAGGGTCAAGTTTTTAGCAGTACAGAAGCACAATGTGTGGGCCCAGCTCAGAAAGCCACTGGTCACAGGATGCCACTGGCACTAAAACTTCTGAAAAGGTGGCCTTCAGTCATTTAGTAATCTAATATTGGTCTTCTGCTTTTTTTGCTTGGCATCACTTTGGTCAAGTTTTAATTTTTCCCCAGTGAATTGACCTCCTAAGTTGACTTCCTCACAGATCCCTCCCTCTCTCCCCATACTTACAGTTTGTGTAGATGGGCTGCCTGAAAGGCTTTCCCTTGGAAAACACTAGTGCTACGATGAGGCAGTTGATGGTACTTAGGAGCCACACTGTGGTGTTTTCATAGCTCTTGTAGCCATTGTCTGTTTGCTCAAGGGCTCCATCTCTCATCCCATGGAGCCCCAGGCTGGAAACAGAGGAATAATTCTCCATGTGGTTGTTCATTGAGAGGCAGGCACTGAAAAAGAGCATCACACTGGTCAGCAAATGATCACTGTCCTGGTTATTTTCCCCAACTTCCACTACGACTATCATGAATCCTCCCTCACAGCCATGATTTGCTCCTGCTATCACAGGGATGTAGGTTATTGGCAATGTTCTCAATCTTACCCACTGGGTTGAGCTTGCTGAACTTGGTAGAGCCTGAGCTCAAACCTACTTGGATACGCTGGTCTTCCCTGCAATCAAATACTCCTCTTTGTGCTCAACAAAAGCTTTGAGCTCAAGCGTTCTCACCACGTGCACTGTGCTGCACAGCAGACTTGCTGGAGAGCGTAAGAACCCGCAGACAACACTTTTTAATGTGTTTGCACCCTGTGGGGAAGCACAGGGTGTGCCTGCAGCTACTGATCAGGCCCACAGTTAAGCTGATCAATAGTACCATGCAGACCTGTCCCACCAGGTGTGTCCTGTGTCACCCAGAGTCCCAAGAAGGGGACTGTCCTGTTTTCAGCTGGGACAGAGTTAATTTTCTTTCTAGTTGTTGTGTTTCAGATGATGTATGAAAGGAATATCAACAGTGCATACTGGTTTAGTTGTTGCTAAGCGATGTTTATGCTTTTCAAGGACTGTTTTCAGCTTCCCATAGAAACTGAGAAGGAGTATAGACAGAACAACAAAATGTCCAATGGAATATCCTGTACCATAGACACCATGCTCAGTATATAAATGGGGTTGGCCCGGGGGGTACAGTGCACAAATGCCGCTCAGGACGGTGCCAATTCACCAGGCGGTGAGAGTGACTTCTGTCATGATTATTATTATTACTGTTATTTTCCTTTTCTGATATTGTTTTATTAAACTGTCTTTTTCTCAACCCACAAGTGTTTTTTTGCCTTTCCCCTCATTTTCTCCCTCTTCTCCCTACCCTTCTCAGGGAGGGAAGGGGGTGTGAGCGAGCAGCTGCATGGTCCTAGCTGCTGGCTGGGGTTAAACCATGACAGGAACCTACCTATGTATATCGGTCTTGGAATACCAAGGCTGCTCCTGGACCACCAAAAAGCCAAAAATCTGCATGCTGAGGCTGAAGAGGATGTTAAGTACAACAGAGAGCAGCAACGGGGGAGAGACGAGCTGGCTAGGAGGCCTGTAGGGAACCAGCTTTGGATAGGCACCTGTGAAACTCACTGCAACATGCACAGACATGTTTATTAGTGTGTCCAAAATACAAGCAGTGCTGCTGTATTATTACTGACTGATATCAATGGCCAGCGCTTTTACAGTCTATAATGTTCTTTATACTACATACAAATACAAGTACAATACAAGTACAAAATACAGAGTTGTTTTCTTACAAAATCTTATTGGCTACAGAAGAGGTCAATTAATGGCATCTGCCTATCATAAGGCATTTTTGGAAAAGAAAATGTTAGATTTTTATTTGGCTACTGTCAGGCCCAAGGATTTAAGGATATCCTCAAGCTCTTTGGTTCTCTTTCTGTCACTTGTCAACCGTGGCTGGGGATTCTCTGTTGCCCATGTTCTGTGCATCCTGCACGGACTAAGCACCTAGTATCCCTGGTTATTTGAGCTGGTAAAGGACTGCATTAGCTCACCCAACAGGTTTTCCTCTGTTCTTACGTTCAACAAAGTTATCCAGACTTTGAGTAAAAGAGCTATACAGAAAGCCTTGACGCAGCGTTCCAAATGGGCTACTTACAGAAGGTAGCTTTTGGGACCCAGTATTGTGGTTGACCCTTTTAGGCTTGATTTAATCAAGGCCTTTTCCAGTTGTCTGGGTTCCAGCAGGGATGGAAGACAGCTATGTGGTTTTGATATATGCTTTTCATGCCCCTGCCCTTGACATTCCTGCATCTGAACCTCTCCCTGCATTTACTTTATCTCAACAAGCCCATCTTTCTCCTTCCCCTCCAGCACTGCTTTTCTCTCTTATTCTTGGCTTACAGCTTCCTGCTCTGTAGTGTCTGACATCTGTTATTTCTTTCCTCTCCATTTTCATATCTCTTTCCTCTCATTCCTCCTGCCTACACAGCTTTAAATATGAGTTGGACTCCAAAAAGTTGATCCCTACACTTTTTCATTTGGGCATGGATCATAGAATCATAGAATGGTTTGGGGTGGAAGGGACCTTAAAGATCATCTAGTTCCATGGGCAGGGATATCTCCCACTAGACCAAGTTGCTCAAAGCCCCATCCAACCTGGCCTTGAACACTTCCAGGGATGAGGCATCCACAGCTTCCCTAGGCAACCTGTTCCAGTGCCTCACCACCCTCACAGTAAAGATTTTCTTCCCAATATTCAATCTAAATCTACCTTCTTGCAGTTTCAAACCATTACCCCTCATCCTATCACTAAACTCCCTGATAAAGAGTCCCTCACCATCTTTCCTGTAGGCCCCCTTTAAGTACTGGAAGGGGCTATAAGGTCCTCCTGGAGCCTTCTGTTCTCCAGGCTGAACAACCCCAACTCTCTCAGCCTGTCCTCAGAGGAGAGGTGCTCCAGTCCTCTGATCACCTTCGTGGCCCTCCTCTGGACTCACTCCAACAGGTCCATGTTCTTCTTATGTTGGGGGATCCAGAGCTGGACACAGGACTCCAGGTGTGGTCCACAGGACTCCAGGTGTGGTCCCACAAAAGCAGAGTAGAGGGGTAGAATCACCTCCCTTGACCTGCTGGCCGCACTTCTTTTGAAGCAGTCTGGGATATGGTTAGATTTCTGGGCTGCAAGCACACACTGCTGGCTCATGTTGCTCTCATCAACCAACACCTCCAAATCTTTCTCCTCAGGCTGCTCTCAATCCATTCTCCATCCAGCCTGTATTTGTGCTTGGGCTTGCCCCAACCCACGTGCAGGACCTCGCACTTGGCCTTGTTGAACTTCATGAGGGTTGCACAGACCCACCTCTCAAACCTGTCAAAGTCCCTCTGGATGGCATCCCTTCCCTCCAGCATGTCAGCCGCACCACACAGCCTGGTGGTGCTGACAAACTTGCTGAGGATGCACTCAGTCCCACTGTACAAGTTGCCGACATAGATCCTTAGGTAACTTCTTGATCTGCCTTCCCAAGTTAACAGGAAAAAAACCTGAACAGACTTTCCACTCCATTAGGTCTGGTTTTACTCCTTCTAGACATAACAACCCATTATCAACAACAACATACATGCTAAACAAAAGCAGCACTAAGAATTACCAATCTTATTTCAGAGATTTTCTCAAGACACCTCCTCTACAAATCTAAACATCCTGCACTCTGTGTAGTCTCTTTTCTTCATTTCTGTACATAGGATTATGTATTTCCAAGGAGGTGAAATTAATACATAGGATGACTAAGGGGCTTACTTGTCACACCAATTACAGTGGTAATAGCCAGATCTTGGAACAAAAATTGGTAATTCCCAAAGGAGTTTAGTTGCTGAAAAGAGGAACACAAAGAAAAAAAAATCATAAATCAGACTTTTGCCATGGGCTTGTTTATATCGTCTTCAGAAAGCTGTATTCTTTTCATGGAGCTAATACTCTGCTGTTTGCTCTGAAACACTAGTCAGCAGATAAGGGGACCACACAATCCACGACTTTGCCAATAGATTCGTCATCACTGGGCCTGCAGTGAATACTTTAATTTTGTGCATTGTTCAGACTAACCAGGCTTCCAGTACACTCAATGCAATAAAAAAGAAGGCTATTTGAAGATATGTGCTTTCTCAATGCTGGGTGACTTCTGAATGCAAAGCCCTCCTCTCTATTTGGGAAGAAGCCATGCAAAAGTGGTTTAAGGCACTCTAGGGGATTTTCCTTACTGTCAAGCTAATTCATGCTTTAAATGCTGAATAAATTGCAACAGCATATGCTTACACCAGATTCTCCCTTTTCACAGACATATGCCCTCAGCCAAAATACTGTTCAGTATCTCAGCCTTCGTTTTGCCCAGCTTGAATCTTGAGCCCACTAGCTGAAGTTAATGGGAAGAATCTTTCCAGTTTTCAGCTGAGGGTACAGGAGGGCCATATGATCACACCACCGAAGTCTGCAGCTCAGATAAAGGTAAAGCTCCATACCCTAGTTTTACTGTGGCTTTTATGCCATGTTTCTTCTACAAGGGAGTAATAGCTGATCCAGTTCTAGCCAACATGTTCCCAAGACATACCCAGTACAGTAGGAGAACACCAAGGTACTGAATGGTGCTGTACAGTGCCATGTACTTGAACATGCAGAAGGAAGTGACGAGGGCAGCACGGCCTTCCCTGTGTAAAGACATGAATAAAGGACAGCAGTTAGGTGATGGTGATGGGTCTGCTCCTGTTGCCCGTCCTCTCAAAACACTGTTGAAAAACAAAGCATGTGTCATAAGTAGAGAAGTCTCTGCTAATATCTTGCTGGGAGGTGAAATAAAAAAAAAAATCTGGCCTGAATGAAAATAAAATCTTCACTTGCAGAAATCCTGCTGCAAGCAAAAGGGTTTGATTCCAGTCATCTGTGTTCCCAAGATCACAATGTACCCCAGCAAGTCTTCCTGCTGACATTAATAGTGCAGGCAACGACTTCATACGAGGAAAACCATACAAAGGCACACAGCTGCTCAGTGAGTTCAAACTAACAAGTCCTCTCCTCCTGAAGTGAACATATAGAATCCAATGAAGGTAATGCACTCTCCGTTGTTATTTATCTGCCACAGTAAGCAAAATCAGGACCCTGGCATAACAGATGTTGATGTTTTGCTTGCATAGGGTATCAGAGGCAGGGCCTAACAGCAGTGTACGGGCTGATACTGTGGACACTTGATTCAGCTTTATGGAGCATTGTTCATTTTGCTCTTTCCTTTGCATTTGAAATACTGCTAATGACATAAAGCTCAGCTGTAGATTCCCTCCTCCTGTAGTTTTGAGGGACTTAATAAATCTTAAAGGAATTTCACATGGGAACTAGACAAATGGCAATTTCAAAGTCAAAGACATTCATTTTTCTATAGATATGTACATTCTGGCCTGGTGGGAACACACGACATTAATGTTTGAGAGGAGTGGGAACCGTCTCCTTTATGTAATAGGAAACAAAACCCCATGCTTACCTGATTAGCTCTGGCACACACGCTATGCTGGGGGTTCGGGATGTGAAAGGTGAAGCCACAGATGCCTCCTGCTCTGACAGTGATATCCCTGCATGTGCCACTTTCAAAGCCTGAAAGTTACATTCTCCTTCAGCACTCACAAACCATAAAGACACAGCAATTGACATGTCAGCCAAAAAATGACCCCTTATTATAGGATGCATTCTGTGAACAGCAGTCCCTCTTCACTCCCACAGCATGGGAAAGTCCAGTTCCGACAGAACCCAAAGCCATCCACCACCAGCTGCAGAAGACAGGTTTGGCTCTGCCTCCTTTGTCAGCACTTAATTGCAGTCACTCCTTATGTGGACAGTCTAGGTTCTCTGCTTGCTTCCCCCAGGAGAACCCTTGTGACTTTGTGACTTTGTGTTAGGGCAGGTGAATGCTTCACTGCCTAGGTGGCATTGCTGACTGACACACGGATGTTTGAAGTCGGAGTGAACGGAACCTGCCAAGACAGGAATTATGGGTCCCTCCTGAATGTGGACCCTTCCTTTTGGGAAAAAACAAAACACTTTATTGCACTTCTAAAATGTGCATTTACAAAAACCTTGTATGACTACAGCTGTTCCCTGTGGAAACTCCTCCTCACCATAGTCCTCTCCTCCTACAATCACTGAAGATTTTGAAGGAAATGCCAGGGGAGGATTTGGAGAATCCTTTGGTGTTTTTTGCAAAGCAAATGAACCAGTCCTCGAGACGACAAACTGCAAGAATCTCTGCCTAGGACAGCTCTTGCATGGTAAGGACAACACTGTGCGATCAGACCTGAATCAGTACTGATGCCAGTATAGCCGTTCTATGAATAGGCAGAGCACTCCCACCTCCAGCATGTGCTCAGTTTGGGGATTCTACTGGCATTGCATTCATTTTTAAAATAAATATATTATAAAGAATTTTCACTTACCCCACAGTCATTGGCTCCATCTCCACACATGCCCACAAAGTAACTAAAAAAAAAAAAGTGACCTATGGTTCAGTGCTGGGGAAAGTGAGACATATAAACAGGAGCGAATCAGAATCTCCTCCATGCGAGTCATATATGGAAGTCATGCGAGCTTTTTGTTAAAACCCCTTCTGGAAAGCTGAAAGACTGAAATACAAGCCCAGGACTGTGGACTATGCATGGGCCTTGGGTTTGCACCTCAGATGTGCCTACAGTAAAGAATTTCTGCTATGACGGACTGAAGAATACATTAGCATGAAGTATTGTGTTCACTACAATGGACTCAGTCTCCCACCTTCACTGGGTTTAAGGTCAATCATAACAGAGGAAAGGGCTAATGGTGACAGCCCTGCTCAGAAAGGAAGAATTGCAGGCACTGGTACCTCGTGTTCACTGGGAATAGACATAGATAGGGACTCTGCTTTGGGGTCCAGTCCTGCCAGAATCTCCTGGGGCAGACAGAGAGTGACAGAGGCAGCTGGAGTAGAGAAAGGAGGAGAACATGATCTTAACAGGACACCTGGAGACAGCTCCCCACCCTGAGGCTAAAATAACCTTGTGAAATGATGAGCTGAGCCCTACGAGTAAATTCTTACATCTGCAGCATCCAAGTAAAAATCAACATAGTGCTTCAGGAGCTGACTCACTTGTTTCTTTTACTGCTGAGGCCTGGATTTCAGTGCAGGGGAAGTTCTCACTGGGAGGCACTGATGGTGGTCCAGTGAGGCCAGACAGTGGTTGGTGTGCTCACAACTGCTTATATCGGGCCAAAAATCTGAAACAGCCTAAAGCTTTCCCTGCTCTAGGGCAAGGCCAGGGGCTAGCTAGTTGAGGTGAGGGTGGGGTCTTCAAAAGACTTGAGAAACAGCTGAATAACAGGTAACAAGACACCTTGGACTTGGGGATATATATACACCTCTGTGACTGTGAGCAGCGCAGGGCATACCAATCCAGAGTGCCCTGCCATGTTTTCTAACCCATCACACTGAGCCAGTAACAGTGCAGTAAAAAGACCACTAGCATCAGAGAAACTGCTGGGAGACATCCTAAAAATCTTGGGTAGACAAGTGCCCCTCCTTCAGGCCCAGAAAGAGAAGTAAGAATGAAGGATGATGTGAACAAACGAAACCCAGAATCACGGGAATGTTAGGTCTTTGACAGGTTGCCAAAACCAACATGGACATCCGTGTCTCTTCTTTAACAGGCTTTTGGAATTTAATTGCCAAGGTATATGTCTGTGGCAGTTTCAGTTTGAGGCACTTCCAGGGAATGCTATGTTACACAAAAGCTAGGTCTTACTAGACTCTTTTCAAGCCTGGAAATTCATCAAATGTTTCCTTACTCTTAGTGCTCATTATGAACTTACTCCAGCTTTTGAAACTCTTCTACAAGGCTGGATTTTTGACCAGGAGACATTCTAGCAAAAACTGTTCCATTCAGCAGGAGCTGTAAGGAGAAAAAAGGAAGTGATTTTAGCTCTTGAGGAGAGTCACAGTGATTTCAGTGATAATCTGGAATAGAAACCACCAAAAATTCACATTTCCAAACAACTGATGCTAGACTTCAAAACAGGAAAGCTGATGATCAAAGATAAAAGCTATCTTTATTAACATTTTGAAAAATAAAAATCACAATAAGGACAAGAGGCCTGGTGTGTCATTTGAACGAGCACAGATTACCAGGCAGGGATTTACTAGAAGAGAATTCATGAGACTATCCTTTCCACAAAACAGACAAGTCGTGATGAATTGCATACTATGTAATACCATGTTTTCTCCTGTTCTCTAAAACATGACAGAATCAGCGCAGTGCAAGGGCCAGGCATATATTTTAAGTCATGTCCTCACACCATGAGGCAGGCCTGCTCCTCTCGTGCAGAAAAAAATCCAGGGATTTTCAGATCCTTCCTCATATGTTAAGATCAGAGATTCATCCAGCCCATGAGTATTGCAGGGTTAGAATTGTTCCCAAAAGACATCCTGGTACACATGTCTACAGCTAATGCGATCTACTGAATGGCAAGCCTACTCCAATTAAATAATCTAGATCTTACCTTTGGAAGTAAGTGCCTGAAATGCTGTGCTACAATTTGGTAGGATTTTCCAGTCATGGCAAAATGATACTGGCCTGATTCCAATGCCAGCCTGGTTCTTCTTTTAGTCTGACTGTCATCCTCCTACAAAACAAGACAAAATGAGTGCTACTCCCAGGCCCCCAAAAGCTACTATGTGCATTTACACAAGCAGTACTACAGACAAAGAAAATGACATACCAGGGAGAGGGCACTTGTGAAGGCTCTGTGACACCTGGCTTCAAGGCCCATTGCCTTTGCTTGGATTTGTAAAGCGATTTAGGTGCATAATGCCATTAATTTCAGTGTGATCTGGGTGCTTTGTATGTCTTAAAAGCTGGCCCTCAGCACTGCCACATTCGATAGAATTTATGCAATAGTCCCAATCTGGTGGGCTGCACTGTGAGTGAGTGGAGCTAGAGAGAGCACATGGGGACCATAAATAGGCATGCCTTTTTGCAGCGAAATATGGTGAAAGTGCTGCTCAGGCTGAGCTTTAGTAGAAAGGAGACCCTCAACAGCCCCTGCAGAGATTCCCTACCACCTTCCTGACTTTAATACTTCCCAGAGTAGGGTCAGCATCTTCAGACATACTCTTCAGGGAGAGAGTAACTGGTCTTTGGCTCAGTGTCTTCGTGGAGATGCTTGATTAAATATAATTTCTTAGCATAGCTGGCCTATGTTTCACTGTGTACATGCAATTTCCCAACAGTTAATCTGTGTTTTAATTCTGCAGGTATGGGGAAGTGCTAACTCTCTAACTGCTTGAACAAGGCTGGCTCATTCAGTGCAGTTCCATAGATTTTAAGTCCACATCTATACTACTAAATTTACCTTGCAGGGAAAGGAAACATGCTTTAAACAGACATCAGCTAAGCATGAGAGCTAGAGACAAATCTTTCCTGGGTTTCTGCAAAGCTGTTCTCAAGCCTAGGTAGGCAGTTAGTAAAAACATGTTCACAAGATATTATGCTAGGAAGGAAGATCTAGGGGATCCTAGATTATAAGGATCCCTTCTTTTAAAAAACTTTTCTAGCACATAACATTCTGACATGCAGACAATGGTGAACGACTGGTCTCTGTTATACTAGCATAATCCCACTGCATTATTTAAAGCATTCAAACTTAGTTTGTTTTCCTGCTGCACAACACCTGCTTCTCATAAGCTCACCAGGCTTCTGTAATATTCAGTTTTGTTTTCTTCTAGTGGTTTCCAGGTTATAGATGCTGAAAAAGATCCAGGTATTTGGTTTGCTTCCACAAGAATCACTCTGTTCGTTGGAGAAATCATCCCAGCATTTTTGGCAACGGTTACAGCTGTCTGAATGTTGTCACCTAGAAAAATCAAGGGGAATGTTATCTAAAAACTTCTGCAATGAGGAAACATTAGACTTTTCCTGAATTCTGAGTTTTCAAATATATCCAGAAGAACCACTTAGATTTCCATGTCTGTGCCTAAGAAAGTTTTTGATAAAGATCAAAACTTTGCAGACAAGGTCTGTCTCAACAATTAAATGTGTTTTCATCTGGAAATTAAATATTTTCATTCTGATCTGGAGATGAAATATTTTCATCTTCAGCTTGAAGATGGGGAATGTGCTCCTAGATTATGTGTTTTAGACAAAAAACAGTAAGGGTTTCACTGCTAAATTGCTGCGAGTATCACTGACTGCCATCAATTACCCTTATATGGCTTTGGTGTAGGATATGTGCTGAAAGAGGTGAAGCCCAAGAAGACAAGATCTGTGTGACTCCTGGAAAAATATCTTTTTTCCATGGAAAAAAATGGAGGTTAACCTATCCAAATCCAAACCAGCCCTTCAAGAAAAGAATGGAATAAATGGGGACTGCTAGGCATGAATTACTAGATGTCATAAGGTTTAGTGATTTGTCCTGGCATCCATGCTCCATCTCCGCTCATTTATGACAACAGGATTTCATGAGGCCCTATAAAGAGGGTATCTTGTATGACATGTTTTTGTGCCTGTCATCTGATAACCTTACCAGGGAGAACAAAAGCACTCACTAAAAAGCATCAGAGGAACAGGAAGGCTCCGATTGCGGTGAAAGTGGGACAGATTAAGAGTTAGGTATCTGACACAGCCTGGTGAAGTAGTCAGGGACATAAGTCTGCATGGTTCAGCTCATGTCATTATTACAACACACATGCTTCTTGGACTATAATTGCCTGAAAGATACAAATGTCTGTACCTTCCTACCAGTGGTGGTGACAAAACAGCAGCAGACTGTTCGCTCAAACATCATTGAACTCCCTGTCTGGGCCAGTGGCCGCATAAATAGATTTTAGATACCTGTAACCATAACACTCCTGATACGGGCAGCACTGAGCTCTTCCAGGACAGGCTTTGTCTCCCTCTTTAATCGATTCTCCATTATCAGCAGACCCAGGAATGTCAGATCAGATTCTACCTCCTCCCTAAGAGTGAAGAACAGACAGATTTAATTCTTCTTTTTGCCTTTGGCCTGTTTTTGCACTGAATTTGCTGACAGCCAGTAGATGTTAACCATTCCACCTAACTCAAAAGAAGTAAAACAACTTGTTAGTTTTCAGCAGTCCCAGGTCGTCTTGTCTTTTGTGGTGCTATTTCAACACCAGCAGGGTTTACTTCCCACTGGCAGCAAGTGGTGCTGGTTATGTATGGAGGATCTTCACTTGATTTTTCATCCTTCTGTTCTCTTCTTCCCTCGTTCTGAAGAATGAGTTCAGAACATAGCCAGCTTCTAGCTCATATTTGCTTAATTACCAAATCAAATAAGAGCCAATTTCAACCTACCTGCTCCACATACGAACATGAAGCCTGATGGATAAGTTGGACTGTTTTCCACTCATGCACCATCCTTAGCCAGCATGAAAAAGCACCCTGAATTTCCTGCAGGATTCCCAAACTGTGGTGGTCTGATTTGGAAAGTTCATGCACACTAGTCCTTCTCAAATTTGAGGACTGTACAACAAAGAAACACACCTTAGTAAACGTATCTGCTACTCTTCAAATAGGACCTGAGCAAACAGCATGGGGGAACTCCAATTCTGTTCTCTCCGACTCTTTCTTTACACCTGTGCTGCTATTGCCTGTTTTACAGTTGAATACATGCAGTTGAGAACAGAATTTGGTAAGCAATCCCATCCCTGACTCATAAACTAGAGGTCTCTCAGGGAGACAGGTTGACTCTGAAGAGTCTTAAAAAAAATAAAAGCTTTCAAACACTTATTTAAGGCTCTGTAGTAAGAAGCAGGTGATGCCAAACGCTTGCATGGCAGTCAGAGTAGGTGAGTCAGGTGGTGCCTGAATAGTCATTGCTTTCACAGCAGATCTTGTGTTTGTCCTCCAGTTTTCTTTTTTCTCCTGGCAGTATATACTTCACGCATGCTATAACTGCACACACAACTGCAAAATCTGGGCCATATCACACACATTTGCTCATTGGGTTGGATAGGTCTGTTATGATACCTGTCACAAGAATTAAACAAACCACTTGCGCTTTGCCCCAGTGTCATTGGCCCTTTCAGCAAAGCAAAAAGCACTGAGAAAGAGCAAGTGAGCAATATCTGAATTAGGACCTGCAGCTAGTAAACAGGGAGGACAGCAGATGCTAAGTAACTACAAATGTTTCAGAATAGATGTTTCTGCAGTATCACAGACAAAAGCTAGAAGGATTTAGGTAAAAGCATATGGATTCGTGTGTAGGTGTTCTTGTGTGAGGCTTGTGGAAAACTAATACCATGAGCATAGCAGAAGAGTTTTCTGGCTTCTCTAGAAACTAAAGAAAGCTAAAGCTAGAAAGCTAAAGGATTGGACCAAGACAGCAGCAGAACTCTGCTGACTTTGGCTGGGCTAGAGAACAGGCAGTGTAATGGGCGTAATCTGCTGCCTTTGCTTAATCAAGGAGCCAGGATAACAAAAAAACAAAACTAAACAGAAGAGAGACTTCTCTTCAGCTGAAAGCCTGGATAAATCTGCAAGAAGAATGGTTGAAATGATGGACTGAGGGAGGGGCATACTAGACTTCAGTGTGTACTAGAGTTATATTTCCTATGTTGATGTACTGTTAAGAAATGTGTAAGGATTCTGGGCATGCACTATAAGCGTGGGGTAACGAAGTGCCCTCTACCCGTTCTCAGACAGACCTATATCCAGGTTTAAATCAGATTTCCTCTGGCCTAAATCTAAACAAACTCTGTACTACAGCCCTGATCTTGGCAGGGGTGTTGTGATAATGGTACTATGTGAGGCACCACTAGCCCATGGCTGAATGTGACTGACAAGAAGCAGTCTGTGGCTTACCTTGTTAGATCAGTAAGTTGCTTCCCTGCCTGTAGAGATTTACATGCCAGTCCGATGACCCTAAAGCCCTGTGCTGTGTAGAGCAGAAGCTCACTTTCAAAGTTCGACGGGACTGTAAAAAGGGGAAAAGACAGTTCATCAGGGTATTTGACTGCTTTTTAATAAAAGGAAGCCTTGCAACAGAGAAGGTTCCTGCCCCAGAGGGCAGGTACACCTGGAGTCTACCAATAGGCCAAGGACATGAAGGGACGCTGCTGAACTGAACTTTGCTCAATAAGAAAATCTTTGATCTGTCCCTTTGCACTTAGTATCCTAAACTATTCTGCAAAGTCACAGAATCACAGAAGTCCTACCTTCTTCATGTCGTGAAGGAGCTGTACTCTTCTAGCTGCCCTCCCAAGCTTTGGAGAAAAATTAAAACTTTTTTTGGTGTATACTGGACCAGTGGACACCTTTCTCAAATATCTATTCTGGCAGAGATTGTACACCCTGTACAAGAGTTGGAACTTGCTTTTATGTCTCATCCGTCTCTTCTTTGCAGCGAAGGGCTGTATGAGAGCTTCGACTTGGAGCACAACAGAGAGACCCTAACTTGTCAGGCTGAAGTATAAAGTCTTCGACCCAGAAATCTCATTTGGACCTTCGACCCCACTGCATCATCAAAGTCATTTACACATATGTGTTTCTAGGAAGCATTTATAAATGTTAGTTACCTGTTTCTGCTCTACATAACATGGCTACCATTTCTGGAGCCCCTTTTGTGAAGACCTGTTGTTCCCCACCAATTTCCTGAGCAATGACAGACATTCTCTGCAAAGCTGAAGAAAATGGAAACTGATGTAAAATGGTAACTCCTTCCACTGGGACCTAGGAGAAAAGCAAGTGGATTAGATACTGCAGCAAGGATTTTAAACTCAGGCCAAATGATTTTAGGTCCGTCCTTTGGGCCATGGTAAGAAGCTTACCATGTATAACGGGCTGATTTGTCACAGTGGGACAAAAAGAACTGGTATCTAAATAGGAGGTGAAATTTGTACAGAAATATTTAGCTTAAGCAGTAGGAAAAGATCACTGACAGTTTTAGCAGACTATTAGATGTAATTCACTGAAAGGAACTCACCAGTCCTGTTTCTTTAACAAGACTCTGCTAGGTCTTACACTGGTTTTGCAAAGGGAAAATGGATGTCTGAAAGTGCCCCCTTGGTGTATGTCACCAGTAATGGTCTGACATCAGCTACCAGACTCCATTGCAGTCCCAAGTGCTTTTAGAGATTTCCACCACTCAGTTGAGTTTGGACTGAGTCTCAAGCAACCGGGACAGGCAAAGTCTTGAGCTGGACAATCTGTCATCCAGCATTCCCCTGCTTCTGATGCGAGCAGCAAGCTCCCCTTAAGTATCTCTTTTTAATCAAAGACAGCAAAGCAATCTCTCTGCAGGCAATAAAAGAAACATGAAGTGTGGAAGAGCTGTCTTGGACTAGGACAACCAAATGTTTCTCTACTGAAAGGTAACTCTTACACTGACAGTTTAACTTGATCATGAATGTGAATCCTGCAAATAGCTTACACTGCTGGCTTTAGGCCCAGGTCTAACAACTGTGGCACGTGTGGATCCTTGACCTTCAATCTGGTGTCCACTGGAATCATCTATCACCTGTGTATTGAAAGACAAAAATCTTTCAGATCATAGCACCAGCAGACCTGAAAGGACCCCCAAGGAATCATTTAGAGCCTTTCCTTCCCTCAAAACAAGGTATCTTATTCATTCCTGTGGGGAGTTTGTCTGATCTCACACTAAAATACTTCGCTAATGGAAAACCCACTATTTCCCTTGGCAATCAAATCCAGAGCTTCACCAGCTTCAGTAAAATACTGCTGTACTCTTGCACAGCAAATAGATTATGTCCTCTCACTGACAATAAATTCTTTATTCATTACAACCCACTGAAATATTCAAAACCCTTTAGATCTAACATAGACCCAGTGGGAAAATAATTAATAAAAGTTTGTATTAGTGTAGAAAGCACCATTCTCTGCTCTTGAAGTACTCCACAAATCAGATGGGTTTTTTAATCATAACAACATGACTGTGAGGAACAAAAATATTTTATGGTGTCAAAGGGCACATGATTATTCATGTTTCACAGGAATTATTTAACAGGATCACTCCTGTTTAATTTACAACTTTGATGGGTGTCTGTCTAAGGCTGAGATGACAAGGTGATGCCCCTGCGAAAAAAACACCCTCTAACTCCTGTATTACTGCATAGTTTATTCCTTGAAACTTTTCTGTTTTACACATTTTGCAGATACTAAACAGACAGATGTCATGCACATAACTAGCTAATCCTGCCCTGAATCTCTTATCTTGCATCAGCCATGGCTTGTGGCTATACCTTCTACCAGGTAGTTATGGGCTGCTTTCCTCTTATCCATCTCGGACTTGCAGCCTTTTAGTTTTCGTAAATGCTCATTCCCCAAGAAGGGGAATGAGCATTTATGAAATGCTCTGCCCCGCCTCTCCACAACTGATCAGAGGGTGAATTGCAACACTGATGGCTGTTTGTGGGTAATGGGACAGAGACTGAAAACAGATCTTTCATAGCAGCATGGGATTTCAAACCTGAGGATGGCAGAAATATCTCCACATTGACAGAGCTCTAACAAAGTTCAAAATCTTGCATCTAGTTCAAAGTTCGCAGAAGTCCGTTACGTGCTCTGTAAAAGCAGTCTTAATCTGCATATAAGTCACATTTGGGACTTCCTGTTATCTTGCAGCAGCCACAGTCAGAGCTGATATCCCAGTAGGGTTTGCGTGATATCCCCCACTTCAGTCAAAGGAGCGAAGTACTCAAAGTACCCCTAGTTGAAAGCTCTAGGCAGAAACAAGGAACATTTCTCCAAAAGCCTGAGCATGTCATATCTCTTCTGGGTTTTATCTGTTTTACTTCTGTGTGGGAAGTGGCTACTGGCATCAGAGGGTTTGGGACGTTCCTCCTTTGCAAGAACAATAAAACTCCCCAACACTATTTGCACAGCAACAAAGCACAGCTTTACCCAGTTAGTGGCCTCAAACATTTTCACATCCAGTGGGTCTCCTTGGATCTTGCCCTGCCAAACAATTAATGAATGACAAACCGCCATTGCTCTGAACACAGGGCCCCAAGGCAGGCTGTGGTCCGCAGGGAAACTGTGAATGTCCTGGAAGCTAATGCAAAAGAGAACATAAAAATTACCACCAGAGAACACCAAACAACATATGACTAACAGAAAAAAAAAATCATAAGTCAGGGGGCTGTTAAAAAGTCCTATCCTGTGGTCAGACCACAAGTATGTTTCTGGGGACTTGTCCTCCCCCATGAGCTATTTATCGCGCACCTGTTAAAGGCTGGGATACACGTGGTCAGAGTAGGTGTATTCCGCATAGTTAAGGAGTCCATTGGGCTGGACAGAGGAACAGATTATTATAAAATATCTTCCTTGTGGCTTGTGTAAGGACTCTTGAGCTGTGAGGCTCATATAAGTTTGAGCATTTTTGTGTGTGCGTATTTCTGGAAAAGTAAATGGGCAAAAACATGGGCACTGAAGGATCTGAGAGGCAATCTCATGGGTAACAGTGAGTTCCCATCACAAAGGACTGGGCACCATTGCAGCTTTGAGATCTAACCTAGCATGTCTACTACAGGCTACACTGCTTGGGCATGCTGTGCCAAATACTGACGACAGTGGCTGCATCATTTCATGTGAAGCAGGACTGCTGGGATGAGGCAACAAACTAATTTTCCAGAGGCTACAGAAATAATATTGGAAATCTAAACATGAGGAACATCAAACTGCTGTTTGACAATAATTGTCTTTCAGATTTGTTCATCTGTCTAGGAGGAGAATCCAGTCACTATCCCACCAAATTTAAATACCATTGGCGTGTCAAGGAGGAGCCTTACCAGTTTCTTTCAGAGGGCAGCAAGCCCCAAAGATCCAGGCCATCTTCTGTTAAGGTGCCAGTCTAAGTTAAAATGTACATTTAAATTAGATTCCAAGAAAAACGACAATTCTTAACAGTGTCTGTTCAGAAAACACAAACTTAAGTATAAGATTGGTCAGTATGTTTCTAAAATACAATGGAAATGCTTGATCAAAACCCATACTCTCCCACTCCTAGTATGGCTCCCATTACTAGTAAGAAAGTAATCGCCACATAGCAGTTACTTTGTCAAAGCAGATGAGGTTCAGCTGTCCGCACATGTTGATCCTCTGTGGGCTGATGCAGAAGATGCCCTTTTTCTTCAGCCTCCGCTGGGTATAAATGATCCCTGTTGTCAAGGCAGCTGGCAGAGCTGGGGGGACAGCAATAGTGATAACATCCAAAGCCTTCTTCACCACTTCTCCTGCCTCCTCCTGACATAAAACCAAAGGCAATTATCAGCAAGAGGGTAGCAAGGAGTGCTGCTTGGATTGTCTGAGTGTAGCCCTCTTAATCCCTTCTCCCCTCCACTGCAGGTGATACAGGCTGTGGTGTTTTCTGCCCATGGTCCATCATGTATTCATCTCCCTAAGAAATTAATTGCTTTGATTTAACCAAAGGCTTTAAGGATACATCACCGCTAAAGAGCAGCCTCCAGGCCTTCCTTCATTCTCCATGCCAACAAACCTGCCAGGTAGAACACACAGTCTCCTCCAAAGCAAATGAGTTCAAACATGCCAGCTAGGTTATTGCACCCTCAGTCAAATCCAGTTTCCCATGACACAGCACACAAGAATTTGCCATTTATATGGGCGTTCATCCAACTGCCTACAGGCATAGCTCTTGATTCAATGTTAAGGTGACAGGTGAGACATATGGGATGGTGCTGAAAAGGAGGGCAGAATGAATGAGCTAATGATTTCTTCTGACCTTATGTTCTAGGAGTTATGAAAGGAAATTGCTTTTACCTGCAGGAAGAGACATGGACGTAAAAGTTACACTTCTAAGAGCAATCTCTAATTTGGGAGCTTAGAGGTCAGTGTAAAACTGACTGCCAGTATGCTGAATGTCGGCACTGTTATTCTCGGCAGTTGATATCACTGCTAAAGGATTGAATGGATTTCAAATTGGGGTCCCAGAACTGTGGTACTGCAAACGAAAGCCAATTTACAGTTCAGAAGGATCTGCAAACCATCACTAGAGTTCTATTATTACTGGTTCTGAGCTTGGGACTTTGACCATAAATCATGTTGCATTTGATGTGCTGAATTTCCATCATGTTCTCATTCTCCTTTCATTGATACTGTTTCAGTCAATAGAAGGCACCAGTTTGATAATATTTTGTATCTATTTTATATTAGAATGAAGCACTTACCACCTTTAGATAATACAGTCACAGAAGAGAAAGCATTTAGTGTATCATGTGACTGAATCTTACATCAGTCTGACAAGACAGCTTCAGCTGCTGCGATAACATCAGCATGTATTTTACATATTACAAGGGCAAAGTTAAACAAAAAAAAAATGAAAAACTGCAAAGCAGACACCAGGATATGTTCCTAAATACAGTTTGTTTGATATCCCGAGGGGAATTAATCTTCTGAGCCAACTGATTGTAGATTATTCCAAAGGAGAAAAATTATTCAAAAGCTGAATTGCAGAATCAACCTTGCAACTCAGGACTTGGACTTTACATTGGCAGATAATTATCAAGGCATGAAATGATTTCTTGAAAGTTTTTGAAGAAGTTCTAAAGCAATTAGGCTTTAAAAATCACAGAACTACTGTTTATAGTGTGCAACTATTTCTTACATTGACCTTGATGCGTAAGAATGAGTGAACTGTTTTTAAAAGGGTTTCAGGTGAACTTTCCAGAGATTTAAAAGACCAATATAGCAGGGACGGAGAATGCACTAATAGGCCTTAATTACCTTCACTAGTCTCACCTCCACTCAAATCTTCTGCTCATGGGTTCCAGAGTTCTATTTAAGCTCAGGCCTGGGCTTAAATGCCTCTAGCACTGTCTCCTGGATGGATGTCATTAGATGTGTGTTGCAGCCTTGTCTCTTGTCCTCATCTCTTTCTGCTTCTGACTGGTCTACCAGGATTATTTACTGCTTTGCCTGGGACTACTGACAGGCTGTTATCAGCGCACAGCTCTCCCCACAGCATTCAGATACTGTGTGACTGTGCCCTGGTCAGTGAGGGCACTACCTTGGCTCCTGACTTGCCTTCTCCTAGGGAATAGCTGGCCCTTGCTGCTTCCTGACACAGTAAGTCTTAGTTCTATATTGAGAAACTTCTTGATTAAAATTGTAATACAAAATTAATCAACTGTTGATGTACATGGCACATCAGAGAAGAGCTAACACAGTCTTCACAGAAGGAAGACCTGGAGAACCTGGAAAACATCCATGAACCTCCTGGCGAACTCTGGAAAAAATCAATGGAGATGTGGGTGATTCAACTGATACAGGATAGTTGCCTTTGCAAACGTTATTTCTCAAAAGTTCTCAAGGATATTAAGGTGAGTGATAACTAAGTGAAAGTTATCCCCCACCACCAAATGACTATACAAAAATATGGGGGGGGAGGAGGCAGAAGAAAAGGGGGAGTTGTTTGTAACATCAGTAAATTTCAGGGATCTGTGTTTGCACCTGTACTGTTCAGGGGTCTGTAACATGGAAGAAAGGTGGCTGAAGGGGTAGCCAATGATCTCTAAATCATGAATAGTACAGGAAACATCAAATAGAAAGCAGCTTTTTGCTACTTCTCTAAAACAAAAATCTACAGTGCCTTCAGTGATTTAGATAGCAGCTTTAAAAACATTTTCGTGCAGTACGTGATGAAACTGTGGTAACTATTGCCACAGGTGCTGTCAAGTCCAAGGCATAAATGGACTCAGAAATGTATTAAAACACCCTCTGGGAGATTGTCAGTGGCTATTATAGGTAGCTGATCTACATAGAAATGACAGCTTACTGAACTGTTAAACCTTTTTCTTGAAGAAGTTAGAAGACTACACCAGGGAAGAATTGTTCTATACTTGCAGTTCTTCCTAACCAGTTTCCATAAGCATTTGATATCAATAACTCTCAGAGTCAGTGGACAGGGATAGATGGTCTTTGACCTGACCTACACTGGAGTTTTTGGAAAGCTGCCTTTTCACAATGACACATCATTCTCTGTCCCATTAAACCCATGGCTCACTTGTGATTTTTCTAGGAATGTAGAAAAAGTGCTACAAAAACTCTGTAAAGGCTACTTGCAGAGTGCTAAGCTCTTAGGATCTCCCATTTTCAGAACTCTAGAAAACATTATGCTAATTACATGCATTGATAATTACATGTATCGGCAAGCACAGGGCAGGCAACACACAACAGAGGCAGTTCGTATACTGAAGGCTGCTGGTAAGACATGCAGTGCTTGCACAGGATTTACTAAGACCGTAGTAGAAAGGATTTGGGAAACAGTGGTTTTGGCACCTTGGAATTAAATATATGAAAGCCTGTGTGTTGTCACAAATTCAATTACATTGTAAAATGGCCTCATATGCTAAGGCAAAAAGGAGAGTGACAAGGACCATATTTTTATATATAAATGTATATGAAATCACTCAAATTTCAAGTGTCTTGAAAACGGGTATGACCATTTCTCCTGCGTTTAGTAACTCACCCCATTAAGTGCAAATACACACACTGTGTAGATCATTCCAATGGCTGCAAATGCTACAAGGCACATCAGGAACCGGAAGGCATCTCTGTACAGCTTGAAGTTCATGGGTTTAGGGTAGAGAATGGACCTCACTAGATCCCCTTTGGCTGTATTGAAACCTGGAAAGTCAAACTAAAATTATTCCAAGGGGAAAACATTTCCAAAAGTTCTCTACAAAGAATGGAGGGCTTGAAAATGACTCCTAATTTCTGTAACTTAAGAAAGAAGGCCCAGATCTTTTCTTTCAGTGTATGTGACCCACTCTGCAGAATATAGAAGAAAGTTACTTTTGTTTTAAGGAGGAGGATTTTTTCCATGTCTCAGAAGCAAAGTGAAATTCTTCTTTGTAATCATATGTTAGTGCTTTTTTAAAAGTTATGCCAAGCAAACAGAAACAATGCATAATAGCTTAGCCAAGCCCAGGATATCAATTCTCCATCTGACTGTTGTGAATTTGGATTAATGCCTTTTACTTAATGGGACCCGGGCACATTAAGTCAGACTGTTGAGTAAGAAAAAGCATGAAAGGAAAAGCAAACTGAAGTGTTGACTGACCAGTCCGCAGCACCACAGCCTTCACTACTCCTCTGTCATCTGCCTTGGTCTGTATGACCTCTGTTCCACAGAAGAGGACATGTTTTTTGTAATCCTCCGCACAGTGCATTCTCCAGGGCTTGAAGTTATCAGCTTGGGGTAAGGGGGTCTTTGTAACCGGAATACTTTCCCCTAGGGAAGATTAGCTCAGATTAAGAAAACTTCAGTACACCTTAAAATCAGCCTCCTGACATTCAAGTAAGTACAGTATCTAGACATCTAGATGGTAATTTAAAGGTATTTACTAGAGAAACCAGTTTAGAGAAGTGCTACTTTTATATTGTGACATCTTCAGAGTGAATAAGCGTTTGAAGACTAGCAAGCAGACTGCCAGAGAAAAGCTCTCCTTTGCCTCAGTACAATAGCTTCGTGTAAGTCTGAGAACTGAAAGCAGTCCAAGGACTCTGAATCCAGGCTGTAGATACACAGACTTGAAAAGAGACCTGCACTGGAGTTGCATGACTCCACTTGATGGCCCCAAGTTGTTTACCTCATTTGAAACTCATGTGCAGGTCACTACACTATTCCCTTAGGCAGTTGAAATATGACATTCCATATTTCCCCTTCCGAGTAAAAAGAACAGCCTTTAACTCAATGCCTGACAGCTGATAAATGTCCTATTTATGTCAGAGCAGAGGCACTAAGGTGAAGCAGAAGAAATATCTTCTGACAGCTGAAGCTTTCTAAATGAAAGTGGTTTCTGGAATTTCTCATTCACATGAAATTTCAGAACTGTGGGTTTCAGTTTGATTCAGGCCAAGACTAAATTTAAAGACAAGAAGCAGAACTACAAGCACTTTCTGCACCAAAAATCCTGCTTTGCAGTGAACTCTCCCGCGTGGTGTGTTCTCCACTGCTATCACATGAATGTGGGGCTGTCTGGAGAGCTAGACAGACACTCCAGTAGGTTAGAGGTGTTGCAGCGATCAGCAACAAGACATTGAGAGTGACAGAGAGAAACCCCTACAGCCTGAGCAGACTGTGGGCCCTGTGTGGGAACAGCTTTGCTCTGTATCTACTGTTTCTTCTCCTGTCCTGCTCACTCCTCTTCACTGTCCACTCTTTCCTTTCTAATCAGAGGATCCCCTCCTAAATGCTGCACCCCAGAAAGGAAGTAAAGGATGAACTGCCATTTCTGAAGTCCATCTTGTCTATTTAGATAAGCTGGGGCTAACTACAATTCAGTCTTTATTATAGCAAACACCTGGAAGAATCCCCTTCTAGGATAGCTATGGACTATCTCATAATAGGGATAATGCTGTATGTCCTGTGTCACTGGCTGAAGCCATAGGGCTATGATGATGTTTTGATGGTACACCTGGGAGGGACAAGCTGTACCTGTCAGCATGCTTTCATTTACAATGCACTGCCCGCTGATCAGGATGGCATCACAAGGCAAAAGGGTTTTGCCCTCTTTCAAAACCAGCATATCTCCAGGAACAAGATGGTGTGATTCCAGTTCTTGGAAACCTGTAGGTGACATGTAACGCAAACTTTGTACTTCATATATTTCTCTGTGGTAAGGGGGAAAAAATACAAGGAACTACCAGCTGAATAGATCGTTACGTCTTTATAATGCCTGATAAAGAAGGGGCCACAAGTAGAACATAAAAATACAACCTCCAATATTTAGAAAAGCCTAGGCATCAGTTCGAACTGCAGAATTCCTTCTTATCTCCCCAGGAGTCCAACCAATGCTTGTTTTTCCAATGTGCTGACCTAACTGAAGAGGCTTGGATCTACATTTCTTAATTTGACTCCATCTTTTTGGATTGTGTTCTAAATACCATGACAATGAACAGAATTTGCATGGAGCAATTAGGTGGAGTCACAGCCATTTAATGGCTATGTGGCTGGCTTCATCAGCACTGCTTTAAGAAAAATGACATTGTTTTTCCTGGTAATTTTTTGCTAAGGCTGCGCTCAAACAGTTATGAATATGATTGGTGTGCCACAACATACCTCTAGGTCAAATTAACCCAATCTGCAGAAGCTAGTTAATTGAGGTGAGAGACAGAAGAGAAAACTGCTCTAGAAGGAATTTGATACTATACATTGTATACCGTTGTGATATAAATTGCTATAGAAATGAAACACATTGAAGAAAGAAGTGTACAGGAGTCACCTTCCTTATTTCTGCAGACAGTGACCATGATGTTGTTGTGAGACTCAACCAGTCTGTGCAGTTTAATCGATTGCTATAAATTAAAGGAGAACACACAAAAGTGTTACATCTTACTTACATGATGCAATTCATCCACTAACAATTATTCCTTTTTGTTGTTTGTGGTTATGAGAGCCCTCATAAACTGGGGTCTGGCCCTGTCAGGAACTGTACAATCATACAGAGAAAGAAACTCCCCACCCTAATTATGGAGAAGGTGTAACAGAAAGTTCCAAACCAAAGCACTGGAATGGGGAAGGGAGGATGTGGGTGAAGAACCACATGGAGATTATGATGACTAGGAGGCCAGGCCATTGCATCTGCTACTACACAATGTCATGAGACTAAACCTCTGAGTAACTCTCATAACATGTGCATGTTATAACATCCTGGCCTTTCCCAGACATTAGAAATAAATCCTCCTTGTGGTAAGAGGTGAGGCATCTCACCTGTCTAAGATCATATACAGTCAAAAAAATCGAGAGTAGAGACATGATTATGATGGCAGTGGCATATTCCATGTAATCTTCAGCAAACCACAGACACACACTGAACAGCTGGAACACGTAAAATGGATTTAAGACCTGTTTGGAGAGAGAGCAATACTCAAGAGCTGGTCACATTTAAAAGGCTACCATATACCCAGCCAGACCATCCTGTTAGAAATGGGCTGGAATAAAACCTATTGAGTTAAGTGTTGTGTCTCACAACCTCCTTTCTAATTTCATTAACAATGGCTTCAGTCTAATCGGATTGGACCACTTCCATCTGACAGAAGGGCCAAATAATCTGGACCAATAGGATGCTATTTGGGATGTGAATGGCTTGGCCCAAGCCTTGTTTTGCCTGCTTCTTTACAAGAAATGTAACAAAGGTGAGAGAAGAGCAGGTTGTGCAGTGAGGATGGAGCTCACATACCATAGGCACATCCCTACAAACATTCTGATTAGGCCACATATAGCCAGTTCCTGCCTGAAAAAGATATTGGTGCTTTACACGGTGCTGTGCCCAGAGTCATGAGCTCATTGGATCTCTCTGTGGCTGTAGGCATGTACCAGCTACTGCTGTTCACTTAATCTCTGCTGACTAAGAGACAGCTTTTGCCTGGAAGGTTTGATTTCCAGTGCAGCTTGTAAACATTCACTGACCCTTGTAACGCCAACAGAACGAGCTTCCAGGACACAGATACGTACAAATACCAAGCAGCCATAGAGGCATGGGGATGGAGGATAGGGAACAATGGAAATAAATGAATTTATGGTGATATCATGGAACAGCTTTAAACAGGATTTGAAAAAGGAGTTTGATGGAAAGCTAATTCAGACCTAGAATCCATTATATTCTATATGCACACTCTGCCTCCCCAAGTAGCCTAGAATAAAAGCATCAAAAATGCTTAACCTCTTTGATGAGTAGTTTCCAAATAGGGATCACTGGAACATCAATAGTGTTTGGCCCACATATAACTCTCCTGTATGGGATAAAGATATATCACTTACAGATCAAATAGTGACAATGTAGCTCACTCGAGAAGTTGCAGCTTTCAATAGCCCTGAGAGCTTGTATTGATCCCAGTTTAAGGGCTGAATAAAGGTGAGGATCTTTCTCCAAGAAGAAGATAAAAAATTAAATGCCCCTACAATGCTTATGTCAGAAATGACTGTAGCAGTGAAATCTACTTAAACAGACAAGAGGTGTAACACAGCCTTTTAAGCAAACATTTCCATCATGCAAAAATTTCTTTGAAGCACCATAAACAAAGGAATTCTGCACCTAAAACTAAATGATCTAAACCCAAATAATTTTGGATACAGTTAAGGCTGATTTGAATGTAAGACTCAACACGAGCTAAGATCAGCAGCTGGATTTTCAGTATTCAATCAACTGAAGATCATTTCTTTATTTGGCAGTTTCAGGAATACTTATTCTGTAAATTGTCTAATGATACAGTAGTTTGTGAGAATAAATTCAATGACCAGAACTAATTGATTTAGAAGTTCAATACAATTATATGGAGTTCCACTGAAGAAGCATATACACAACTTATCTGCACCGTCTCATGGAGACTTTCTCTTACCCTAAATAAAAACTGCTTAGAGTTAGTTACAGGGCATAGTTATTTCTTGATTGAGAACAATAACAGTGATGAATACTGAGGCATTTAAAAAACTTTGACAAGGAATACACAAAATTCTCTAGCCCTTTTCATTCAATTTTTCAAGCATGGCCATTTCATCTAAAATTACGTGCATATTAATGGATACACAAGAAACTCAAGGAAAATGCACCAACAGCAGTGAATTTACATCTCTTTGAAATCCATATGTTGAGTATTTGTGTTCTAAAATGTGTACCTGACATTCTGTTCATTGCGGGTGAGACCACAACCAAATTTGGCATGTATAGCTGAGCACGTGTGGTGGTCTTCTAGGGCTCTAAAACATAAAGGAGTATTTTCCTTAGGACGTTATTCACAAGCTTGACTTCGTCAGAGACTTGTGTAACCAGGGCATTGAACTCACCCAACTTTCTGGAACTGTTTTGCATAGATATTCCAGACATAGCGGATTTTTTGTACTTGAATACTTTTCACCTGCAAAACAAAACAGGGACAACAATACATGCAACACAGCAGACAAAAATACTCACAGGCCTGCTCACAGATCTCAGCTCGGCATCCTCACTGTGGTCAAGCACAGATAAAGCAAATTACATGGGGGGTAGGGAGGTAGAGAATACAGGATTGCATTTACTAACTCCCTAGTTATGTTATAGAGTGGGATCCCCACTTCAGTGCAGGTTCCAGTAAGCTTTACAGATCTTTAGGTCAAGGAAGTACAAAGCAGCATTCTTCTCTCCCCATTTTGTGAAGCAAGGAATACAGTCCTCACTTTCATTTCAGAGAATGGAGGGAAGAGATCACTGATGCAGTGGTGGGTATGCAGGCAGCTGTCAAAGCCCGTCTTCAGTCAACAACTCCCTTATCGTCTGTCTGGCTTTGAGGAAAGCAGGGGGCTTTGGGCAGTTTGCAGGCATGGTGACAAGTTTGCAGGCATGGTGCTGTGTCACTGCTAATGCTAAGCCCTTGCAGAGCAGTTATCCACTAGGAACACATGCTGCCATTTATAACTTGCAAAAGGAGTCTGTCCTGTCCTGCACAATAATAACGAAGCCTGTTAGAGAGAATGGTGCTTCATATCAGCTGGAAGAAGGCAAGGCTATACACCTATACACATAAGTAATAAGGAAATCAGCTCTAGGGGACTCTCCCTACCCAGTGCAATAAGTATTATCATAGGCCAATGAAATCTATACTCAACTCATACACTGACTCAAAATGGAGCTATAACCGCAGCCATTAACCTAACAAGAGGTCTGTAGTTAGGATTTCATGCAATAGGAGCTGCAATATTTGCAATGCTAAAAACCGGAGTGGGAAATGAGGGACTCAGCTCGCTGCTGGAACAGGTCCTTGGACAGCTCTTGGGCACTTCACGTTACTCCGTGGACTTAGGTAGGTTAAACAGCAAGAAGGTTTTATAACTGACTTAGAAGTAGGGCCTTTTGAATTGCTAATGAAGGATTAAACTGTTTGCTCTTTGCTGCTTTGAAATCTGTTCTTTTCTATCTAGATATTTTGATTGATATGAAAGTGGTGTTCAAAGGGCCTATTATTTGAGGCTATATTGGCCTTTTTTATGTTACTAACTCAATCCTCTGAAGAATGTTACAAACCAGTATTCACTTTCATACTGTGCTAGTTGATTAAACTAGCTGGCACTAAACTTTCTTATGTACATTAATGTATGCCCACACAAACCAGCAGTAATAGCAACAGCTTTACTCCGCTAAAGATAGGTTTATAATGAAAATATCTACTTAAAATTGCTGTAGATATAAAAACAAATGCTAACAAGTCAGAAATCTATTTCCTGGAAGGGAAAATAGCTCTTTTATGTGTTCCCCAGTGCAGTGATCTAGTAACTATAATCAAGAGCCAGATATTGGCAAATGTACCACTGCATTCCTATTGCTCACACCAACTTAAGGTGTAATGCTAAGCAAGATACACAACTGAACTGTCTGGTACTTGTTCTAAAATGGGGATAATTATATTTACTCAATTCATGAGAGACCCTGTGATCTGCTTGGACCAATTAATCCTCTACCTTCTCCCCTGTGCCTCCCTGGGATCTCAAAGCTATGGAACTGGCAAATGTACTTTAAAGCACAAATTGGTACATACAAAGGCAAGAAGGCAAAACATGTTTCAGACCCTCCTTGATGAAACATTTCTGGAAATACTGATGTAGCTCTGCCTAGGTACTTTTCTATTCTGTTTCCTCTCTGCTGCATTCATCCCTGTTTTCATGTTACTGTGGGAGCTGTGACGTTTGGCTCCTCACAGTTTCCCTTCAAACACAGAGCCACCCCTAAATTCCTTGGTTCCTGTGCCAGGAATGAGTTTCTGATTCTTCACTGCCAACCCCAGTGTCTTGAAGCTCTCCTGCTTATAATGTAGGTCTTCTCTCAGGAATAGTGAGGATTCTTTTTTCATACCCACCTTGGAGTAAGAGAGGATTTTCTACACAGGTGAGTACAGTTCTCCAAAATCTTTAGTTTGTTTTTCCACAGCTCACTGTGTTCACCAAGATGCAAGTTTCTTAGCTGGATATGTTTCACAGCTCATTCACTCCATGAAGCATGTCTGAGATTTGCTATCACCTCCCAGATGCTGCTGGGAATACTTAACTTACTTGCAAACTTGGCTTCATTATGGCTTTGCTGAAGATTGAGTCTTCCTCAGCACTGGCTGGATAATCCGTTCTACTTCTGATAAGTGCAGACACAGAGATCCACGTCACAGTCTTACGAGAATAAATCCGAAATTCATCCTGAATGAACATAAAAGAGAAGTATCACTATTTCCCTCAAAATCAAAATTTCTAGTCTTTTAGAGCACTGCTCCAGTTTTCTTAAAGAATTAACCCACAGGGGCCTCCCAGCACCCTGTGACCAATAAAGAAATCAGCAGAATGGGAGCAGAACCACAGTCCTGTCAAAATGCAAGTACTGCAAATAATTCACTGACTGCAGACCTGGTGCTTGGCTGGTAAGGATGGAATGTGAACACCCAGATCATGATCTAGGACAGGCAAACAGTACAGGACAATCTGAGATGCAGTGACCATACTGTAAAGGGAAGATCAAAAGAAACATAGCGCTGTACTGCAAAATGGATGTTTAGTCCCAACACCTTTTCACAGTCATTCCTGTATTAACACTTCATTGGAAAAAAGTGTGTTAGCACTATGCCTCCCTTATGGTATCTTAGACAACTTTTTGCCACAAACTGAATTTGTGATCTTGTTATTTTTTGTAAAATATGTTCAACATTGGAACTGCCTGATAACTACTGTTCGTAGTACAGTCTCAGAGATTAGAGCAATCGCGGTAATAAGTACCCTCATGTTAAGTTTCAGTCCTGAACATTGACCACCATGCATTAAAGCCAACTATGAGACTGACTTATATATCATATTGAGTGTGTGAGCCGTTTGGCAGATGCAAAGAGCTGATTACTTCAGCCAGCAAGGTGCTGAAAGCACAGTTATTAAACTTCATTTGGAAATGACAACAGAAAAAGAAGATTCTGTACCAAATATGAGTCCTTTTGAATAATTTAAGGGTTTAAAAAAGAACTTAATAATGTTTATATATCTTATTTACTTGTGCACTTTTATTCTTCAACTGGTATTTTGAGTAGAATAACTTTTATTTTCTGATACTTATCTTTAACTTAAATTTCAGAATTAGTAGACATTGGGATGCAGATTGAGATGGAAAGCAGTGAATAACACAGGTGCTCATTATCTGAACTAAAATGAGTCAAAATTAAATAACAAAAGTGAGTTAATAGACTCTTATATTGCAATTGCAGTAATGACGATGAATTATGAATGAAGGTTTCATGTGAAGCAAAAGAGAATTCCAAGGATCAAGCTGATGGGATTACTTGTATCCTCATTAGCTGTAGCCATCACATTTGAGAACTGACATAATCAGAATGGAGGAAAAAAACCACAAAACTGTCATTTTAATACAAAGAACCACGAAGAAAATCTGAAATTGTCAAATGCCCAGAGCATACTTTGAGAGAGCTTCCTGATAAAAAGACCATGCAATATGATTCAATTCTTCTTTAATTACACAAAGGATCATTTAAAAATTCATTTATCTGAGAAGTGCTTGGCATGGAAAATCCATTTAAAATGTCATACAAGAATAGGTAATTAAAAATGCAAACTGAATTGAAGATTAAAAAGGGAGATTAAGCCTAATATGCTTATTTTTTAAAAAAAAACATATACCCCATTATTAGAATGCAGATTGTTTCAATATAAAATATTCAACAGGCAGATCTGTGGTTTTCAAAACGCAAGATTTTAACTGCCTGCTGCTTTGCTCATTTAACAAGGCAGCTCAAATACAGCGGTAGCAAGTGATCCATTTTGCAATTGCACATTTTGCAAATGCCATTGTTCAGGAATCTTTGAAGCAGAACAAATCAAACTTCTGGAAGTAAACCAGCCCTGCCAGCTCCTGGAGTATTTAGACTCAGCTGGGATTCAGAGTCAGCTCTCAGTTTGCTTCTTTTAGTGCTGCAGTAGCTTTCATGAAATTAAATCAAGGTTTGCGTATGTCACAGTGCTTCAGTACAGTCCTCAACAGATAGAAATCTCTATTAGGAAACTACTAACAAAACATAACAGCCCTGAAAGCATTAACTGCAAGATTGAGGGCTTATTGACATGGGGAAGGTCTGATGGAAAATGGAAACACACAGCCAAGAAAACAAGCAGTCCAAGCTTGCCCTCTTCCTTTTACTGATTCCTCATCACGCACTGCTGGACACTGCTGGGGACAGAGCTAGACAGAGCTTTGGCCCACTGGGTAAATTTTGGCAGAGGGGGGCAGCTTCACTAGGACAGCCAAGTGAGGGAAAAAGAATCTGCTGGACATTGTCAATCAAACAGATGCTTTGGAATCTGTAGCACAGATCTGCAAGGTAGAAAGAACAGGAATGGTGGAAGGGAGGAGTAAGGACTGAGAGCAAACACCACAGTCTTGAAACCACGGATATTACAGGTTTTTTCACCCCAATTTCTTTCAACTTGTTGTCTGATCAGCTGTTACCCTCCATTCCAATCATCATCTTACACATAATTTGTGGAACACTTGAGAGTTCTTTAGATTAATGATGGTAAACATAAGATATTATTGCAGGAAATCAGCAATGTAGGAGATTTCAGCTAACTGGATTCTTTCCAATTAACTCATCTTTCAATTAACTACATACTAGGGACTAACTTAAAGATTAAAGTAGGCACCTACTGTTGTTCTAAGGAGAACAATGTCCGCTTCTTCCAAGCTGCAGCGGATGCAGTTTGCCCACACATCCCACTCTGGCTTCCAGTAAAACAGCAGCATCAGCGCCCCACAGGACAAGATGTATCCAGCAATGCACAAGGCCTTTCGGCAGCCTTGGGTCTTGTAACCAAAAATCTCCTGTACAGCAAAGACAAGTTAAAAATCAGTACTATTTCTCTTAAAGGAACACCTGGAATACTATACTTTCCCATTATGCACTGCTCTCCCATAGGTACTGTTTGGTATGGTACTGTGAAAAAACAAGTCACAGAACTTGTATTTGGCTTCTTTATGTGTCCTAAACATGACTAGAAAAAAAATTTTGCATGTTCCACAGAAGTTTTCATCCACCTTCACAAAATCGGGATTGCTGTAGTCTGACCAAACCTCTAAAGTAGTTTTATGTATGTGTGAAACTCAGCATGAGACACTTATGTGTGCACATGAGTTGGAATGACATCAAAATACAGACATTTAGGCCTAAAGTCAGGAAGACAGATTTGCCTGGTCAGCTTTTTTTAAGGTCCCTGGCTGAGACAGCTGAAGAACTTTAGTACATCTGCACTAGGGGATGAAGGCCCACTGCAGCAGCTGAGACGGTGCCTGCTTCAGAACCAGCAGCACCACTGCTGTCCTGCCACAGCAGCGAGTCTGCATTAATGCATCTACACTTCAGAGACTCAGCTGGTGTCTCTGCATGGTGCTGAATGACACTGTGTGGCTGCACCCGCTGGAGCTGCTTTCACAACTCGTCACAGACTCAGGGCTGTTACCATCTTCCATAATAGCTCCAGTATGGGGATTTTGGACCTTGCCAATGTGCCATTGTCCTAACATCCCAAAATAATAATAATAACAATGGTTAGTAAGAACTACTCATGAAGACTTGCAGAATGCTTCACATGTTCAGAGGGCCAAAGGAAGCTACTCACTGTAGCTGTATGAGTAGGTATTATTATTCCATTTTCAAAGCTGGGGAAATTGTTATAGTGAGGCAAGGTGACTTGCACAAAACTTCAAAGGGATGACTGTCAGCATTACAGTTTAAGAGCTGTCAGGTCTTCGTACTATGGCCAAATTCCACCTCAGTAGTGCTAGCAGGGACTTGGTAAAGGTTAAATTAAATGTATACAGTGAATTCATAGAGGAGACCCAACCCTGATCTAAGATGGGAGATTGCATGACTACAATTACATCGGGTGACCAGGAGAATTTGCTAACATAAGGGTTAAGATTCCTCAATCTCCTTCTTCCTAGTATACCTGCAGCAATTGTGTAATCTCCTTCTGAAGATCAGATATCTGCAGCCACAGATATTGCAAGATCCATTCATAAGGTGAGAAGAAAAGGCAATGTAATTGGAAGAATGAGTAATGCATAATTCCTGGTTCTGTGCTGGTGTCTGCTTGTTATGCAAAATGTGGGCCCTACCCAGTGGTTCCACACACTGCCTCGACCTACCTGCTCTATGTCATTCTCCAGAAGACAAACTCTGTCTTCCTAGGTAATATCCATGGGGTTTCTAAAGGGAAGAAGTTGGCAGCTGTGGGGACAAAGTATGGTAAACTACACAGGGGAGTGGCCTGCATTGCACAGGACCTGGTTATACCACCTTGAGATGTGTATGCTCAGCATTTTCAAAGGCTCCTATAATCTCTGAGCAGCCCAAGAGAATAAGGCAATTCTGCAGCAGATAGAAGGAAGCTCATGGAGGACAGCAGATAGGCAAGGTTTTCTAGAAGGTGGTTGGTGTGGCACTCACGTGCTATTAATATTAACGTGCTCCTCTAAACAGGTAAAGGGCTCTCCATTCACCTCTCTCTAGTTGTATCGTTAAGAAAAAGGTTACAAAATTAGTGTCTGCACCAGGATACAGAACAGCACATAGAATGATGTGAACTTACTGTTCACAGCAATGGCTTACTAACAAGATCCAGATGCTTGGATCCAGACTTTACAGCTTGTCAGCAAGGCAAAGGAATTTCCAAGGAGACAGAGACACCTAAGGGAAGAACTGTTAAAAGAACGTGCCTTCGGACTTTCTCCAGCAAATGGCTGGACCTGGAACAACTGGAATAATATTTTCAAATTGGGATGGGCATGAATATCAGGGTGGGGAAGAACGAGATTGCTGCCATGTGCATCTTGCTTCTACCAGTGAATCACTCCTTTAATTTACAGCTTTTGTGCCTTACACCCGAAGTCTGAGAAGTCAGTAAGCCTCTAGTTAATGGAACTAAGAAGGGCTAAGGTGGGCGCTCGGCATGTGATTGGCAGTCGTTTGGGATCATCTTCTATTGGCAGTGTTCTTCTCCACTGAAAATGGAATGATTCCCCAGACCTGATATGACAACAACCATAGAGCTAGGGCAGACTCTGTCTTTCTCTGCCTAGGAAACCGTGCACCTATATATGAAAATATGTGTCTGAGTCCCCATATGCCTGCATATGTGCCCAGGCCTATGTTTTCCAGAATAGTTTCCCCTCAAAAAATGGTTGTATTCCTTAGATCTCAAGACACTTTGCAAAACCAAGCCATGCATCAGTATTCCTCATCTTGAAAACTAGGAGAGGGGAAGACAAGGAAAACAGCTCAGCTGGGGTAAAAAAGCCATGCTCTTAAAGCATTCACTGCACTGTCGGTTGGGTCTTGCTACTTCTCACAAGGGACTTTCCTGAGATAGATAGACAGATGGATAGATAGATGGATAGATAGATAGACAGATAGATAGATAGATAGATAGATACCCTTGAGCAGTTATGACACAGTACACATTCTGCCCTATGAACACAGGTGTTGGTTCAGGTTCGTTGGTTTGTGTCTTGAAGAACATGACATTTCTGAATACAGGTGTTCAGGAGCTCTACAGGGAGAAAGCTGGGAAAGAATAAACATCAGATGTTAACTACTGTTTTGTATCTGGATGTCCATGCAGGAGCCTAAAGCCAAACAAAGCATTTCCCATAGTTTGCAAATGTCTGGAACAGGTTACCTGCGCCACATCATTTAGAAGTAAAGGTAGGCTGGGAAATAGACTGAGCTCCAAACCTAACTTGTGCCAAACTTCCCTGGGCTGGAACCTTTTAATACTTAACTTCAGAATAAAATGTTCTGTTAGGTTGAAGTGTTTTTCCTGACCCTGTGCCTTCAGCTGGAAGGACTATAGCAATGAAGGCTGCACTCACTAAAAAAACATTTAGTAAGTAAATAGCTCCTTGTTGAAACAGAAACAGTATTAGTACAAACACTTCTCACTTGTCAAATACATCAACAATGGAATTCGTTAGAAGAATTCTCAAAACCATTATCTTCTCAAAGAAAAAAGGTGAATACTAGACCCACAACAGAGGTATTTACAACATGCATGAAGAAGGGGGAAACAGGCACAACATGATGCAGGTTTCTCAGCAGGTTTATCTCGCCACCTGAATGTCTTACAGTAATTAAGGCTTGGAAATTATTCAATTCTTGAAGAATTCTTTGGAAACTCTTCAGGATTCACAAGGCCTATACTACAAAGACCTCCAAGCAAATGCATGTCCACTATGGCAAACAATACTTCCAGGGCTGGCAGAAATCCTGGTGTTGATGTCACCAGTAAGAACATGTCTGTCAGGTTAGTATTATGTTGTTAAGGAAAAGAGTGTAATGTTTGCTGGGTTGTATTTCATTGCACAAAGAGGCTCTGCTGATGCAGACATGCTTCTTTTGAAGATGGGTCTGATGAATACAGATTTGCACCTTGACAACTTTTCTACTGTGTGAGCAGGTTTTTAGGGCTCAAAGTGTGCATCTGGAATACATAAAATTACAGAGCCAAATAACCTGGATTCTTGAGGGCACCAGATTAAGAGACAGTGGAAAACAAAGCTAAGATTGGAGTCTGTAAGACTCCAAAGGGCTCCTTGTTATCTCACAGGAGGTAATGCTGCCTACAAAAGAGGCTGGTACGCAGGGCTCATCTCATCTCTATAGAATAATTTTTAATAAATTGTAGTGTATTATAAAACCTTGTTTCCTCACATGTTAACATCCCCTTTCTCTTGAGACTCCCAACAGTCAGAAGAGTGACTAAACCAAAATGGTTTAACTTGTGAGTGAAGGGTCTGGGGAGGGGCCATAGACTATGGGACAGAAAAAGCTGCCAGACCTGCTCAGTTGGCAGAAAATATGCTTATTCCAAGAAAGGTTCTTAGCTGCTTTTACAATCATACAAAGGCAGCGCTCAGGGGCTTATCCCTCTACTGTCCAGCAAGTCTTTGTTACTTATGTTTAAAAGAAAAATTGCCTGTAACTGCCAGGTCATCTGCACAGCAGAATTTAAATGCAAAAGTCAAACAAGTTCAGGCACCCTCTTCTTTGGTGAAAACAAGACCTGTAGCTACCAGCAAGGAGCCCGAACAGTGGCTGTGAACTATCGTATTTCTGGCAACCCAATCACCAGGTATCCTATTACGAACAACCTGTTGCTATAACAACAGATAATAGGATTAGACTTGAAAGACTGGTTAAGATTCACAAGGAATTTAATAACTGAATCTCATTCTTAGCAACCAGAACCTGTTTCATCAAAGGTCTGTTTCTGTCCCCTCTGAAGCCAGCAGCAACATTCACTATCATTCCATTAGGAACAAGATTGTGCCTTTCAGATTCTATCTGAACAGTTAAATTTTTCAAATGCAAAGTAAAATTCCTGGATCAGATTCCCTTCAGAATTTTGGCATTCCCAAGGAGGCAAACAGCTGACAATATGCAGCAGCAAACTGGGGTTCACCAGCTAACTAACTGCAGTTGTCCCATTCCTTCAGACGTAAGCAACTGGGGAACATGTGCTTAAGACAGGTTGCTGGCAAATCCTTCCAGAAGCAGCAGCACAAGCTTTTGCACTGCAAGACTTATGTTCTGCACTTTACAGTTTGTGCAAAGGGAATGATTAGTCCCAAGCTGTACAGAGAGGAGCATCAAATTGGCAAAGGGCATAAAGCTGTGTCTTTCCTCCCTCTTCCTATTCCACCAACAATTACTTCTTTTCAAAAACACCTTCAAGCAGATCTTTACGAAGGGGAAAAAAAAAAAAAGCAAGCTAATTCCTGAAATAAATCCCTTCCTATTACCATACCTATTAGCCCTCTCTGAGGCAAGCTGCTGTGTCCAGAGTGCTCTCACACTACTGAAATATTGCTGGTACTACAAATAGTTACGAAGAGGGAGAGATATTATCTCATGCTCCACATATACATTGCTAAGTTTTAGCTGGGTACCAGGAGAGTGAACTCTTGTTCAAGCAAATGTACTCCAGCCACGTAAAGTAATCCCAAAGATGTACACAAGGATATATAGGGTAGATTTCCTAAGTCAGCTAGTTCAACACAGGAAAGCATTGTATGTCCAGAGACCAAATGAACTACTTGCACGCTTTCAAAATTACTTGAACTATTTCACTCTGGAAGAACTGGCACCTGCACAATGTCAGCTGTTGCATTATTACACCCAGTGATGTGATCTTGTTTGAGGAGTCAGGAACTGCTTGTGAATAATTTGGTTCAGGTGGATTAAACTCACAGTTAAAAACACTGTAAAAAAATATTTTTCATGGTTTAGAATTTTAAAAAAATGTTGCAGGGTCACTGAGACTTTATGTGCCAGTGCCACTTGCTGTGGCTGCCAATAATTTGAAATATCCGATTTTAACAAAGAAAGAATGTCTGCACATAATTCTCTTTTACCCCATGTACTCTCCTTCTCTCCTCTGCTTTAACACAGCCTTCTTTGTCTCTTTCTTCACAACTTCTCTCACCTACATGTTACATTCTTTTTCACACAAATACACACGCTAGTTCTCTCATTCTATACACGTTTTTTTCCTCTTGCTCTTACAGTACCTCAGATACCCTCACAGTTATCTTCCTCTATCTCATACTCGTTAACTTTTTTCTCTCTCTTACACATATGTAACAGACATATACATACCTGCCAAATCTAGCACAACTTGGCTATGGTTTTAATTGCACCTGCTACTCAACTGCTTTATTAATCTTTTTTTCTGTGATTTTCATTTGGGAACCCCAGGTGAATGAGCACTGCTCATGCTCATTGCAGGCACAGAGAGCATGGCAACTGCCAGACACCCCGGATTCACAGTGCAGATGATTGACTCAACACTGTGCACACACATCAACTGTGCATGGAAAACCTCAGATTCACAGTGCAGATCTCCAAGCACTGGACTCACGGCACATGTGCTCAGTATGATATTGGTGAGAAACAAGAATATTACTGGAAAGGTAATGTGGGATAGTTGGCTCCACGCAAGCACAACGTGGGAGTCCCAGTAGCGCACAGCTAGAATAATTGGACATACAGGGTACAATAGTGTGGGCTCTACACAGTACCAGACGGTACACTTAAACCTAATCAGCTCAGGCTCATTTCTGGCATTGCTAGCGATGGTGCCAGTAGTGGGAAGAGAACGACAGGGTGTTTATGGTCCTAGAAGGAGAGGGGCAGGGTGGAGCACAGGCACAAGAGCAGCCGCCGTTTGGGGCTGGGGAGCAGTGGCCCATCAGCACCAGGGCTAGAACCAGCAGCAGGAGCTGCGCGCAGGACCAGTAACTCAGCAGAGCCACCCAGGTTCTGCGTTGCACTGAGCTAATTAGTCCCCACCCTCAGAGCCAGTGCCTTGCTCTTCCTGCAGTGCTCAATTCATACTGCTGGGTGACTCTGCACTGCATTCCCCAGCACATCCCAGATTACCCAGGTTTGCATTACGGAAAATATGACATCTCCCCTTCACTGGATGGCAGAGAGCTGACTGAAAATCTGTATCTAGGGTTAACAAATGTCCACATTTTTCCATGATATGGTCTCTTTTTCACTAAAATAGAATTCTCAGCAAGTAGATTTTGAAGATTTCTCCAGGATTTCTGGAAGTGAGCAGTCACGTCAGCTTGTAAGTAACTGTGTTTCACTAGCTTTGCTGGGACTGCTGTACCCCCAGAAATTCAACACACACTCATAGCAGAGCTACAGCGGCTGTGCAGCACAGGAATTTTGAGAAGCACTGCATTTACCAGACATGCATGAGAACTGTTGCTGTACAGCTGCATCGTGGGTCTGACATCTCCAGCAGAACCTGTTAGATGGACAGAATGCATATGCAACAAATAGCTGATCCGTAACACACAGTAGTGCCAAAGCGGCTAAGAAGCACTGAATTTACTACGGTTGTGCACTGGGCTTCCTATTTAAGAGAAGCACTGTGCAGTAGATAAGAAACTTCGTGTAAACACAGGACTTACTTCCACGTGTTACAGAATGCAAGTAAACATACTCCTCCCTGGGAAATTATGGAAAGAACTACAGTAGCTCTGTATTTAGAAATCCAGCTTTATACAGGCGCTCAGGCTGGAATACTGTTGCCAATTCAACAGATTGCATTAGCTAATAATTTATGCAAATATAACACATGTGTTTTTATGTTCCAGACAAAGCCAAGGTTCCCAGTCCTCATCTAACTGGAGCTGACCCTGGAGATTCAGCTGTCAAATGGTTAGGAACACTGCTCCTGTCCCTCAAGCTCATGTAAAACCACCTCCACCTAGATTTATAATGCCACATCAATAATCTGTTGAGCCACCCCCTGTTGGAGGGAATAACCAATTAAATCCAGTGGACACATACAACTTCATTTTCTTTCCGCTAAAACAATTATATCCCTTTCTAACTGTATGTTTCTGCTATGGGAACACCCCCACCATCCAAAACTAAATTACAGACTGTAGCATTTTATTGAAGAACATGTGCCACCTGCTGCTTCATGTTCAGAAAGACCTAGACAGAGATAGAACTCACCACCTCATTCTCTTCTCCCTGGTTAAGCTGTGCATAATGGTTCTTGGCAGGATTTCCCCCCATGAAACGACTCTCTGGAGACTTTCTAGAGCACCTTCAGGACAGGTCTTCAGCGCTGTGTGCTTGAACTTCCACATTGAGGAAGTGCTCCAAGTACACACCTTCCTTATAACTCTGCTAATGTTTGAAGAATGGAGCTCCTCCCTCTCTGTGGGGTTAGCAGGTAACATTCGTCCCTCCTCCCTTCATTCTGTTGTTGGAGTTTTGCGACTGCGAGGGTACATGCAAAGTTCACTCAAAGACACTACAAGAAAGAAAAAGTTAGATTTCACAAGTGTTCGCCACAGTCTGATTCTGGGTCATAACTCTGATTGATAGGTGCAAACAAATGCTGTCGGCATGCAAATTTCAGGGGAGGGCAAGAGGGGAATATTTTTCTTCAAGAGATTATGGAATCACTGGAGACCAGGAGCGTGTCCAAATTAGAAGAAAAATAGGCATTGCTGGTGTTAACACTCTTAGCAACCAGCCTGAACTAAGCGCCCAGCTGCGATCCCCACATATGCCTTGGAGAAAAAATTCAAACTCTGGCATTGTAAATAGGGGGCCCAGTTTGTGCAGGTGGATTTATGCACTGACTGTGTGTCAGGATCCAGCCATGTAGGATCTGTAACCAGTATTTTTATTCGTTATTAAGAATATCATCACAGAATGTTTTCTGACTTCACTATATAGTTTTCGGAAACATCACGGAAGTTATTTACTCACTCCTTGGGGAACGTGGAGTTCCCCACTGATGTCAGTGAACCAGATAAAAATGTCTCTGACCTCCAAAACAGGGCCAAAAGGAAGCTGGCAGAAATACAGCACTAAGCGTTTTGTCACCTCCTTTTTTTGTTTCTGTCAGGCTGCATTTGTTTATTAGTCTTGTGATTCATTCTCATTTCCTTGTCCTTTGCTAATTTTTAAGAAGTTACACACCAAATATTTTAGGAACGAGATCAGGAGAGGCAAACCTGTTCTTCTAGCAAATACGTTAAGGAAACTAAAATATTATTTCTAGGGTGACTGAAACAGATCAAGAGGTGTGAATTTAGTTCCTGTTCAATAGCGTTTTACTTTCATGTGGCACGGACTTGTACAAGCCCCAAGTACCAGGAAAGACCACTGCACATCCTGCAGTGGGCAGGCTCAGGGAAACCGAAATGGGAGAAATGCAGGGAACAGAGAAGAGAAAATGAGGGAGCTAGGTCAATCAATATCAGAAAAGCTGCCCATTACTAATAACATGAGCCAGGCACAGATCTGCAAACCAGATGTACATGTTGTTTGGGGTTTTTTTGTTATTTTATGTTTGTAAAATGCTGGTGACAAGCAGTTTGCATTGGACATCTAGCACACTTTCAAAAGGAACCCAGACCAGAGGTTGGACAGGAAAGAATATAACTGTACTTAGGGAGTTAAAATCTCCCTGTTAAGGGAGATTTGTTGCAATAAGATCAAGGGGGAATGAGGTGCTCTCCATACCTCACCTGCAGTGTTACCCCTTCCTTCCCCACACTGCAATTCTGAGGATAGCTTTGAGCCTCTCAACTTTTCATTTTGTTCTTCTGAGACCCAGCAACAGGAAATCTCCAGTTGTCACATGAGAATTGCAATCTTCGAGTTAAAATTAAAAAGGAAGAATGCAATAAAGTCATAAACCTGATTATACAGGAAAACTGAGTAGTGCTACCTAGAAGCTATAAAAGACAGGAAATAACTGCGGATGTACCTTTTCTAAGGCAGGCTGATGATTTTGGGAAATGACTCATTATTTTGGGAGGTGCCAGGGGTGGAAAACAGGAGTGCCACACACGCTTTTTCTGCCTGGTCAGCTTTTTCTGCTTCCCCAAATGTCAGCCTTGCTCTTTCTAGTGTCTGTAGAAGACTAGAGTGCAGTAGGGGTCCTTGGCTGCCCTTTCACAGAGAAGACAGATGAGCTGCATACAGAATATCCCACCAAACCTGGGTGGGATAGGGAAGAATCAAGGGTCATCCAATGTACTCACAATTCATAGGCTTATTCCAGCTCCCGTGGACAATTTCTGCTCCTACAGAACACTCTTATTAGAGAGATTTGTATCTTCATCTCTGAAAAAAAGAAAAAAAAAGATTAAATTCATAAAACATTCATAATTTCCATAGTTTGATAACCTGTCATAGTATTCCAGCAAAATCTGTTATTCCAGAACCAATGAATATGGTGCAATTTGTTAATTTTCTGAAGCGGGTTCACTTTCTCCCGGAGAAAAAACCTCTAAACCATCCTATATTAGAACCTTTAGTTATATATTGCCCTCTACAGTTCAAAGTAAGAATTACACATTAGTTTATAAATAAAAAGTTATTTCTATCATGTCCTATGGAGTTTCATCATTCTTATTTTTAAATTGAAATTTGTCTTAAAACCCAGATATAAATCACAAAAATAACAAGTTAAAATACAAAAGCAAAGGTAAGATTTAAACAAAAGATAGTCCCTTAAATATAAATCTAAAAGGAAGGAAGGAAGCAAAAGACAAAAACGTGCCTCACCTCATCCCTACAACTTCTCAGTCCTGAAAATACATGTAGGTCTTATGTCATCCTTGTGCAACTTATTTAGCTCTGAAAAATCCCACTATATAAATAGAAGCTTGGCCTATAAAACACCCCAAATCTCTTTTTCTGTTTAGCTCAGCACGTGAGACCCAGTTCTGGGCATATTACAAAAAGGAAGCTGTGAACCAACTGGTGACAGTCTACAGGACAGCACAGAGAAGCATGAGAAAGGGCTCAGAAAAGATGGAAGAGGGTTGTTTAATCTAAAGAAAAGGAGTATGACTGGAGCCATGACAACAGCTTTCAAACACATAAATGCAGAAAATTATATTCTGTGTGTCCACTATGGATAGAGTTAACTTGCCGTAAGAAAGATTCAAATCGGGCATGAGGGCAAACTTTCTATTAATATTAGCAAGCACTGGTATTGCCAGGTGAATGCTCTATCGCCTGTGGTCTTTACGGACAGGTGAGGCACGCACCTCTCAGAAATGACGTAACTAGAGGTGATTCTGTCTGAGGGCGGATGGACAGATCTGCTGAACGCGCCTGGTTCCTCCTCTGCCTCCCACTTCCATGTGGTTCTGCCAGCAACCCCCCTCCACAATTCACAGAAGCCCATTTGGACACGCCGTGTGTTTTCCAGCTTTCAAGGCAGCGCTGCCACTCATTTTGTGCGCTTCAGCGCAACAACAGCTGGGAACTCATCTGGGAATGGTATTTAAGCGGCCTGGAAGACCCTGGTACAACCAGAGCCCTCCACCCGGGGCTAGGCCTCACTGCCCTCTGCAGGCCAGGCCAGGCCAGGCCAGGCCAGGCCTTCCCGGGGATGCCCTGGGCCGGCACAGGGGTAAGGCGCTAAGGCCTATCCCTGCCGTCGCTGGGGTGTGAGGGGAAACACAAGGCCCGGCTGCGGAGCACCATAATTTTCCCGCCTCTCCGCCCCTCCGAGCCGGGCACCCATCCGACGTGCTCCCTCAAAACCCGCCGCCGCCGCTCCCGGAACCTTTCCGCGGGGAGGCGCGGTTTCCAGCCGGGCCGGCCGTACCGGACCGCGGTGCCCGGAAGCGGCGGCAGCCCCGTCAGCCGGCGGCCGCGGCGGCTCCACCTGCCCTTGCCCGCGCAGCCCGGGGCTCCAGGCCCGGCGGCGGAGCCCCGGCCAGCGGCCGCGGTGCGTGCGGCTCCTCCGGGCCCCTGCCGGCCGTTAGGATGTGGCGGACGCGGGCGGCGGCGGCTTGGTGAGCGGGGCGGGCCGTGGCAGGGGTCAGGGCGGGCGCTGCGGGCCGCCGGCGGGCCTGGCCCCTCAGGGGCGCGGCGGCTGTGAGGAGCGAGCGGCCGCCGGAGCCGCCACCCTCCTCCCGCTTCTTCCCGCTTCGGGGCCTCTGCACCCGAGGGCACCCGGGGGAAGGGGGCTGCCGGTGGGGGAGGCCGGAGCCGCACAGCGGGGTGAGGGGGAACAGCGTGTGTGTGAATGGCGCAGGGGCGAGCCCGAGGCCTGCTGGAGTGGGACTGCTGCTGCCCAGCGGGAGAATTCCCCATCCTTCAGCTCCCCCGGGAAATTCCCCATCCTTCAGCTCCCCCGGGGCCTGGGCTGTGATGTGGAAGGGGGCTGTGTCTCCCACATTCCCGCCCAAGGTGTTTGGGCCGCTTTCGTCTCCAGACCTTGGCCCTCCTAGCCAAACGTTGCAATTCTCCTGGTTTTCACCATTCTTACACACAATTCCAGACAGAAGCAGTGAAACTGAATGGCCGGTAATTCCATGATGTTCCTTGGAAGATTTGGGAGCAGCAGTAGGAAAATAAGCATTGTCTAGTGCTGAATGAGAAAGAAAATACCACAGTGCTTTTGTTGGGTTACGTTTGAAAGACTGCTTTGCAGTCGTAGTTATTAAAAGTCTATATAACCTGTCTTCACAGGAAATTTGTACCAGCTGAGGTGAGGATTTTTTGAACTCTTAAAACGGAGCAATATGTGTAAAATGTTAGCTATGACTACCAGGTGGAATGCTTGACTACTGATAGTAACAGGCTACTTTTTCTTGTTTTACAAGGTATCTATAAATTTCAGTGCAATGCAAGATTAGTCAGGTTGCAGGACTGTAATCAGGCAGATTCTAATGGCAGAGCTACTCATGTCTGGAAGGCTTTGCAGAGGCTTTAAATTTGTAACTTATTAAATACTTCATGTAATAGCATTGTTTTGGCACCCTCTTCATTCTAACTGCACTTTTAATTGAAGATCATAAGGTGATTTTTTTTTTTGGTCAGTATTCATCAGGAGATTTTAGCAGAAGGAGGAGAGAAGGAAGGAGGAATGGAAGTTTTGGTAGATGGAGTAGTGGGGATTTTTTAAGGAATAAGTTTTTATATGTGCAATTAAAGCAAGTACGGTTTGAAATAATGCGATAGCACTCAAAAAGCAATTGTTGTTGATCAAGTTCTTGCCATAACAATTTGTGGTGAAACTCAGTTTTACCTTCAATTTAAACACACAGAATGAATGCTGTGAAACTGTATTTTAAAAGCATAGTGACAGAGAAGAAAATGACATAATATTACAAAATGTCTTTAACCTCTGTGAAGACTAATAATGAGAAGTGACTGCCATAGTATATGCTACTACTTGGTCTCTGCTGAAAATATTAAATATATGTGTAATGGTAGTGACTGCAAAACAAAAGAAATAATGGCCCAGTCATCAGCTTGATTCATACAGGCTTACCACACTCTGATTTAAAATACTGCCTTCAGAAGCAGTAAATAAAATGTTTCTAGTGTGGAGGCACTTTCACTTTTTATTGTTATGTAGCCACTTTTGTATTGGTCCCATCTGTGGTTAGTTTCTGACCCTCTTGTAATTCCATGTCAGAGAGGAGAAACTTGTTGCTACTTTAGGGATTATTCCACTCCTGCTTGTTATCCTCTTTCTAGATACTAGGTTTGTTACTGCAAAGGCACAGCCTTCTAGATAGTGTAGTAGAGTAGCAAAAGAGTATCCCTTAAAATCTTAGTGACTTTTATGAATGAGGACTTTCATAAGAGTCAGTGGAGTTCTGTTTTTTTTAAGCTTTCCATTATGCTAAAGGAAATTTCTAAACATAGATCATTGGGACAACTGGTGTTTTAAGAGAGGAAAACGTCTCAATTCTCATAATTCTGATTTTCAACTTATCTTCCAAAAGCTCAATTTCTGGGTCAAAAGTGCTTTTATAACAAAGACTTCCACTTATTTGGACATTAAGAATATGCCTGTCTTAGATAATGTCATCTCTAGTACATGGAAAATCTCAAGGCGAAGAATTATATAGATTATAGAGCACGTTATTAGAAAATGCTATAAATTTTCCATTTCACATGATTCACTTAATCTCTTTAAGATCTGATAATTTTAAATTATTTAGGATTATGGGATGAATAATTTGCCTTCTCGATGGTGTGAAGCACTTCCTTCTTTTGTATTTGTCCCCTTTGTAAGTAAATGCACTTCATAACATTGAAAGCTCTGAAAAAAGCATCAAGGGACAAGCATTAATTTCAAGAACTGTAACTTCACTCATATTTTGCATCCAGTAAATTTTAATATTAACCATTCTGATATGATGGTGAGACTAAAAGTTACAAAAGAAAATGCTTTTTCCACAGCAGTTGTCTCTTCCCTGAACTAGCAAAGCCACCTCAAAACGTTGAAGCACACAAATAGTGTAATAGAAATTATACAAGGAGCTTTATTCCAACCTATGTGTTTGTTTTAATGTAGGCAAGATTGATGAGGTTCCTGTGTTTTAACATGTGCTTTTCATGGCTGGGCTCTGTTTTCTGAGTCAAATCTTTTCCCTCTTGCATAAATCTGAATTACTTTATTGAAGTCTTCAACAACCATGGTGCAGCCATCTCCATAAGTAATCTTGTCTACAAGTGACCTAAGACAAAACAATAGTGCTGTAATTCTGGAACTGGAGAATATTAAAGAAACTGAAAGATGTCATTTAGTACATGTTTCAGCTGCAACGGAGAATCTGCTTTGACAAAAAAGGACAGGTGTATTTTGCAAAGGAATTTTGTCTGTGTGTTGGTTTTTTTGAGTTTGAAAATCCTCTACAATCTTAGTGTTATCTAGAAGTTCATTTTGAATAACAAGATAGGCTGAACTGTCAAGTTTTCTTTTATGTTGCAAGTTGATCATAGTCTTCTGTGGATTCTTATCTCTTGTTTGCCCAAACTGTTTTTTACCACAGACATGTTACTTGCCTTAATCCAGTGTGGAAGTTAAATTTAGTTCATAACAGACTTCATAAATGGTATTTAAGGTTTTATTTCTGTAATCACGAGAAATGCTATATCCATTAACTACGTTTAGAGCTTTTTGTTTTCCTGGTACCATACCAATGATGTAATGTAACCAGCTAAAATGTAATGTGAATTGCTTCTAAAGAGGTTATTGAGTTAATGGTGTGTTGAGGAAATCTGTTGCTTAGAGTTTTTATTTCTTTCTTTTAGTGTCATCTGCCGGAGTCTAGCAAATAGCAGCTATGGAATAAAAAGAAAATCACCACTTCAAAACTTGCATCTTGTTTCCCGAAGTATACATCATCCCTACTACCCAAGTTCAAAATTTCAAAGACCTCCGTTAAGGATATCCGTTCAGCTGTTCTCTTCTCTTAATCGTCTTCCCCTACGCAAAACAAAACTTTTAAATGTAAAATATGGATACCAGTTCCACAGGAACTTTTGGCTAGCTAGACTAGCATCAAGGCTTCTCAAACTTCGCTATCTTATATTAGGATCTGCTGTAGGTGGTGGTTATACGGTAAAGAAGGTATTTGTCTTTGGAAGCTCTTTTATGCTTTTTGTCTTTGTTACTATATTCTTCAGAACAATATCCACAAAAATACAAGATATCATTTTTTGGTTAGCTAATGACAATAAAGATGAATGAATATGGAAAACACGTTGTTTAGAGAACTAGTATAGACTTTAAAAGGTCCAAGTAGCATCGTTCATATCTAGAAGATGGTGGGTTACTACGTTTAATATGTAGGAATTATTTTTCAATAGATTGCTCATATGCTTCTCTACATACATTTCTTCTATTTCTACTTTTTTTTTTCCTTTTTGTATTAGACATATGATCAGTGGAAGGACATGATGCCAGATCTCGATGAATATAAATGGATTGTTCCTGACTTCATTTGGGAGCTTGATGAACATATTGACTTCGGTATCACAAAAGCTAAAATATTACTTTTATCTAAAGACTAGCATATGTAAAACTTAAACATAAAGGTGCAGGTTCGCAATGCCTCTCTCCAGTAGTATCATTGTAATGTAATTTGAGTGAACTTCTGACGTTAGTTTGGTGTGTGTCTTACCAAGGTGTTTGTATCAGTGTGTTTGTAGGAAGAAATTAAGCATTGTTTAGCATTGATATTCCATAATTCATCCTTTCATTTGAGAATGTTTTTGTTCCTTTCATATGGCCATGTAATTCTATTATTCAAAGGAGACTTGCAACATGATCGTGACTTACACAGGTGTTTGGTAGTATTATGAGCTAAGTTCTTTCTTTCTATATGAATGACACTTACTACAAGTAGAATTATAAATAGATAAGTAACAGACATGTATGAGTAAAAGGCCAATTGAAAATGCAGAATAGTGAACCTACCTATCTACAAAATTATTTTGAACATACAGAAGAAAAGAAAATGAAAAATATAGACTCTGTTTTCTTGAACCTTCTGGTTACAGTAGGTTTCTTGCATATTTTCAGCTCAAGGATAGAAATCTGAAAAACAAGCACCGAGTTACTTCTTGTATGTGCAGGGTACTAAGGTAGTGTTCTTTTTTTAAAAAAAAAAGTTTATGAAGATTTTACGACATGTATGAGCATTTCTTAGATAAATGCAGAGACTGAATAACTGAGGCAGATGTTTTCTTGTTTTTATTGCTAGCGGATGCTACTTTTTTATAGCACTTCAAAGCCAGAAAGTTTGTGGGTTTTTTTTGAAGGATTACAGAATTGGCTGGCTTATGAAATTAAAAAATAAGCTTTTCTTAAAATGTACAAGAGGTGAGCATAGTTACACTGTCATGTAATTTTAAAACATCCTCTACAAGGTGTGTGAGAGAATAATGTGGTGAAATGCAGGAATAGATTTTAGACTATTTTAAAGTACCTGAGGCAACCAACTTATCAGGAAGTTCAAAGTCTAAAAAGCAATTGATTTTTCAGATCTGATAATCTTTCCCAACACTAATGGGGGGAGGTGCATGTGGAAAGAAACTTTGGAATTCTTTATTTAAAAAAAAAAAGGGGAAAAAAACATGTCTTGAAACAGTTGCTAGGTTTTACAGCCTAAGCCGTTTTTGTTTACAAAAATAATAGGAAAAAAACCTTACTCATTAGCTGTTTTACTGTTTTCCTAGAAAAACTTATCAAAGCCCTTCCTGATGCAGATGACCTTGCCAAACTTCTGCCTGACTTTGACAAGATTGGAGAGAGCTTCACTTCACTGAAAGGATTTTTTTCTCCTGGTGAGAACAATTTTTCAGCTTAGTTTTGGTTTTGCAAACATAAACTATTACAAGATGAGGTTACAGGTATGTCCTTACACACTAAAAAAAAGTGGATCCTGAAAGTGCATGCCTTTTCATTGAATATCTCGTCTGAAAGTGTTATGGACATAGGTAAGTGTAATGTATTTTTAAAAGCAAGAATTCTAGTAGCAACTACAGAGAACCAAAATGCAAAACTGAATAGAAAACTAGAATTCTTGTACAACTCTAAACAAACAGATTGAAAGCTACATTGCTTCAGTGAGTCATAAAAGCTGTATGCGTCCAGCTGGAATTTGGAGAAGGTGAGAGTGATGCTGGACAGTAACAGTGCCACAGCTGTTACAGGAGAAAAGAGCTGGATTATTAAGGATGATGGCTCTTAATGTTGCAAGCATGTGAAATAGAGACTTATGATTAAGGTATTCTTTTGGGTTGAAAGGTATTTTCCACCTGGACACAACTCCAAAAGAACTTGCATGAAGATTTAGCTTAGGTAGGAGCTGCGTTTCAAAGGAGTAGGCAGGAATTCTAAATCCTTCACAGAAAAAAAAAAAGGGGGGGGGGATGACTTGTAGATTCAGTGTGTCCAGGCAGTAGTAGCTTTAATGTTTTTCAGGTTTTGGGAGATTTAAATAAGACATTTCTGATCGGTGGGTTTTTTAAAACTAAAAATGCTTGATTTGATGATCATATCTGACTTGCTAATGAACACAGCTCAAAACTTCACCCAGTCATTCTTGTAATAAAGTGCAAGGTTATTCCTATTATACAACTTAATAATCAAGATCAATAGTGACAAGTAGATTACAATCTCCTATGTATTTTGGCTGTTTAAAATTGTGGTGGTGCTGACTGGTATCGTGAAATGTCACCTATTATTTGTTATCATACTCACATGGGCATAGTTGCCATTTATGATTGTGTGGTCCTCCAAATGAGACAAAGATGCCTCATCTTTGTTTTGAATTTTGTTTTGTATTTATAATTTTTATTTCCCCTCTTCTGCTGATTTTTCACAGGTTACAATTTGGTTAGTGAAGTCTTAGGAGCTTCTGATCTACTTCTGTTGTTAGGTGTGTAAAAGCCCTTTTTACTGCCCTTAACCTGCCTCTTTAAAGCAAACTCTTCAAACACTACTATACTAAGAGGAGTGAATATCAACGTAAACACCACTATTTACAGCAATTTAATATTGAATTGCAAATACTTTCCAACTATTTTAAAAATACTTAGATCCTCCCCTGTGAGAATGAATAGATGAATGGTTGTTATTTCTCTGCCACAGTCCTTAGCAGATGCTTTTTATTTCAGGCATTTTACAGAAGCTTGTTTTGAAAACCTATGTTATTACAATAGGAAAGAATGTTTTTTTTTCTCGTTACAATAATACCAATGGAGTTTGTGTTATTCTTTCATGTTTATCAGAAATAATTAATTTTACAATGTTTTCAAAACTTTAATAGTCTAACTAAAGCCACCTACTCCCTTGCTATATAACTAATCTGAGCCACAAACTAGACATAAAATTTTCAGATAAGTTTTAAACTGAATTTCTTTTTCAGTTTCTTAAGGTGAATCTTTTTCTAATAGGAACTTCAAAGATTATTGAATTAATAATTCATAGGGGTTGAAACTTTAATTTTATAGTAGGTGTAGTTTGAGAATTTTTAAGTGCCTTTTGCGTGTGATAATGAGTTTCTGTAATTATGTCCTAGGTTCTCCAGGAGAAACAGCATTCAGAGCTACTGACCAAGGATATGACAATGACAAACAGTACAAGAAGGTAATTACTCTCTTGCAAAACTAAAAATGTCTTGACACCAGGTAATTTTTTTTTAGAACTAGCTTCAATAGCTAGTTGTAGGTGTTTATTTGAAGCAGCTTGAATAGAATTTATCATTGAAAATTACTTGAGTATGCATTGTTGTTTTTAATATAGAAACAGTACAATGATAACAAACATTTTGGTGTAAGGAAAATACAAAGCAGTCATAAAACATTTTAGGAATTGCATTCTTAAGAAAATTGGTTTGTAATAAGAATGTAATTTTAGGTATCTTGGGTGCCTTTGCAGTTTTTTAGGGACGTGTTCTCAGTGGCACTTGAGCTTATAACTTATTACTGAAGTTGATTTAGGCTGGTTATTTTCAAGCATTTTTGCTTGCAACCTCATTTCTGTTGATATTTTCACAGCTGTGATTCTTACTTAAGGATCTACCATAATAAAGACTTTCTGCCTTAGTAAAGAATTTCTGTTTCTTAAATAGTCTGTGTTTTTACTTTCTTTACATAGAAAAAGCATACATCACGCTTTTGTTACTATCATCTGGAAAAAAAGTTACTGTATTTTGATAACTAAAATTTTTAGCATGTTTTCCTTGAAGTAAAGATGGTAAAGTTTGATTTTTTTTTTTGTTTGTTTTCGTGAGTAGTAGATCGCATTTATATTAAATTCCTAAATTGTAATGTTGCTCATTCTTTAAAGGCTCTTCATTTTTCCTGTGTATATTTTTAAAAATTATTTTTAAAAATGTTAGGAAAATAATATATATTGGTGAATTTGTAAATTTTTATATATTTATTTTTACAACTGAAAGTTTCTGAACTATAATCAGGTCTTTTACATAAAATGCATTTCTGTATATGCAGGCATGTATACGTTTATTCTACATTAATTCTGCATGGCAATATATAGTGAAACCTGTACAAAGCTCACTTTTTATAACTGTTGTTTTCCCTTTAGAACAGTGATGGATTTCTAAATGAGAATTAAGTTAGCTTTTTGTTTCCCCTTTGTCAGCAAACTGTCTATATTTGTTGTTTTATTTTCTCTTAAGTGATTGCTTAGCACAGGTTTCACTGTTTAAAACAAAAAATACTTTACTATTGATTTGTGAAGAAGTGGCCATCTTAGTTTATTGTCTCTGATAAATAAATTAACAGATATTTTTTTTCTGAATACCAGTAATATCACTAATACTTATTATTCTGTTTTTTTCAGATGCAGTGACAACTGCATTTTTATGTTGCCAACAGAACTTTGGCTGTGGTACAGAAAATAACAGCCCATATTAAATCAATATGATTTAGAAAATTTAGTCTGGTGTACTAATGTTTGTTACTCCAATTATATCTGATATGTTACACTTAGAAAGTGTTGGTTTGCTAATTAATATGATCAATTTTGGTTGTAATATTTCAAAAGACACATGAATACCTAACAAAGCATAATCACTTAGTTTATTGGCAAGCAAAATTCATATTTTCAAGACAATGGGTTAGATGGCCTTTTTTTCATTCAATGCTTTCCACTGCCAACCAATACTAGTTTAAGAATTGTGATTGTATGGATGCAGAAGGTGCTGTAGCATGGTATTAAATGTGTCTGATGAGCTGTTTTTCTATGTTTCATTGTGGAAAAGATGAGTAACTGGCAAAGGAATGTACAAATTCCTCACTTGGAGGAAAATGCTGTAGAATTGTTACTGGGCATGCTCCTCCCATTTAGAGATGGGTCTCTAAAAACTTCCTGTGGAATGAGTAAGAAACCAGTTAGTTTGCAAGATAACTTTGAGAGAGTGAACGTTGTCCCAAACACCGAATCGGGCTGTACTGCTTCTTGCCAGCTAATGCATTCATCTTATATCTCTCATTTAATGCAAAAGGTACAATTTTTTGAAAAGAGAATGAAATGAAAATTACCTGAGTGTTCAGATAAGTAATTTAAATAAATGGAGTTTAAATATGTTTCTACTTGTATAAAATAAGAAATTTTATTCTTGGAGAAAGAGGAGAGAAGATATTTATAAAAGCTGTGGTGTAGTAAAATATTTTATTGTATTATATTTGTGAGACTAGGTCATGCTTGCACTTAAACCTTCTTAGAAGATTATCTTGCGCTATTGTCTGTCTCCAAAAAACTTTCCTGAAGAGTTTCATTTTCATATTAAAGCAAGCAAATTCCAATTTATAGTGGTTATAGCTGTGATGAAGTAGGTGTGAAAAATGTAACTCAAGTATTGATTTGGGGTTTAGAAGCCAGATAAATAAATAATTCAAAACTAACCACAGAGTCCTTTCTCTGCCTTTGGTAATTTGATAAAATCTCATGCCTTGAAGAACCTGACGTACCGTTAAGGATTTGGCAGTGCATAGACTGCCTCGCTTAGCCAGCACAGGGTCACCTTCAGTCCATGTATGAAACGGCACAGTAATTCTACAGCTCTTCACTGCAGCCACTGCGGGTTTCATTCTTTCTTGCAAGTTATGCAGTAAAGTTTCCATTATTTTGTCTCTTCTATTCATAGCACCATTATATTCCCAACTTAACTCCCAGTTTCATTTTATGGGGACTCTGGATTAAATTGTGGCATTTATTCAAATTCTTAGAAATTGATCTCTTTGCATTCCTTGTCATTTTCACCCCTCTACATCCCTTAGCATTTAATTATTTTTCCTGCAAGGACTTATTGCAGCTCAGCTTTTCCCATGAACAGTCACACTGAAATCAATGGGAAATAGTGGAAAGAGTCAAGACATGCAAAAAGGCAGGACTTCGGTTGTTCATGGAAATGGGATACAAATACTTTAGTCATGAGAAACTTTTAAATTAAAGAGAAAATCATACTCAAGTGAAGTACAGCATATTAATTTTTAATGTAAAATAATGTATTTTTAAAGCATATGCAGTAACAATGTCAGCACTTATTTTGCTTTTTTTTTATTTATTTTGAACCTAGATTCTCATGATGACTTTGCAGGATTTGTGCCACTGTGTTTGTCAACTAGTGTTACTCCCATTTACGTTGTTTCTTTGATAATGAAAATAATAATATAATGATTGTAAACAACCTGTTTTTTGAAATCCCATTAATTAAGGTTGATTTTTTCTAGATCAAATTATTTAAAGTAAATACAGTTTTATGCTGGAATGACTGATGATTTTTGTGGGGGTAGAAGCAGTGGTAGTGTCCAATGACGGAGAGATGGAAACATTTTTGTTCATGTCCTGGTTCATACCAGCCTGGGTGTTTGTGTGTATAGTTCTGTGCTCTTTAAGATTCTTGATTATTTTTTTACATTTTTTTTTTAATTCAAAATTGTAAAATAAGAAATAGAAAATAAAGAAAATAAGATTATAGACTGACATATACAAAGAAGAAAATGTTATTGAGAAGCCTTTTAAGTCACTGTAATTTTTACTTGAATATTTTATTAAATGGGGTAACTGTAGTTGAATTGGGCTTTTCATACTTTACTATGGAGTAAGGAGTCACATGGACCAGATGTCTTAGAAAGTAATTACACATTAAATAGTTAGATTTGGTGACTTCAAACATTTGTTACAGTTGCTGTTTAAATGCCAAAAGGCCTTCATGGCAGGTTTTGTTCATAGTTTTTTCTAGTATTTTCATGACCCATAGCGTAACATTTAAAGGAACTGTGTCAGGTCATATTGAGAGTTTTGTTGTTTGCAAAATGGCAAAATATTATTATTGTGTAGCCCTGAGGCTGTCTCTCCTTGCTGCTCTATAGAAGTGAAATCTTTTGTTTTGACTGAGTTTTTGGCACAGCTCTAATGCGTTTGCTAGTCTGGCAATATAGAAACATATTAAATCTTAAAGCGGTTCAGTAAAACACAAATGTGAAGATTTTTCTGTTCTTGAGATGTTATATAAATCACTATTTAACAAATGGTTATGTTTGGTCATTTGATTGTCTCTCTTCTTTTATCCATTCTCTCCTGTGTTGTTTATCCTTATGTGTACATGCCTGTGTGTGTATTTCACGCAACAAATGTATAACCTGATGGTAGATATCTTGAATTCTTACACTGACGTTCTATTTCAGAGTTTGATTCCTGAGAGTGCATTTTTGAAACCTTTCATTTCACTGAATGTTTTCTTAGAAGATGATGTATATTTTTTTTTAAAGAGCTTTATTTAAATAGTTCATTAATACTTTTGTCTACATTCTCTGAAATAAATTGTATATAAAGGTCCAGTAGATGCTGTCATAGTATCTCTAAAACCAGTTTTGAAAGACAGCTTACCATTACAAGAATATTTGGTGTGGAGGGAGAAAAGAAGAAAACAGCTTCATGGAAATGCTGAATAGGTAAAGGAATAAGCATGGAGTTGCAGGGATTTTGAAGTGATCAGGAAGGATTATGGCAGCATGAATTTAAGCTGCAGTGTGTTACAGAAGTGGAGAGGGGGCTTTTTCTTTCTTTATGCTCTAGAAACTGTTTTTCTTCTCCTAGCTTGAGAAAGTTAAGTAGCAGGCATAATCATCTTTCTATAAACTGTCTGCATTGCTGGGAATAAGAACAAAATGAGAACTTTTACAATACTGACACAGTTGAGCCTATTAGCTGTTGTGCCCAACTTGGTGTAGAGTATCCAAAACACTCTCTTTAAATATGTGCATGATTAAGTTGTAAAAAACTGATGATACTTAAGAACTTTCGGTATGAATAATTGAAATGAAATCGTGAAACTTTTAAGAGTATTTCAAAGCCAGGGTAGTCAAATTTTTTCAAGATTTAGATGCTTAGTTGAAGTTGAATATAATTATAAAACATAGCTAAATGTTTATTGTTTTGTTCTACCTGGATTTGCAAAATGCATGGTTTTGCTGGCTATATCCACTCCCAGCTAGCTAGCAAGTGATCTTGCTAATGAAATTTCACTTTTGTTTGAACTGACCCATTCATACCTGTTTTTCATCTATCTTTGTCGTGCCCTTTGGTTTAACTTTGTTCTCCTTACACCCCAAATTTTTCCTCTCCTTTCTATTATAAACTCACGGCAGGGCCTGCTTGGTGAACTCATTCTGTTACAACAACAAATCCAGCAGCACGAAGAGGAAGCACGCAGAGCCGCTGGCCAATATAACATGGGCTCTTCCCAGCAGAAGCGAAAGGTGATGGCTTAAGGGACAATATGTACTGTATCCACACTAATCAAATATTTCAGCCTTCTACGTTTGAGTTAGGAAAAAAATGTAACTAAATCATGGGCCAAAATAATTATTACAGCCAACTTCACTACAGATGTATAGTCCTGTTTCAGTTTAAGCAAGTTGCATTTAAAGCATGGTGTTAAAAGCAGAACAGGTACTTTGTGTCACTTGGAAATTGTATGTTCTCTGCCTCTATAAAAACTGTTATTTAAAGTTGATACATTAAAAATGCATTTAAGGAAAGTATGTGCATAAACATTGAGTGTTTTTACTGTTGCTTGCTTGCAGTAGCTTTTATCTTGTAAGAGTTTAGCTATTTACAAGCAATATGTCACTGGGAGCATTTTTTCCTACTTTATACTGTTACCAATCTGAAAATGACAGCAGCTCCTTAGAAACAATTTTGCGCAGACAATTAAATACTGCTGTTAATAGCAGTCTCTACTGTGTGTTCATCAAAGTTATTCCTTTGTCTGTTTTCCCTCTTAAAGTACAGTTTATACTGATACGCTGTGGTTATTGAACATCTGCACATCACTTTACTTAAATTAAGCTCTGATCATTTTATTCATTGTTATATGGCTGAGATGAATCGGAAATGCTTCCTAAATTGGGATATTTTAGTTGTCTAATCTGTTACAACCTGTAATTCTTAACCACATTGCTTTGTTGGCTGCTTCTCTATCCCCAAAAAAATCTTTCTTAGTAAACAGGAACCCTCGATTGAAAGTGGCCCTACAGTTTTCTTTTCTCATAACTCGTTATGGTGGCAAGGGGGAAAGGAGGAGGAATCTTGATGTATAAACCATGCTGAACTGGATTAAACAAATATTGATGTCCCTATGTAGAGACATTTTTAATAGTTGATTATTTTTTGTGAGTAGAAATCCTAGATTAGTCATGTATGACGGTTAGTACTTCAGATTATTATGACAGTTTTAGCTTTTATTGGCAACTTAAAAATTTTTAGCAATATTATGAATTACATGCCCAAAATGTCGTATGTACTAACGTTCAAAGCACTCCTGAACCAAATGCTGAAGCATATACGTTATTCTAAAGCTATTTATTTTTGTTATAACTTACCTAATTTTCCTTGTTAGAATTAATCATCTCATGCTAGATAATTCTTTGCTTCAGATCTTGCAAGGTGTGGCTGTGTGCAATAGTTTTGCTTACTGTGTTTAACATAAGTACACTGTACATCAAAGACAGTGCTCGCGTGGTTGGAAGGAATCTGTCTCTAAGTGTGCACTTCAGTGATGCGTTGGAGCCCCAGAAGTACTTTCAGGAACAGCTGAAGAGCAGAGTGGGAAAATGTTAACCGCTTTGAAAATCTACTGCACGTGGAAACACCATTTTCCTTTATTTTCTTGCTGCTTCTGACTCTCTGCATCATTCTTTTTGCCCTTCTATTTTTATTTTCACCTTGCGTCTCTGTGGTGTTTAAAGTGTGTGTATATGTAAATGTTTATTTACATATACCACCTCATGGCTGCACGCATCAAGTTGTCTTTGCGCTAAACTAACCCTGTTTCTTGTGCGCTTTTGGTTTCACTGAACTAATTAACAGAAATGAAAGGAAGTCAATTTACAGCACTCTTTGCTGTTTATGAATAAGAAAATAATTGGATATAGATGGAAGTGTCAGTTTGGATTGCTTTCTGTAAAGTGGAGGCACAATCATGTATACTCCAGGTTTAATAGCTAAATACTATCAATCACTATGAATAACTGGATTTCTTTCTTGTTTAATCTGTAACAACTGGTGTGAAATTATAGTAACTAAATTGATTTGTGTCTAAATGACAGCTGTCCTCTGCATGTTAGATAACATGTTCTTTCTGATATGAAGCTAACTGGAGTTGTAAATGTCACATGAGCTTTATTTAAATATTGAAATTTTTATCTATATAATTCTTTCAGTAATTGTTTTGATTATGATTTTTTCTAAATTTAATATTTATCAGTCAACCTTTAGATTTTATGTTCTCTCTAAATACTTCACATGAATCTGTATTGCACCATTTATGCTTTTGTCTTTGTGTTATTAAAAAGGGATTGATTTGAACAACTCTATTACATGTTAATGAACCTATTTTAAGAATATTGCACTAAGAATGGCTCTAATTGCCTGATCTTATTACATTTATGCCTTGAAATTCAAAATGTTTTGTATTATAATAGCCTAATTTTTCCAGTTTTAATGTAATTTAAATGACTTTAAAATAACCCTTCAAGACTGTCCTAACTACAATTTATACAGTTGTGCATGCATGTTTAGGATTATAATTCTGAAAAACAAATATGAAATAAAGATCCCCTTGAAGATTCAGAAATAGTGAATACCCACCTGAAAGTAGTTTCTGTAGCAAGCAGGTATTTTAGTGGTTGTATCCCATTAAGATTGTGATAATTCAGGAAACGGACATACGAGATCCTGAGAGTATGATCGCTAAAATTACATTTAGCGCAGTCACCAGAAAACACTGACACCATATTGAGTTTGCTTTTCCCTCAGCCCATTTTCCTAGTATTAAGTCTTGAAGGGTTAATTTCTGCATTTGCATGTACTGGAATTCAGACACTTTTTTGATGTGAGCCTCCTGTTGCAGATGGAACTTCCCATCAGCATTAAATCTCAAATGCTAATTGAAGAATTTTACTTGCTGTAAAATGCATGTAAAGTCAATTTTCTTCTGTGGAATGAAGCTTTCAGTTTGTGATTTGGTTACTTGCAGTGGATAAACTAAACAATGCGTTAGTAGCCATGGTTATTTTTCTTTGCAGGTTTCTGACAAAGAGAAGATTGATCAACTTCAAGAAGAACTTTTACGCACTCAGGTAACTTTTCTGAGTTACTCATGTCTTAAGTAGAGATTTATGGGCAGCAGGCTCAGATTTACTAGACAAAAGCACACCTGAAATATAACATATCTGCTAAAAATGCAGTGTTTTGCTCAATCTTTTGAGTTTATCAATACAGAGCTGACTGTGTTGGCACAGACCAAAGGTCAGTCTAGTCTACTCTTTCTCTGACAGTCACTGACAGAATGCAAGAGGGGAGTGTAAGAATAGGGCAAATATGTAATCATACTTTCCCAAAATATCTTCCTTGTCTTCAATGCTATGTATTCCTGAAATGTAAAGTTATCCCAAGAGTGTTACTTAAATACAATGGTGGTATTCCAATTTTTAACCTGTCACGCTAACTTTACTCCTAACATTCTACAGTTCTCTTTTATAACCTCAGTGCTACTAAATATATCTGTGATATCTTGTATGTTTAAATGGCACGTGTGTTGCAGAAAGGAAATGAGTTTACTTATGAAGGAGTTACAGTTACAATGCTAGAGTTGTATATAAGCCATGCGGTGTTAATCAAAATCTGTTCTGTGAAGCAATAAGCAGTTCTTTTATGATTGGACTATTTGGTATGAAAATTGCTATAGGCAGATTAAAAGCTTTTTCTCTGCCCTCTCTTTGGGATTTAAAAGAACATGTAATCCCTTTAAGAAGATGAAGAGGATGGCGCTGTTCAGAGGGATGTCTTTTAAAAAAAATCAAAAAGTGAAAATTTGAACAATAATGACAGCTATTGGTAGGATTTTCTTAATATGCCTTTCTAAAAAACATTGCTTCACAAAATCCAAGCCACTTTCAATTTCTGAATGTCTTCCATCTGGTCCAGTTGTTGTAATTTAATATAGTCTGAGAGAAGATGTGCTTTTGCAAGTGAAATCCTGTTTTCAGTATTTCTTGTTACTTCTTTTAAAGAGAAATCTGCTTCATTAGCTGGCAGAAGAGGAAAAGATATAAAGCAATCAGCTTTAGGATCACTGATTTTCAGACTGGCCTTTTAAAGAGTGCATGGCCTAACTTCAGAGGACCTAGGAGTTCAATAATAGACATTTGGAAAGTCCATTTTTTTTAATATGAATTTCTGTATGTAGTGAATACATACATTTTACTTTGTTCCCCTTACATAAAACTTATACTACAACCTGACAACGTTAAAATAGTAATAAGTCTTATCAAGGATGCAAGTATATATGAGCATACATTATTTAAGAATGAAGTCACAAAAATAAAATCATTTTTGTGTTCTATGAAATGTAATTGTGCATTCCGTAGCTAATTTAAGAATTTGCTGCATCAGCTCAACCGAGGAGCATTTACAGCCCTTCTAGGGTTATCTTTCATAAATACAGTGGGCAGATGCTTTACAAAGAAATATTTCATCCCTTAGGCAGTCCTTACAGAGCAGGAACCATCATTCCTCAGCTATATGACTTACAGTTCTTGTTTAGACAGCAATGCTTTTTCTTCCTAGATGTGTTGCCTTACCACAAACTTGTAAGGATTTCATATATTATACCTTAATGGGACTTTTCAGTGCAGATGTGGTACAAGGTGGGACTCCTTCCTGTTTCATTAATTGACTTGAACTTCACCAGATTTCATTCCAACAAAGTTTTAATCTCACTAATTAGCAAGGCAGAACTAGTTATTTTTAAGCTAGTCTTTTTTTAGGATTGATGCATATTAGTCCTATCAGTCATTACTTTGGTTTGCTTGGTTACTTACTTAAGTTAATATACGATTAATCTCTTGTTGTATGGGTAGGCTTCTAAATTGATTGGGTCTTTGGCTTAGCCACATTGTTTTGATACAGGGTTTTGTAACCTCTTTGTTTGCTAGTTTTGAAAGCATTTATTACTTAACTTTTTTTATAACAGCTTGAGGTTTGATTTTTTTTTTTTCTTTTTACTTAAAAGTACACTTGGGCCAAATACATTTTCACATCATAGAAAACAGTTTCCAGAGTAGGTATCAAAACTGTATTAATCTCTCATCTTTGGGAGACTATCATAATCTTCTAAACAGGACTGAGCTGGTACAGTTTTTGTTGAACTGAGGTTGTATATTGAAGAAAGGGTCTAAACTAGGCTTGCAAATTCACGTTTAAGCCCTGGGATCTTTTTGATTAAACAGCCAGTTCCCACTGACATTAATTTCTGTCTGACTGCATGTGTATAGCTCCTTTGAAAATGATGCGTGTTTAAGATGCTTAGAGATTGATTTATGTATGTCCAAATTTGAACATTGTGGTTTTAATAAAACTTTTGAAGCAAAGGTGTTGTGTTGCTGAAAAAAATTCTAACAGTCTTCTCTTTATGGTCTTGTATTTTTAATAAACGGTAGCTATCGCAAAGGTTCCTATATTTTTGAAACACTTGCCGGAGTGTATTTTTCATGTGTAAAACTTTGCTCATGTGAGTGTACTATTTCTGTAATTAAAAGAATATGTTTGTACCACTGTGTTGTAGCTCAAATACCAAAGAATGCTTGAGCGATTAGAGAAGGAGAACAAAGAATTAAGAAAACTGGTACTGCAAAGAGACGACAAGGGAATTCATCAGAGGAAGTTAAAGGTACTTAGGCGTTACAATCAGCATAGAAATATAATTATGCCATATTTTCCATGAAGCTATTGTAAATTGTATTTGTTTAATTCATATATGAACTTTTAACATTTGCTATAAGATATCTATGCTAATTTTTTGACGTTAAGGCTTTTATACATCCTTTTTTCTCTTTTTTTTTTTTTTAAACTATATAACTTCTGGAAATGGCTTCAGTTGAAGAGCACAAAGGGGTTACCAGGTCTAACTAAATAACTTGCCTAAGTCAGTGAGAAATGTGGATTGGGATTTTTGATGTAGCTTCACCCTATTTGCTAAGAAATATGCTTCCAGCTGCTCTTGCGCACATAGTCTGATATCTTTGTGCTTTGTCGTGGGTCTTACTGAGGTTGGTAGGAATATAGTTACGGGGTCAGGAAACAACTTTTCGTAGCCCTGTATATAAATTCAGGGAGACTGAACTAAGCATGCTTTTGCTTTTGTCTGCCAATATCCCGAGCGTTCTAAAAAAGGATGTTTTCTGCCTCTCTGTGTCGCTTGCTGACCAATATGGATCTTCCTCCTTCCTCTGGGAACTGGAAGATGAGGAGTTCTTATTTGTACAGAATGAGGTTGATAGCTCTATGCCCTTGTTAATGCTTACTGTTCACCAAGCTGAAAATGTAAGTGTAGATGTTTAACAGAAGAAATTCAGTTCAGCTCGGAAACTGTGAAGTCTGAGCGCTGTTATTCTCTTACTCTGTACATAAGAGCTCTCATTTTGCTCCTTCAGCAAGATGCATCTGCAGCTGTCACAGAAGGCAAGGGATGATACTGTACTTCATAAAACAGAGATCTGTGCTGCAGTATAGACATTTTAGGTTTCAAACCATCAGGAAAGAATGAACACACTTTTACAGATGAGTTTACAGAATATACAGATGAAGTAGTCTGAAACCCAGTCTTTGTTCTGTTAATTGCCTGATTTCTCTTTTTTTTTTTTTTTGGTAGAAATCCTTGATTGATATGTATTCTGAAGTACTTGACATCCTCTCTGATTATGATGCCAGTTATAACACTCAAGATCACCTACCTCGAGTAAGTAGATAAAAGATTCAAGGTTTTTTACTGAAACACCAGTCTTTATAATTGAATAGAACACGAGCTAGTGCTAGGCTATTGTCTTGTAACTCCAGGGGTTTTGTTTAAGACATGTTCTCCATTTTATATGCAAGAAGAGAATTTTGAGAATAACCAATGTAACGATGTTTAGTCTGTCTTGGCGCATAGCTAAAACCTTATCTAGATCCAGATATTTGCTGTGCTCAGCCTTTCATTTTCAATGGTTTCAGTGAGGGCATCCCAGCCTTCTCAGGGCTGTAAAATGAGTGTTGTTTCCCAGCGTGTACCAGCGGGGCTGAGAAGGTAAGGTGCCCTGGCTACCTCCCCACAGGAGTGCTACTGTGGAGAGGGAGCCTGCGAAGGGCTTCGGCTGTCTTGACTGCTGGTGGAGGGGAGAGCCGGGAATGCTTCCTGCTCTCACAACCCCCTGTAGCACTGGTGGCTTCTGTAGGAAGCCACCAATATGGGGAAATGACAGCAACTATGTCAGAACTCAGCCTTCTCCAGGCAGAAGCAGCATCTACCAGATGAGCAGTCTTTGGTATTTTGCCTGCTGAAAGGATTTTATACAAGGAGAGAAGAGCTGCCTGCCAGGAGAATGCCAAGCCCTTCCTCTCTTGGTTAGGTGGCCTGGCAGATGAGGCCTGTAGGGTGCTTTGTGCACTATGCCGTCTTAAGCACAAGTCAATTTTTTTGCGTGACTAAAAGTTATCATTTATTCAAGGATTCCATGTTTAAACCAATGCATTTCTCGTCAAACATAATACAGCCCATGTTGATACAGATCAACATCTTTTTAGTCAGCTCTTGTCTAAGCTTCCGAAATGTCCGGCTGAAAGCCAATGGCTGTTTAAACTTCCGTTTAAGGTGGTGGTGGTTGGAGATCAAAGCGCAGGAAAAACCAGTGTGTTAGAAATGATTGCCCAAGCCCGCATATTCCCTCGAGGGTCTGGGGAGATGATGACACGTTCCCCTGTTAAGGTAAGAAACATCATAATCTCTGAATCAGCATTTGCTATATTGTTCTCCCTCTGGTTATGCCATTAATAGAAGTATATTTGAACATTAATTTATAAAATGGCCTCTAAGCAAGTGAGTTGTTGCAGTCAATGACAAAATTTCTGCATATATACTGTCAGAATAGTAGTAGTTCCTATTATAAGTAGTAATGCACTAAATAAGCATTGCATATAGTTGTATGTTTGCAGTGCAAAGTAAGTATGTGCTATGTAATTCTCATGATTCTTTGTGTTAGATTTAACATACTTTTTCATATAAGGCTTTTACCGTTTAGGTAACCCTTAGTGAAGGTCCCCACCATGTGGCTTTATTCAAAGACAGCTCTCGGGAGTTTGATCTGACCAAGGAAGAGGATGTAAGTATAAAGAAGTGATTGGAAGTTAAGGTGACTTTTATTAATTCTCTGAAAAATTTTCTTTTTTTGTGAGCTGTTAGCCCCAGTTTCATTGGAGTGAAATATATTTAGTGGGGCAAGGCGTTATATTAGCTATTAAATTATCGCTTTAGTTTTGGCTGGCACTAAAGTGGATAAAATGTAGGAGAAGCTCTTGTGCCAAGACGTTTTTTTGGAGTATGCAGACGTCCGCAGGTAATCTGTCATTTAGTGCCCCATGTACCAGCTAGAATAATTCAACATGCATTTGAGGTAGGTAGTATTTATAAACATAGATCTTAATCCCTGAGGAAACTTTTTTACTTATATTGGTGACTTTTCTTCTACCACGATTATATTTGATATTTTGCTTTCCTCAAAACAGCTTGCAGCTTTGAGAAACGAAATAGAAATCAGAATGAGAAATAGTGTGAAGGAAGGGTGCACTGTTAGCACTGAGGTAAGATTTGTCAAATGTTTAGTGGCAAATGTCTGTACACATATCTTTTGAAGTATTCTTCAAATAGGAGACTGTGGTGAATCCAGTTTGTGTGTGCTTAATATTTTGCACAGTACAAAGTGTATTTGGACTGTTAAAATCAGTTTTATACCACAAATACATGCATATAAAATTGGACTTCCTATTTAAAATTACAGGCTGTTGGTGGTTTAATGTGTGCGTGTGTAAATATGTGTTTATATAATTTTATATATGTGTGTTTATAAATGTAATTACATACAAAGTAGGTGTGCGTATAAACCTTTTAATTTCAATTTTACTTCACAGACCATCTCCTTAAGTGTGAAAGGTCCTGGATTGCAGAGAATGGTATTGGTTGATTTACCTGGAGTCATTAGTGTACGTATACAATAAGAAAAAAAATTTAAAAAATAATCTTTAAGACCTGTAAGTGAGGTAGTGTTATTGGTGAGATCATTAGCTGTTGTTTTTATTTTTTACATCTTTCTGTTTTCTTTTTTCCTTTAAATGTATATCTTCATATACATATTAAAGACTGTGACATCAGGGATGGCTCCAGATACAAAGGAAACTATCTTTAGCATCAGCAAGGCCTACATGCAGAATCCTAATGCCATCATCCTTTGTATTCAAGGTAATAAGAGTTTAGATGGTTATCCAACGGGCAGGATTTTTTTATTCTTTATTTGTGATTCTTATGTTACTGTGGGAACTACCCTGATTGTGGGTTGTGGTTTGGTTTTTTTCATTTGTGGTAATTTGCATAGTGTACAAAACTGCATGCTGTGGAATATCTATTTAACAATTAATGCGCTTTTGCTATCTGTGGCAAAAAGCAACTTTTTGATAAGTGTTTTTATCATTAAAAAAATGTTGTTGATAATAAAACTCAAGATTTGTTCAGAAGTGTTTTTGGAGGCAGGAGACAATAATAGAGTTTAATATTTTGAGCAAGCTGGTATTTGTTCAAAACTTACACAACGACAACAAACTATTTTTTTATGATACTGGGAACAAAGCGAATTTTCACTCTGTACCCAAAAATTGAGTATAAGTGTAACTTTACTCATTTTAAGTGTACCATGAAACTTACTTGATGCCTACTATATCTTCAGTGCTGCATGTTAGATTATATAGTCCCTAAAATATAACTTTGGTTTTGTTTATTTTAGATGGATCAGTGGACGCAGAACGCAGTATTGTCACAGACTTAGTCAGCCAAATGGATCCCCAAGGAAAAAGAACAATTTTTGTGTTGACTAAAGTTGATCTTGCTGAGAAAAATGTGGCTAGCCCAAACAGGGTGAGTTGAAACTATTTTTCTCATATTGTGATCCTAAATTCACACATGGAAAAATATTTGAGATATTGACAGAAATATTGGACCTCACCTATCTGTTCTAGATGGTTTTGAGCACTTATTTCTGTATTCAGTGTGATTTTTATTTTTTTTTTTTTTGAGTGGTGGTTGTTTTAATCTCAGGATTTGCTTTTAGTGGTGAGCTACGTGACTTCAGTCACAGCTTGGCTACAGCTTGCTCTAATACTGGTTCCTTTCATGCAGGTGCCTGAGCAAGTTCTACTTCCTGAGAAGGCTTTAGGATATTCTGGGATAGGCTTTTTCACTTTATTTTGTATTTTGTTATGTTATGCCTTTTTTTTTAATGCCTTTTTTTTTTTCCTTTTAAATATCAGTAGAACTCAGTCCCATGACAGACTGCTTCTTATAGTAGTCTACGCATAGATGAAGCTAGATCTGGCTTTAAAACTGTGCTGAAGGAAAGAATGTCTCTGTGCAAAGTTAACCACATCTTTTTAATCCCTTATTCTTGTAGATCCAGCAAATAATTGAAGGCAAACTCTTTCCAATGAAAGCTTTGGGTTATTTTGCAGTTGTTACTGGAAAAGGTAAAGAGAGCTCTGGCTCTGCTTATCTTCTCCTTGATAGCAGAGAAAACTGTCTAAATGGAACTGTTGCAGCACTCTTTTCTTTCTCCAGGAAACAGCAGTGAAAGCATTGAATCTATTAAAGAATATGAAGAGGAATTTTTTCAAAATTCAAAGCTGTTAAAGTATGTTGCTATTTATTCCTTTTACTAAAATGAGCCTGTGTTGGTAAATGCTAGCAACAGTTTTTCGTGTTGAACTTAAAAAGGGTCACAGTGTGGAAACACTATTTAAGGTTTAATCTGTTTAAATAAAGTGTCTTGATGAGGTGATTAAGTTAGCCTGGTTTCCTAATGCTTGCTGTAACTCAGTGGAGAGACAGGCATCTTCAGGCAGCGATTGATTCTGCTGCAGTTCTGAGCCTCTCTTCAGAGGTTTCTGTGTCTCTCCATCGGCTTTAGAAAGAACTAAATTCCCAGCCTATGTCTAACCACTTGATACAGCTGGGATGAGTGGTTCAAGCCCAAGTAAGAGTTGTAGTGCCTCTAAATAGCAGTCATCTTGGTGTGACAAAAATGTTGTATTCAAAAAGTTAGCGTGTGTGTTCTGCTGGAAGTTCATTGAGCAGAGTTTTGCTCACAGGCTTGTATGTCTCAGGACAGTAAGCTACATGGTCTTTGGTGCTGCAGTACCTGCACTGCAACCTCTAGAATACAAATTTATTTGTGGTGGGTTTTTTTGGGCTTGGGGTTGTGTTTTCCCCCTTGCTTTGGTGATTATCTGTTATTGAAATTTTGGAGGAGGAGACCAGAATTTGGGTTAGGTGCGCATTGATATGTTACTCTCTGCTATAAAAAGCAAAGCTTTATTATTGTGAGGAGAAAATGGGGGCCAGAAAGCATGGGTATGCATAGAAGGATTTCCTCTAGCTATCTTTCTGTACAGGACATGTATGCTGAAGGCACACCAGGTAACAACAAAGAACTTAAGTCTTGCTGTGTCAGATTGCTTTTGGAAGATGGTGAGAGAGTCTGTAGAGCAGCAAGCAGATGCTTTTAAAGGTAAACATCTTTTCAAAAACCAGGTGAAATGGCAACTTGCTGTTAAACCGTTAGTTCTTCCACAAACCTACAATACTGTTTTGCCAGCATGCTTGGGTAATTGTGGTTTATATGATCATCATTTCTCATCTATTGGTAATTGCCCCAGTTAATTTGTACAAAAGCACATAAAAAAATAACTCACGGTATGAAGGACCCACTTGCTCTAAAAACCAAAGGAGTAAATACGTACAGAGGAAAAAATTCAGGCTTTTTTATGTGCAAAACACAATTCTTCCAATGGATTCAGATGTTGTTTAAAATAGCTTCCTATATAAAGGTACCATCTGATCAGCCAGGGCAGGACTGACTTCTACAGAGCTGGATGTTGAACGGCTCTCTTTCCACTACATTTTTCAATGCATGAATGTGCAGATATAATATCTAAGCATAGACAGCAAAAAAACTTTGCTCATTTGCAGAGGCCTTAAAGTTCTTGGACAGTTTGTCATAAGCAAGATTTGTGGCAATTTGAGGAGCTGCTAAACTTTTAAGATAGTCATGAAATGCATATAGACAATTAAAAAAATTGAAGCCTTGTTTCTGATTTTTGCAGCCACACGTTTCAATCTTGAGACTGAATGGAAGAACAATTACCCCCGGCTGCGAGAGCTTGACAGGGTAAATTACACTACTGCTTTAATCTGTGTGGTACAAAGTGTTGAAGATTATGGATTAAAATTTATGACATTTAATCTAATTTATAAAGTTTTCTGAAAGTTAACATAAAGTACTGACACTTTAAAATATGATGAGAGTGTAAATTATTCCAGGGGAAGGAAATACTGAGCTCTCTATTTTATGAAATAGTGTACTTCAGAACTGTGATACTTCAATGCTTAGTAAATCCTTCACTCTTCTAGTATACAGTTAACTGACCTAACTTGCTCACAGGAATAGGTCAGTGTTTCTTTGCAATCATGACAGAACTGGCAAAGAGAAGTTACATTCCCCGGTCTTTCAGACAGACAAAGTAACAAATCAATTATGATCCCATTCTCTAATTCTTTTATAGAGATCCTTTATATTCATATGCCATGCCTGGCCAGAGGCATGCAAGAGATGGGTGGGAAAATGTATGGTAAACCAGGGTAGCTTATGACAAGCACATACGTTGCCCAGAACATGACCAGAAGGTATTATTTTAGGCTTAAAGGCCGTAAGAAAAGAGATTTTGGTTTTTTACTCTTTGTATGGAAACATGATCAAACTATACTTAAAATCTTATTTCATATTTTTCCTTTTGCATAGAATGAACTATTTGAAAAAGCAAAGAATGAGATTCTTGATGAAGTCATAAGTTTGACTCAGGTCACACCAAAGCACTGGTATGGTATTTTTCTTTTTTCCTTCTTTTTTTTTTCTTTAATTAACTAGCGGAAGTTTACCTTTAAAATATAAAGAGTTTTAGTAAACAAAATTCTCAAACATGAGTAAGAAACTGTTTTTCTTAGGACAAGGTATTGTTATGTCCTTTGTCCCTATGGAAGTAGTCTGTTTATCTTATGAATCAGCAAATACTTGTATAATCAATCAATTTGTGTTTTGTTCCATTTTTAATAAGGTATAATAAACAATAGATATTCCTCAAAAATGAAAAGGAACAGTCATAATAAAGACGTTTTTAGATGTTCATTTGAAGTATGAATCAGTAATTCCTCTTGATGTCTGGGGATCATCATTGTGCATATATATGACTTTGGAAAAAAGAAGCGTTTTCTATCTCTAAAGCGTAGATTTGGAATTTTAAAGATTATGTAATTCCTGTCTGGAAGAAGATCTAATTGAAAACTTCATCCTACATGTAGTTCTCCTTGGTAGCTTCAACCAAGTAGCACCATACTACACCACCCTAATTCTTTGTAAGGCAGACGTAGGTGTGAGACAGAGCTTAGCCTAAGTATTTTAACAGTGTAGCGTCACTGCATAGTAAAGCCAGTGTAGATGCTGGCGAAGAGGAGAGTAGCCAATGGAAAGGATTATTCTGACAGCCTGCGACACAACTGAGAACCACAAAAAAAGATTTCTTCAATGTCTTTGCGTTCAGTGACCTGAATTGAACTGTTACTTGGTCGTAGATTAAAAAACAAGATAAGATGTCTGACTCTTAATGACATTGGAATAGTTCTGAGCATGTGGATATGTTCAGAGAAAGTGTTGTGGGCAGTGTATTAGTCTGAAGTTATGTTTTAGTCCAACTGTAACGCAGGTTTGTCATTTTGGTGTTTGCTGCTGTTCGCAGTGTAATAGATGCTGAAGTACCCTGGCCCATGCCTACTCTGCTTCATTTTATGTCGTGGATTGGGTGGGTGCATAGCATGAATGTTTCTGTGCATTTCTTTTGAAAGTTAAAATGTAGTGATGATTCTAGTTTTGTAGCACTTAATGAGCTATAAAGTAGAACTGGAAAGCTAAGCCATGAAAAAATGGTTCCGTTAGTCACATGCAGCCTAAAAACAGCAGTGCATTTGATGAATGCAGATGTTTCTGTCCTGTTTAAATTTCCATTTCTTCCAATTAAGTTTGATTGGATTAAGCAAACCAAAAGTGTGTTTTTATTGACATGTCAGTAAAGAAGGAATGAGATTGCATTTGCTCTTAATCAGAGGACTACCCTTTTCCTACAGTGCATTTGTAAGCGGTAAAATCTGTAACAGACAGTTTCCAGCACACCCTGTAAGTGAAATTTATTTGCTACATCCCCAGTTCTTTTAATGGTGATCAAGAATGCTCAATAATTGGTCTTTGAACGCTATCCAAATCATCCTGTTTTGAACGTGTTTGGTTTTTTTAAGGAAAACATTTTTTACTGGTGGCAATATTAATTTTTATTTATAGTGAATTCTTTCAACATTTTTTAAATGCTTGAGTTCCTTTTAATTTTGTATAAATGCTTCTACTACCCTAAATATGCCAAAGGTCTGTTCCAACAGTAGAAAAACCAGTGGCTTTGACCCCCATTTTTACTGATACGCTAGAAGCACAGGTTCAAAATGTTTCAATCTCAAAGACGCTTTAAACACAAAAGAGAAATTTTCAATTATGCCATTGTTGAAATGGGAGGAGGAGTGGTATTAATGGGAAGTTCTTCAGTCTTTGTCCACAGATGGCCTAGTTAGAGTAGGGGCATTATCAGGGTTGAGGTTTATGTCCTGAACTTGAGCCCTTTTGGAAGAAAAAGGCTTGAGTGAATGTGGTAGTCTTGTACCACCAAAAAAAATGCAGTTTTTACTCTTTGACTCTTAGCTCGCACCATTCTACCACATGTGGCATTCATATGACCTGATGGTAAGCTGATTTAGCATGCTGAGCGAGCATAACATTAACCTGCAAGAAACCCACAACCTGTACTGGAGACTGTGGCAGGAGCCGAAGGAGCCTGACTGCCTCTGTGGGTACCAGCTGCATGTTACGCTGGCTCAGCTGGGTTGTTTCACTGCAGCTGCAAAGTTTCCTGAGTAAGTTTATTATAATTTAAGAAGGTTAAAGTTAGGTTGTTTCCATTGTTACTTCTTGAAATGCATCATAAATAGGAAAGCGGTGCTTAGTTTTATAGTGATGTGAGGCGTGTTTATATATGAATGTCAATATACATTTTGGTACGAGGTTGGACTTCTCAACTTGCTTCATTGTTTATCAAATCTGGGAACAATCAATGAAAATCACAGATGGAAAACTACAGCATGTTCCAACAAACAAATCAATACTACAGAAACAAAACCCATGTGCTTTTTTGGGAGTGTGGACTCTTTAGTCAAATCACTTCAATGCTTTACAGTCTTCCCCCCTTGTCATTCTTCCACCTGCCATGCATATGCGCACACAGCTCTGCCTGGCTATATTAGTACAACTAAAGGCTGCAAGGAGCTGTTGTGCAATGCAGTGGCAGCCATAAGAGTGAGAGGCTAACTTCTGAAGTTATCTTTGCTGCTGAAAACTTTATGTATGTGTCCTTGGTTCCAAGCGGATTTTGGTTGAAGTTGTGCCCTTATGTTAAGAAATATTTCCTGTGTTCTGTAGTCTTGTTTTCTCAGTGTCTCTAACAAATCGAACACATACTTGTTAGACACTTTTGTATTGGAAAACATCATGTGTGTTACAACTTTCTGTTTTAGGGAGGAGATTCTTCAGAAGACTTTATGGGAGAGAGTGTCTACTCATGTGATTGAGAATATCTACCTTCCAGCAGCGCAGACTATGAACTCAGGGACATTTAACACCACTGTGGACATCAAACTGAAGCAGTGGACTGACAAGCAACTGCCTAATAAAGCCGTAGAGGTGAGAACTTAGTTATTTTCAAAAAATTCTAAAAAAAAAAGAAAAAATCCCTGCAAAGCCTGTTGAAATGAAAGCATAGCTCCAGAGAAGTAAGGTGCTGGTTTGGTAGGCTGACTGCAGTTCTTCTAACCAGCTTACATGTCAGAATAGGCTAGCAAGATTTTGATGTTGAGAAGCGTATACAGCAGAGACATTTTATTTTGCTCTCCGGTGAATTTTCCCTATTAAAGACAAAAAAAAATCCTTCCTTCTAAAAAGTTAAACCAAACTCTTCAAGCTAGGTATATTCATATTTAATAGATTTATGCAAGTTTAACAGAATTTCACTTGCTACAAGATAGTGAAGCAAAGTTTAATGTTGACTTTATTACTAATGGATAAGGCAGCGAAGGAAAGGACAATTACTTACTCTTATGTTTTATTCGTTGTTTTCAGAAAGTATGCAGATTTTCATACTTGTAAGAATTGCCATAAATGTTCCTTTGCCAGCTGGTGCATGGTATAATGCTCCGTTTCAGTAGGCATTGTTTGCTAACTTTCTAGGTGGCATGGGAGACTTTGCAAGAAGAATTTTCCCGTTTCATGACAGAACAAAAAGGAAAAGAGCATGATGATATCTTTGATAAACTGAAACAAGCTGTCAAAGAAGAAAGTATTAAACGACATAAATGGAATGAGAGAGCGGAGGATAGCCTGGTACAATGTAGTGGGTTTTTTTGCGTTGTTGACTAAGTGCTGTTGAAATCTTTTTACTAAAGTTGCATATTCAGTATTTTTGCATTCTTTTAACATAATCATAAAATGATAGGGAGATGTCTCCATTTCTCCTTTTCTATATAATGTTTTAAGTCAGTGTTTCATAATTGATTTTATTATTACCTTTTGTTAATTATTGCCCTAAATAACATCTAATAAATTGATTTGGTGGTTCAGGAAAAAGTTCTCCGTAATTGGCAGGCTGCCCAAAGACAGCCTTGTGAGAATTCTTTAGCATCAGCTCGCTTGTTCTGTTAAGTATAGCCACATGAAATAACAGCATTTCGTTACTATCTTTATAGATTCTGTAATCCAGAGGGATTTCATATTGTTTACTGTATTTTTTTACACTATTTATGCTAGGCTATAGAGTCAAATTGAAGGCATAGAAAATATTTTTTGATAGTGCTTTGAAAAGGTGCCTCTTGAATAAATCCTGTGTGCCCAACACATGCTGGTTTTGTAGACATCAAAAACTGAATGTCAGAAATCTGTTTTTTACTAAATCCTGAATTTATTGTATGCTAAAACTATGTTCTGTATTGCAGCGAGTGATCCAACACAATGCCTTAGAAGATCGGTCAATATCTGATAAACAGCAGTGGGATGCAGCCATTCATTTTATGGAAGAGACGCTCCAAAGTCGTCTCAAAGACAGTGAGTTGTGTGATGGATTCCGCTCTTGTGTGCTTTTTAATCTGGGCGAATTTTCGTATGTAGTTCACTTTGCTGCAGTGCAAGCTTTTTGTATCAGCACAACTGAGATAGTGGTGGCATTTTAAAATGGTATCAATACTGATAGAAATGTTTAGCAAAATACAGCCTCAAAAGCTAGTGCTCTTGCTCTTACAGTGAGGCAACTGAAAGATAACTAATAGAAGTCTGTAGAGTCAAAAAATGGTACAAACACACATGTAGAAGAATAGGATAAATTCAGGGAAAGCAGTTGGTCCCTTTATGGTTATCAAGCATAAATAATTTTGATGCAGGTTGCAACAAGGTAAGATTTTTTTTTTTTAAATGCCTGACTTGGAACCTGGAGGGCTGTCCCAGTGGAGGGATGTTATGTATTTTTATATACTTCCTTGAAGTATCTACCAGTTGGCAATCACTTTTAAATTCTAGTGAGACATCAACTGTTGCTTTAAGTAAAAGACATCTGACTTGACTCAGTATGGCATATCGTATGTTCTTAGGCATAAAATGTCCATTCTTGATCTTGTACCTAATATTAGAAGTATGAATTTGGCTGGGTTACATATATTTTGAGTGATACTTAATATCCCATTTCTGTTTTTAGCTGAATCTGTTATTGAAGATATGGTGGGTCCAGACTGGAAAAAAAGATGGTTATACTGGATAGGCCGCACCAAAGAACAGGTAAAAGGGGGGAAAAAAATAACGAATTTGTAGTTCACTACCTTTAGAAAACTTGGATTATTACTCAGTAAATCTTCAAAAATACCAACCCTCTTCATGCTATTTAGATGATTGCAAAAAAAATTACTTTTAAGTACTTCACAGTTACTTACACTATTCATTGTTTTAACCATTACGCCACAGAGAATTCCATATACTTTTTTCATATTGCAGACACGTATTGGCTTGTAAACTGTTTTCCATTCTTCAGCTGAACTACATCTTCACTACTGTGCCATTGATCTGAATATTGAAGTTCTTCCAGTCAAAAGAAATTGATGAAAATTGGGTGGAAACTGGGCTATACGTTCCAAGAATGCCTTTTAAGCAGAAGTCACATGTAGTTTTCTATCATGCTCCATTTGGATTTAATTAGTATGTGATAGCATTATAGTCACAGTTGTATTTTCTGATTGACCGTTTTCATCATAACCTCACTTCTCATTTGCTCATAGCTTTTGGAAATTTCTTTTGAATTTAAATAGCACCTTTCATTCAATGCCCAGAGATGATGGGCTTTTTATGTTACTTTTTCTAGATATTTCTCAAAGTGAATCATACTTTAAAGGAGTAAGTAGAGTTTAAAAGAATATACAGTAGAAAATAATTGTTTCAGAGGAAGGAGTTTTACAGTCAACTGTATGCAGCCAGGTATGGGAGAAAGGCAGTGACTTCAACCTATATTACTTGAACTTAATGAACAGCAACTTAAAGGTATGAATCCATGGAGAGTTCTTGCAAGTTGTTAGGCAAAAATTACAATTCTCATCAGCATCACAGATCATACATGAATGTGAACCCCACTAGCAGATGTTCATGGAGGGGAAAGGAGGCTAACATCTGTTGATTTTTTTTTTTCTATCCTTCTTTTCCTCTTCTGCATTTCTGTGCATAATGAAAAGAGAAAAATATGAAAAATTCACAGTGAATTATCCATTTAAAGATACTATATTTGAGATGTCTTTGCACAAGTATCCTTTTGAGTCATTTAAATGTAAAAGCTGATAGCTTCAAAGGTATTTTCTGTTCTGGCTTATTAAGCAGGTAGACTGTTTATTGAGGGAGGTGCTGATGATCTGTGAGTGTATGATGATTAAGTCTAACTAATCATTCTTATCCTAGAATATTCGTAATGAAACAAAAAATGAACTTGAGAAATTAATCAAATGCAATGAAGAACATGCAGCTTATCTGGCAAATGATGAAGTGACAACTGTCAGAAAGAATCTTGAAGCAAGAGGAATAACAGTGGACCCATGTCTGGTAAGATGCAGAATTGTAACAAAACATATGGAAGCACCCTGTGAACATTTGAATGTTCTTTCTAGATAGCATACAAAAGATTCCTGTCTAAATACTGACTTTGTAATCCAGATGTTTCCAAACGAATTACTAAATGGCTGCTTGCACGCAATTCACACACTTCTGTTGGCTGTCAGACAAATGCAGTACAGCGCTTTGGAATCCATCAGTTTAGGCTGAAATCAGAATCTGCTGAGCAGATTTCCTTGCCTGTATTATGACAAGGCTTCTTTAAAATTATTGTTCAGATGTTATATAGTGGAATTGGGGTTTTTGTGAGCAAGATACGATAGAAACAAACTAGAAACTAACACACATACTATGTGCATTCCTAAGCTTTTGGTGTGGTTATATGTGCAGTTTGAAGTTCATAGGAACATTGAAGAGAGGGGAAAATTTGTAAAAATACTTGGAAAAAGGCAGGATTTTTTAGAGTGCCCGGAGGGAATCTATTGTACATTTAAAATGTTCTGGAAAATGATTTATCTCATTGCAGTGTAAGGCTCTTAACCATAATTAGACCTTTTATCTAATTAAATGTAAGATTTTAAATAAATGAGAATTCAAACATTAATAAGTCATAGATGTAGATTTCCTTTAGTAGTTATTAATTTTCTGCAGTAACTTTAGCTACCTTTTCAACATTAATACATGTACTTATTCAAGGGAGAAGAGTTATTTAAAAACCTGCTGCCCCTTTCCTACAAAGCATTCAACATCACTTTCTGTAAAGGTCAGAGTAGTGATCCACATCCTCTGCATGAGGAGACTGAGTGCAAATTGAGTTTCCTTTCTAGCCAGGCAACTGATTTTCTTAATTTTATTTTATGGTTTTGTTGAAGAGACGTATCTATATCTATCTATATATAAAAAATATATATATAATATATTATACATATTTTTATATAAATTATTATATTATTTATATATTGTATTATTATAATTAAATAAATTATAATTAAAATATATTATTATATAGTATATTTATATATTATATAATATATATAATATTTTATATTATATATACAATTATATTTTATATTTTTATATATAATATATAAAAATTTTGAAGAACTGGAACATAAATAAGCCTCATCAAAAAAAGTTACAAGTGTTTGTTTACATAAGACCCATTAAATATTTCTCTATGCTTTAGTCTGGTTTAATTGATGAATTAATAGGTACCATTCAAAAACATACTCTCAGTGTTAATGTGAAGATTGCATAATGCCAAGAGCAGAACAACTTTTTGTAGTTTATATTTTAAATGTATTTTGGCTGCAGACAATATTTTTAAGCATTCAGTTACGTTACAAGCATGGAAGAGTAGATTTTTAGATTGACAATTGTCTGTAATGTTTGCCAAATGTAACTAACACACTAATCATATCCCAGTTGCAGGCAAATTGCTGAGAAATATTGAAACATGTATTACGTGACAACGATAGTGGAATTTGGAGTTACACTTTAAAATTAAATGTGATCATTAAACCATGCACAATAGTGTATGTATTTATTTAGTCAAATTTAAGTACTGTTTTCCTAGATTAAAGACACGTGGCACCAAATTTATAGAAGATATTTCCTGAAGACTGCCTTGAACCACTGCAATCTATGTCGAAGAGGCTTCTACTATTATCAGAGGCATTTTGTGGACTCAGAGGTAAATTGAACAGATACACATTAGTGTTTTGCCTTAGTATTTCCCTCTCAGTTGGAAAAAAAAAAAGAAAATTCTACAAATACTTTAAACTAGCCTAACCTTTCTGTTATATCCTTTACCTTGAAATAGCTGGTGATCTGAGACGAGTTTTACATGAGGCTTGTAACTGATAAAATGCCATCCTGGTGGCAACTATATAAAATGACCACTAGACGTCAGTCATGACCTAAACATCTGTTACTTATCAATGTGTGTTGAAAATATACTGTTAAAAGCAGTATTGTACAGCTGTTGATACCTCATTGGTATCCATTTCTCCCACTTTCCCATTGATACTTATTTACCTCACGGATACGAAAAATTCAGCAAACATTAAGTAAGGGTTTTTTATGGGATAAATATGATAAACAAGTGTTTAGAGCTAATGCTTGGAACCACGTGTGATCAACAGGAAAAAACAAAAACAACTATGGAGCTTACCGACAGATCTTTTAAATAGCAGTTTTCTTGCCATTATATTTTAAATCAAAAAAGAAATTACTGGAAAGGTGGAGCTTCTCACTTCCTGTGGAGTTTTGTTTTTCATGAGAAACAATGATCCCCATGGAGCCAGAAATCTTTACTACTGTAGAAATACCTTTGCCTGTAAGACATAAGAGAGAATGAGATCATAGAGTGAAGAGCTGCCTCTCCGTCACACTTAACCTCCTAGTCCTTTTATTGTCTTTTTAAGGTGTCCTAATGTGAAGTTAGTGCTCCCTCCTGCCATCCTTGCAGGTTTAGAAGCTGGCTCTTATGTTGTTAACAAATATAACCCTGGGCCCACCACTGTTTTCAGAAGCATTTGTCACACAGGGAGTTACAACGTGGAGTTCAGCTGTTGTCTTTCAGTGTGTTTGCTATGAACAAGTGTGATGTTTCAGTCAGCATTAGGTTGTACTCACCAGCCAGCATGCAGTGTGTGTGCAGATTGTTTTTCTGTGATATCCCTTGATTTGTCTCTTTCTGTTGAAAATAGTAGATCTGAAGGAGATGCGGTGTATTAAGCAAGGCTAACACGGTTCTTGCGAAGTATTGTTGGTGTTTCCTTGTTACTTACAGCAGTTATTCTGTGGGATTTTTGGGCAAGATCAGGATATGTATACATGAGTTTACAGTTGCCATTAAAGGTGTCAAGAGATTCTTCTAAGTGTAGGGTGTTCACTGGACATCAGAGGTCTGACACTGTTAACTTCCCTCCTTTCAGCTGGAATGTAATGATATTGTCCTCTTCTGGCGGATACAGCGAATGCTGGCAATTACAGCAAATACACTGAGGCAGCAGCTTACTAACACTGAAGGTAAGGCTCATAGTGAATTGAGGTGTTTGAAACAAAAAATCATTTAGAAATTTTCTAGTGTTCCTCTAGCTATGTGTTCCTCTCATGCTTAGCATGGCTGTCTGATTTTTGTGTCCAGGTTAGGTAATTAGAAGGTGCAGAATAAATAGAATTTGACATTCTATTTACATTAAAGGATTTAGTGTAAATAGAATGTCAAATAATCAAGACACTCTCCAGTTGAAAATATTTTCAGTTTACGTGGTGTCAATTGTCAGTATCTTTTTCCAAGCAGAAGGAATTTCAATAAACAGTGACTATATTCTTTTTCCTCAGGTAAATCTGGCTTGTAGATTTTAATTTAAAAATGTTTGATATAAAAAATAATTCTAGTGGATTTTTTTAAAGCCATGCATACTTAGACAAGCTTATATAACAGTAGCTTCCTTGTAAAACATTATTTATGTAGCAATCGGCTAGTGCCATGGTACAGCTACTAATAACACCTTCGATCTGTAAAACAGTTTTCAACCTGCTTTTTGAAGAAGGTGCAAGTAAAAGGTTTGACTTGTCACACAATGCAAGTTACATTCCATGGAGAAGAAATTGCCCCTAAATGTAGAAAGCTAGGTCCTGCCTCTTCAAACCACCTACCTAATTGACAACTGCTGGGCTGGAAATTAGGAAGTTCCATTAAGAGTTACTGCCTCTAAGTATGAAGGGCAAGGATGTGAGTGTCAAGGTGGACATACTACTGCTTTAAAGAGCTTTAGATTCCTCTTAGCCATATATATCCATCAACATCCCTCTGTGTGTCATCAGTCTTTCAATACCACACTTTGCTATCATCATTAATTTCTTATTCCATCTTTCACCTTTAATTGACTTGGCCTTGATTCATCTGATGAGGCTGATATTCATAGCAAAAGTGTAACTGTTGAGAAGGAGGCAGCAAGAATGCTTACAGTAAAAGATCTGTTGGACACTCAGTCTCAGGGAAGAAACTGAATTTAATAGACAACAAAGCAGTCTACAAATATTTTTATCCTGTCCTAAAAAAGTCCTAAAAGTCTCTTTTTATATATAATATAAATAATATTGGATGGTTTAATTCCATTTAATTCCATAAAACCATTATTGGATGGTTTAATTCCAAGAGAATATATCCTTTGAGAAAGTTCTTTAAATGTCAAAGAGTTTCCTGTTTTAATGGCCCAGACAAGGTACTTATGTGCTCAGAAGTTTGCCTTCTCTCCAACCAGATTAGTTAGTCTGGTAACATTTACTGTGTCTCCCACAGACGTTCCCAAAATTACAGATGCAAAAGTGTTACCACTCACTTTTTTTTTTAATTCGTTTGTTGGTTTGGTTTTTTTACAGTAAGACGCTTGGAGAAGAATGTAAAAGAAGTGCTTGAAGATTTTGCTGAGGACAATGAAAAAAAGGTGAAGCTCCTAACTGGCAAGAGGGTCCAGCTGGCAGAGGATCTCAGTAAGTACCTACTCCATAGTCATTTGGAACGAGTTTGAAATGAAGCAAATTCTGACCACTGTCCTTGCAACATTTAATGTGATATAGTTGTTGATGTGCTAACACTTAATATCACAAATGGAATTTTTCTTAAATATGGTCAGGTCTGACTGATTCAAAGGTGAACATGAGTAGGTGAACATAAATCTAAGGATTTATTTTTCATAGTGCCGATTTGGAGACATCGAAAGGATTATCTTATTATTGGAAGTATTGTTATTCAAATCCCAATCAGTTACCATATTTGTTGTCCTTTAGAAAGTGTTGCTATGATATGTTGGAATTGTGAGTAAGAGTTTTAGTGAATCTAGGGCAAATTGTCTGGGTTTTTTTTCCAACTGGTCTCTGAAACAACAGGTTTGAGTACATAATTTTTATGATAGGTTCATAATTCTCTCCAAGAATCCTGTGTTGCTTTTGAAACCCTGTATCAACCTACATGTAGCTGTTCTTTTTGAGTGGGTGGAATGTGTTTTACAAAATAAGGCTTTCTCCTTTCTCTCTATATATGTTGAGGTAAAACTAGTGGTAGCCTGCATAGTGGGACACAGATATCTAATGAGCAAGTTTTCTCCTTTTACTATTAGTGAGCAGTGTTGCTTGCTTTCTTGCTTTAATGCTGGATGTTATTTTTTTTTTTTCCTAAGCAAATACTGGTATAGAGTGAAACTTGGTGGGTTTGATTTATCCTTAAATATTCTGTGTTTCAAAACAAACTAAAAGAGCACTAGCAAATACATAGTGTTTAAGTTAATCTGTCTTTATTTTGCACTGAAGTTGACTTGGAATTTTCGCATTGTCAATTTTACTTCTCACCAGTGTCAGGAATAACCTCCCATTATTTCAAAGCAGTAACAGCTGGGATTGTTATTTTGTAAACTAAGACTAGACTTTTAAGAGCAGCCTGTCTGTGTGTTTATAATCCTGGGTATCTCTGTATTAGTATACATGCTTCAAGTGTGTAGTATGCATTTCATAAATTACTAAATAGCGAAAACACCATCACTGCACTGTATTTCTTTAGATTCAGGAGGTCACAGATCCCACATGCATTATTCTAAGGAAATAATTGTTATTCGGTACAAAACTATGTACGATGACATGTTCTGTTTTATTGTACCTATGGGAAGACTTTAAAACTACCACTGCTTAGCTCTGTAGTCAAATCAGCAATGTCCTCTCTACTTTCTGCCTGCTTTTATTGCTAAGAGGTTATAATTTTTTATGGGCAAATGACAGGAAAAGGGGATTTCTTTGCCTTTCCTTCAGTGGATAGAGCCCTTTTCTGTGGTGCAGGTTTCTCTTTATACTCCTGAAACAGACTTTGATAGCATAGAGCATTGAACTCTCAGATGGTTATACAAGTGATTTCCTTCTTACAGCATTTAGTAATGAAAAGGAGGAAAAAAAAAAAAATCCTGACTCCCACAACACACATTCATAAATTATTTGTATTTTAATTAGGAATGGAATGGAAGTGATCTCCTGAATCATGAAGTCCAGTCTCTCTGTGTTCCGGGCAGCTGTGTTTATATAACCCAGCTCATTCATGTATCTTGAGCTCCATCTTTAAATCCGTTAACTTGTTGGGGCTCACTATTCATACTGAAAACATCTTCCAGGACGTCATTCTGCTGATGTTTACAAACGGTCTTTTAATTTCTAGTCTAAATTTGTAAATATGAGGCTGGGATTCACTTCTCGATTAGAATGTGTACTTGCAAATCTAAATTATTTATATACCTGTGGTTGGGATGCTTCCTCTTGATGCTGATGATACAGCGACACTGTCTCACTTCTGTTACATCTGTCTGTTAATGATGAAGCACTGGAAGTGTTTTGTTGTTTGTTCAGGATACTGGTTAATGTCAAATTGTTTCTAACATGGGTGACCCAGCCTTATAATGAGAGCTCATGTAAGACTCAAAACTTACTTGAGCAGGTTTTGTTATCTGTGTTCTACAGCCTTGAATGGTATTTTAACCCTACATATGAATGTTCCTTGATGACCTTTAGGCCCCGAGTCTTGCTGATTAGCACGTTTTATTCTAGATATTTTAAAGAGTGTAAACAGATCTTTTGAACAGTTTCTAACAAATGACATATTTTATAATGTCCTGAAGGTTACTTTTTCTTCAAAAAAAAAAAAGTTTAAATGTAATGTAAATGTACTCCTTATCATAAGTATCACCATGATACTTGTACCAGTGAAGAATTACTAAGTTTATGGAAATAAAGAAACCCCAGGACTAGAGACCATCTAGAAGGAAAGGATTGTAAGATACAAAAAGGAGCAGAGCTGAAGATGAAGAGCTGAATTGGAAAAAGTGAATTTAAAAATGTCCTAAAATGCAGTCAATCCATAAGAATACCTCTACTGAAAGAGGCCTGTGGCTGGTGTATCCCAGTGTCCTGTCCCTGGCAATGAGCAGGTGTGGGTACTTAAGGAACAACCTAAGAACAGTTTGAGCATACAGTAGTACTTGCCTGCTATGCACTCTCAGCATCTAACAATCTGTGGTTCCAAGATTTCTTAATCCTGAGGTAATATCTTTGTGATTAATAGCCATTCATGGGGTTTTTTTCCTCCTGTGAATTTCTCTAATTGCTTTTTGAACTCATGTAAACTTTGGCATCTGCAACATCCTGTGGCAATTAGTTCCAGAGTTTAACTACACATTGTGTGAAAAAGTACTTCCTTTTGTTTGTTTTTGAACCACCTGCCAGTTTCATTTGGTTCTCCTCAGTTCTTACATTGTGAAAAACATTCAGTAATCTTTCTCTATTCATTTTTTTTGCCACTCATGACTTCATAGATGTTTATGCTACTCGCGCTTGCTCCTCTTTTTCCTGACTTGGAAATTTCTCATCTGTGTAGTTGCTCCTTGCATGGACACTGTTTCATAGCTTCAGTTAGCCTTGCCACTCTCTTCACCTTCTTTAATTCTACTAAAACCCTTTTGAAACGAAAGAGCAGAACTGCACACAATATTCATAATGTATCTGCACTGTGGATTTATACAGTTGCATTATGATGCTTTGTGGCTTTTAATCTGGTCTTTTTACAGTAGTTCCTTGTAGTCCATTACTTCTTTTGCCTGCCACTGAGCAGTGAGCTGATGGCTGCACTGGACTATCTGCTAGGACTCCAATTATTTTATGAGAAGTAACAGGCATTTCAGAGCCCATCAGCCTAGTCATTCTCCATGCCATGATTTTAAACTGTAGGTACAGTTGAGATATACGTTTATTGTTTTCCCGAGGTTGCAGAAAGGAGAGGAAATTGCTGTCTGTCTCTTAGATGTCTAACTGGGTACTTCAGGCTTATTCAGCAATTGGCAGGAATCTGTTTTAATGCAGTTGTTTACCACCTCCCTCACAACTCCGATGCATTATTTATGTCAAAGTTCTTCATCAAAGTTGTCTGACAGTTGAAGAATTTACCCAGGTCTTTCACCCTATCTTGGATAGCCTCATCAACGACAGGAACAATTACATTTACTTTCCAGTTGGCACATGCTGATTATGCTCATTGATGAAGGACAAAATATTTTTATTTAAACTTAACGTTCTTACAGTACAACTTAGTATTTTACTATATGCTTAGTTCGATCAGTATCTTAAATATGCCATGTGCTAGGTTCTGTAAGAAGTAAACAGGGGTGGCGGGAGCTAAGAGTACAGTGGTAAACATTAGTGATTTTAAAGGAGAATTTCCACTCATAAAAATGCCTCTTGTCAGGACTGTCCTGTTTGTCTTGCAGGCTTTAAGGCACTGCTTGTGGCTGCAGGGAAAATTCAGTATCTAATGGTGGCAAGTCAGTCCCTTCAAATGCCTGTGGCTGCGTTATGCACAAGTGTGTGCAGCTGTACACAAAGCTTTTCCACTTTCTCTCTTTTAAAATATTAATTACCTTTCATTTCTACAATACCTTAAAAGATGGATCAGTTTGTATATATATCCTTTAATTCCATCAGTAATCTTTTATAGTATTTACTAGTTCATACTGTTTTCTCCTGTATTCGTGTTTAACTTTTCAGAAGTGACTGACATTGAACATTCATTCAGGCTGCCTCTGAACTTACTGAAAATTATTACATTTTAAATGTATTTTAAAATGGGGAGGGTGTCTGCAAAATTTGTTAAAACAGTAACACTACTGGCATTTGCTGAATTTCAAGAACTTTTTGATGGCAATGCTAAAGTGGGTTGATTACGTATAAAAAACAATTCTTTGAAGTCACACCTTCCTTAGGATTCTATCTTTTTAATTATGTTTTTCAGTATTGGGTAATACTTTTTTTTTTTCGGGGGGGGGGGGGGGGGTGGAAGGAACACATAGGTGAAAGAATTTGATTTAAAGATAAATAATATCTCTTCTGCTGTTTTATTTTTAGCACAACTGACAGAGTAGTAATTTCAGCAGAAATACTCTATAGTTTTCTGCAAAATTGATAGCATGTGGATAAATCTTAACTTTCTGTCGGATGCTTTTTAACACAACAATTATTTTTTTAATGTTGGGCTCCCACTGAAAGGCTTCCCAGAAGTACCTAATTGTTTCCAGAATTCCACCCTGCTGGACTTGCTCTTTTTATATGAAGGGCCAAAGAAAACTTCCTCAATAGTGTGAACTTTGTACAGTAATGAAGTTGCCGTACAACTTTCCAACACAAGATGGCAATGAATGCCCTTTATAGAAGTGGGGAGGACGCGCATGCAGCAGAGGTGGCGCTGAGCCTCCCATCAGCGGTTACTTTTTCTTCGGTTTTGATGCATGAGCATGGCTTAGGCAGTAGGCATTGGTTTCTTGGATGTTAGGTTTTTTCCTCTGGGAGGAAGATGCACTTTGTCTAGACTTGTTCCTCTTGTTATCCACTCTGGGGTTTTTTTGTGTGTTTCTATGACATAATTTATGAAGATCGTAAGGGATGGTCATTTTTTCTCACATTTCTCACTAGCGACCGCATGGAAAGTATTAGTTTAGTAAGCTATGGTACTAAAAAACTGCTCCGAACTGAATGCTTTAATAATTTCAGAAAGAAAATGGGATCTTCCAGTGTTTTATCCTAATTCTAAACTATATATATTCATATTGCAGTAGCATTTAAAACATGCTAGGTGGCACACGCGCACATTGAATATTTAAGGAGAATCCTGGCTTCAGGCAGTCAGCAGGAGCTTTGCCATTAACTTCACTAGAGATGAAATTTCACAGACCCCAAAGAAATACACATTCTCTGTCTTCACTTATTTCTCCTCCTTTATTCCTTTTAAACAGCTAAACTATGAATGTTGCAAAGGCATTTAAGTGCACAGGGTAAACACATGTAAGGATAGTACATGGAAAGCATCCATGTATGGAATGCATAGGTCAGCATGCTATTCATCCATTATTGTGTTTCCTCACAAGCTAAAGGAAAAGAAAGCCGAGACTTCACCAAATTATAAGTAAAACCATGTGCATTTATACAGGGAGAGTCATTGGCAGGAGGTGGGAAGGGACTTGCAGGAATGCCTGTGGAAACTTGATCCTGAAATTGCTAGGTATGAATGTGAAGGCGTGAGCCTCCAAGTTAGTTTGTCAGTAATACTGACACCTGTACAGGTGTCGTGGGCTAGCTGAGACTTCATTCTGCGCAAAAGCTTTTTGAAACTTTTGAGGAGTGAGCCCTCACATGAAGAAAAGATAGCTTAGGGCCATTTGTTTAAATTCTGTCATACATTTGTAAGGTATGAAATATAACAGTTTGCAGAGCTTAATTATTTTCTTGTAAAGACTAAAACATACAAAAACTAAATAAACCGTTGTTATAGTAAAATACTTTCAAGTTTTGTATCTAAAGTCATTGCTTTAAAGTCACTGCATTAAATTCTTAAATTACTTTCTCTTGTGTTGAATCCATTAGTGTTGAATGTAAAACTTTTGCAAACTTTGAGCATTAATGATTTAATATCATATATGCACATAATAAATTTGCTGGTTTAATGGAGCTAATGTTAGCTAAGGTGGGTACTTCCATATGCAAGTTGCTGACTCAGGATCTGGAATTCCCGTGATGTATTTGGCTAAGCTGAGTGGGCTCTGTCGTGTCTGTTGTATGTAACAAACCGATTTAAATCCAAGCGAGTCTCCTTTTTTGCTATGCGTTTATGCAAAGTTGGGGATAAAGTCTGTGAGCAGTACTTTGCAGATAATAACTTGCTCTGTGGTTAATTTTTTTCTTTCATTGCTGTTAGAATGAAAATGTGTGAAACTAATCCTATATTGTGTTCATTACTGTAGCCTAATTAAATTTCTGTCCCTTGAGGTGACTGTCAACTCTACTTTGATTTGACCTCTGTCCTACATGACATTGTTGATTACATGTGCTCCTTAAAACCATGCTTTGACTTGGCTTTCTAAAGCCTTTGCTTCCATTTTCTCTTCTGTTATGAGCTTCAACTTTTTTAAAAGGTCACAACAGTGTTTCATAGGGGGCAAAGCTCAGCTGCAGGGGGAAAGATCTTTTCTCAAATAAGCAGATCTTTGGTAATTTTCCCCTAGAAACCAGAGGCAGACAAAACAACTCAAAAGGCAGTGGTTAGTAGTCCTTAAATCGATCCTTAAGGTGCTTGTTCAGAACTAACATGGGTTTTGGTGTTTACAAGACATAGGACAAAAAGGTGTAATTCTGAAGATATTTGAATTTAGAACCCAGATGTCACCCCTGCTGCTCAAAGACAGACATGGGAAAGAGGAAAGCATCCTAGGAAATCCAAATGGAGGAGTAATTTTATTAGAATCTGCAGAATTACGGTTATTTTGTGCTCTCGTTTCTTTCACGATACCTAAATATTGGAGTTTTAGAAGCTATGTAAGTAAAAATGTGGTTACTTCATAGTTGTGAGACATTTCACAGAAGTGGTGGTGGTCTTGCTTTGTTCCTTTCAGCTGATCATAGCTGTGAAGAGCGCTCAGTTACAGTCTAATCCTGAGTTAGCAGAAGGCTACACAGGGAGATGTTTTGGGGTCATTTCCCTTGCGGAATCACCTAACAGATCTCCAACTTCTGATAAGCCTGTGCAGGGTAGCTGCTCTCTTCACTGTCCCCTGCCAGCAGCTTCCCCCAGGACATTAATATAGCCTGCATCTTATCAGAGGCTGGTTGTCATTTAGAGCGCCTTCATTTCTGCCCAAATCTCAATCAGTCAAATAAAGTGCTTGTGTGGGCCATATGTACCTTAACGAGTTCAGGCTTGTGCTGGTGTCACCATTGTGCTGGTGGCAGTATGACTCCTGTGCTCCCTTCGAGCTCTGTAGATGTCCTGATGCTCTGTGGTGCTTGGAGTCAGGGGGCAACATGTTTGGAATCAGTCAGTGCGGTTGTGTGTTCAATTTCCCCCACCTTTGAACACGAGCAAGTCAACAACAGTGCATCCCATTATTTTTAGTAGATTTGCTAATTTTCTGGTACTCTGATAGAATGCAATTTAATTGTTTTTACGTGATTATCATGTTTTTAATTCCATGTGGATAAGTTATGAAATTACCCAAGCAAGCGTACTTTGACGTGAAAGACGCTGGTTGAATGTTTAAGGGGTTTTGTGGTGGTTTTTTTTTTCCTCTCTTGAGTTTTGGGCCATCTGCACAAAACTAATGAATTAAAACCAAAAGAATGTGTAGGACAGTCTGTGTCAAAGTGCAGATAAGGTAGTTCCTGCTTTGTGTCATGGCAGAAAGTGCTTTATAAAAAGCTGCATCTTCTCAGAGAAGGAAGTAATCCTCACGGGAGAACATACATCACTTGTAAACCTCCTGTGACGGAGTGATGGTTTACTTAAGTTAAGAATCCCAGATGACCAAAGTCTGTCTGCTGTGATTGCTTGAAGTTATTGATGAAGAGTTAGGCACTGATGTCCAGGTTCTAAAACTTACAGAGTTCAGCACATTTGTCACTGACTAAGCGAAGCCTATCACTTAAAGTTGACATGGAAAAATAATGATAAACTGCTACATGAGTAATGACATATTTAATGCCTGTTAATCTTACCCTAGACCCATGTCTCTTGTGCTTGAGGGTCATTCTGGTGTTGTCTGATAAATTTAATTTTTTCCCAAAATTTCCTTAATGTTGCAAGGATGAAAACATCTAATTGGATGCTATTTTCTTTTCAGTACTGGTTGCTTATGAGGGTACCTATTAATCAAAATTTAAATAAATACTTCTTATGGAGAGATTACTATTTGTATAAATGCACACTTTTAAACTAACCAGTGTATGTATTTGTTTTGAACTGGTATGGAATTGTGGAGTGTAACACTCGTGTTTCCGAAAGCTGGAGAAGTCAGTGTCGTGTATGTTGCACATTACTAATGTTGTAGTGGATTCCACTTTTCTTCCAATTTGGAAGTCTATCTAAAAACGGAAGGAAATATTTCAGCTAGGAATGATAACAAACTAAGAAAAAATAATAGAATAACCTGTTTTTCTTCAGGGCATGATGACTTAAGTTTCTGACTATCAAAAATGAAGCTTGTAAATTTTTAGATCATAATAATAGTCTCATCACCATTTCATTTTCTGACATCGTATTTTAGAGAGACTTTCCCATAAATAGTCCTGATAGTAAATTATTTTATTATATGTTATTTTATTATCTAGCTAACTAATGAGTATGCTTCATTTTGGGTGGAGAAACAACACGTATCAGTTATTTCTTATGTTAAAGCCTCTTCACAATTTTATAGCCTTAAGGTTACAGTAGCCTTTACATGAGTAATTTGCCTTTATAGCTGTACATGTCTTTTCTGCCTAAGAAAAAGTTGGGTTTTTTTTACATCACTGGATGAATCATTGAGTAATATTTCTGGTTTGCCTTTGTACTTTTCACTATTTCTGACAAAAATAATGAGCATCATGATGTTCTGATTCATTCTAGTTTAACTGTTTTGATTTAGAAATTAAATCTCTCTGTGTCCATAAGTTTGATTCAGGATGTGAGTCCATTTTACAAGGTTGCCTTGTCATTCTGCTACTAAACTCCTTCTAACTGTCCAGTAAGCAGCACAGCAAAGTTCTGTTGAAAGATTGAGTTACTAAATAGAACAGTTTTAATTAAAAATCTAAGGTAGGGACAGAGGGCTGAAAGGTGACCAAGTCCTACCTTGCTATTGCAGACATCGTAACTCTCATAAACTTGCAGCTTAATACAGATTAATAATCATTTGTACTTTAAACTAGCCTTAATGGTAGTATAGAAATTTACATGAGTTTGTATCATGATTTGGCAATATTTACTCTTCTGTAAACAAGCAGGACTGATGTGTTACAGCCCATAGAAAAGTATCTTGTATAAAGTCATCATAGGCTACATAATTGTCAATTTTGCTTCAGCCCCATACGTCAGTTCTCGTATGCTGTGTCGGAGAAAGAAAGATTTGGTGCTTGCCAGCCTGAGGAGCCCCAGGGACCCCTCCAAGAAATACAGACAGCTTCTGTTCTGTTTGACTGAGGAGGGGAAAATGTGTTGCCGAAGCCATTTCATTGAGCTGCAGAGGTCTCGCTTGTGAATCTGGGGCAGCTATAGGTCAAGACATTGATTGATTAGTAATTTACAGTTTCATCAGCACAACGCACAATTCCTGTTTCTGCCACTAAAAAGCATTATTAGTAATGCTAAAATAATGTTCCAATGCTCAATACCTTGTAAGAATAGCTGAAGTGTTTTCAGACAAGCTCTCTTCTACTGCTGATTATCTTTAGTCTGAAATAAAGGTGATACTGTTTTGTACAGGCAGCTGATAGCTTTGCAAGATATGATATGCAGAGATAAATAATTAATATGATATTGATACTTGCAACAAAAGTTACTTCAATGATGTCAGCTGTGATTATTATTTTTTTCTGTCTAAAATGACTTTTTGACACTAAGATTTTATTATGTTTCTACAGCAGGCTAAGTATACACTCTGGAGATGATTTTTACTTTCCCTTTTTTAGAGGAAGATTCACCTACAACAGGGAAAAGAAAAAATGTACCCTTTATATATGTCTTTGTAGGAAACAGGGTCCTTGATGTTTTCTCCTATTAATGCCATGCAAAAGGAGATTTTTAACCGGATCGCCAGCAGGCAGTTGTTGATGAACTTGATATGTTGACTGACCCTTGGAGATTTTAATAGCTATATTAAAATAACATATTTAGCACCTTGTCTTGTTCTAGGGTTTAAAATATATTTTTCTGAGAGGACACTGAAACATTATCTTCATCTATTTCACAATGAAAGTGCATCTCACCTGATGCACTTGGGTAGTTTGGGCACGTCCCTGTCCTTCTCACTGTCTTTCTGGAACTGACAACTGAAGTACAGGATTTCTAGATGTTGCTCAGATTAAAATACCTTTTCTCTGAAGTTGGCAAAGGGATTTAAGGCAAGTAGAAAGTTGTCAGTAAGTCTGGTGAATATAACGGTGGATGTCTAGCTTTATATGTCTGAGAGGGGAAGCCTGATTTTATAAATTTATTTACAACATTTTTGTATCATAAGTATCCCATTCCAGTGAGCGTACTTTGAAGTCAGAATTTGTAGAAAGAACTCAATTAAACTGGCTGCAAATTCAAATCTCATTATAAATTGCAAGACGTAAGAAATATTTTGTAACAATAAAGAAAAGCTACTACGATGTAGCATCAGTTAGCGTCTTCATTCAGTCTAACTACTAGTAAGTAAAGAGTATGCTCGCTATTTTCTGCAAGCTTGCATTTTAAAGGCTCTCTATTTTTAATGATTCATGGATTTACTACATGAACTATTATAAATTCCATTTAAACTTTTCAGGGTTCTGCAGTGCTTTTATTACACTAATGAGCTAATTGTTTAAGAATCATTCACATGATTCATCCTCCTGCTCAGCCCTTTTTAAAAAAACTTTTAGCTGCTGAAACTCTCTTGACAAACCAATATTTATAGCAGTTTGACAGCAGGATGAGGAACAGCGTTTGTCTTTGTAACAGCTTAAAGAAAAGGCCTTTCCAGCACCCAGCCATGCAGTTACAGTCTTGACCTCTTTCTTATGCTGGGAACATCCATACAGCAGACAAGCAGCACCTCCCCTGTGTTTTCTTGACCCTTTCACTGTCCATTCACTTCCCATCTGTTTTGCAGCCTTAAAGGAACAGAGGGGGCCCTCTACTTATAAATCTGTCTTTGCAGCTGATAATTGATGTTCTGTCTCTTTAAGGGCAGCCTGGGTGGTTTTACCTTTTTTTTTTTTATCTTAAAACTTTAGCTTTTCTCTTGGCCTCATCTCGAGGAAAATATGCTGTGTGAACAAGAGGAAACTGGCAAAATATGCGATGGGTAGTTTCAAAGGATTTTCTAAAATTCAGCGGGACATGACCCTGCAATGATCAGTAAATTATAGTAGCTGTTAGGCTGTGGCTGTGCGCGACATGAGAAAGCATGTTGATGCAGGTCTTGTAACTGTGGGTGCAAAGTCTGCTTTCTGGGGCATTATTTGGAGTGGCCGTGAGCGTGCTGCCTCATACTATTTCAATGAGAAATCAAGCTTTTGCATGGCCCTTAGAAAATTCAGGAATACGGTACAAAAGGCTGAACTTTGAAGAGATGATTTTATTTTCACACACACATACATGCTTCTCCACCTGACTGTTCATAGGGGGTTGTATACAGCTACAGGGTTTGTGTCTTAGGTAGCCCTAAGATAAAGTTCAACTCTCAATAGGAAACCGTGGATCGACACTTCCAATTTTTAATGGTGTGCTTCTGGGCATTCTGATGAAATCTGACTACAGACTGGGCTTTCCTTTTTACTATAGGAAAGATGATGCATTCAGAGCAGTAAATTCAACATTTCTGCCTCTGTGGTTAATTAACCATAACATAGAAGTAGCACAGCAAGCAGTGAGAATGTTTATAGGCAAGGAAGGGATTAAGAAAGGAAGGAAGATTAAAAAAAAAAAAAGAGGGGACTAAAGTCTGAACGCAATCCAGAGCAAAAGGAGTAACAACCATGAGCTTTCAAATATCAAAGTCATGTAAACATCAGTTGGAGGTAGAAATCACTTTAATGTAGAACAGGAGGACTTATAATGAGGTATTAACACATTTTTATCATCGTTGTTTCATGCTGTAAGTTTCATCAAAGTATAAAATAAAGACGGTTCTGTGTCCAGAAAGATTTTTACAATTTTTCTTGATGCTGCAACTGAAAATTGATGTCATATGGACAAAATTGTAAACAGCGGAAGGGAAAGCTTTTTGATTTGCCTAAATGCTCCTGCAATTTTCTCCCTATTGTGGCACAGACAGACACGAACACCTTTAAAATTCTGTGCTAAAACCATTGGTTTTTTTTACAGGTCAGTATGTATGATTTGAATGTCTCAAAATTAAGTTATCTTCAGAAGCATAAGCAAGACAGGTTTTTTGGGCAGAGGCCACATCTTTTATTAAACCAATTAATACAGTTGGAAAATATCTAGAAAAACTTTTTCTTGCTACTTAGAGCATGGTTGACATACATCAGTAATGTACTTTCCTTTTGTAATTTGCTTTTAATGTTATTTTGAGGATATTTGGCCTTACTTCAGGAGATTAATTTGATAACTTACTTTAGCTGTTTCATTTTAGCAGTGATTCCCCAGCTTCTGTATTGTTAATTAGTAGGTAAGCTTGACTGTCGAAGGGAGCACTCAGTAAGCAAGCTCCCCTTATAAGACTCAGTATTTCAGGGGTTTCCCTTCTGACCAGCTTATGATATTAGGAAAAGCAAACTTTATCTGTGCCTGTGTTCACGGTGTATCCAAATCCTAATTACAGATCAGTTAGTCTGGTTTTGAGCCTTTTAGATTTAGGATCACAGGATTAATGAAAAGATGATGAGAGGGTAGCGGTATCGTTTCATATGCAGAAAAGGAGAGACTGAGCATGAATGAGGATCTTGAGACATCCGAATAAAGAATTTCCTCATTCTGTCAGGGAAGTTTTATGGGATATGGAGGGAGGATTATGGGAATATTCATTACCAGATCAAGAGGCATAATGAGTTGATGTATGAACTTGCTTATCTTTTAGGTAAACACGGGGTAAATGGGAAGTAGAATAGCCATTCATTGCCCCTAGGCCTGTGAATTTTACTGTTCTAAAGATGGAAACGAGGGTTCAGTTACAGTTATTCTTCATTGATTTCATTTGATTTTTGATCACAGTTTAACAGGTGCGGGAAGAATTATGTATTTGTAACTTCAGGTCTGCATTAAAACTACCAAAGACTACGTTTTCTTTCTAGAATCCAGCAATAATATATATTTAAACTTCTGCAGTACTGTATAATAAGAATGTAGTACTTCTAACAGCCTTCTGTGATACTGGAGATACTGTGATACTGTAACAGTGCTGGGGTAGTTCAACCTGTTACAAAAATAATTTGCTAGTAAACTGAATGCTTTTAGTCTGTGGCTTGCTTGTACGTGGAAAAAACACGGTATCACAAAACCTAGAAAGAGCAACAGGTTACCTTTGTCCATCCCTTAATTTACTTATATACTAAGTATTCTTATCTGAAATGCGAGTTACGTTCTGGGTTTGGCATGTTGATAAAAGTTCCTCAAAACAATATACTGTAATTTACAAGTGTAGGTCACTAATATTTTGATCCAGGTGTCAATCAAAACCCTGCAAATGTGGGTACGCAGCTTGGGCATTTCACAGGGGAGAGAACTTCCCCAAATGAAGATGGGTAATCATAACAATTAATTGTTGTTCCAAATGCAGTGTCACATGGTGCTGATGAAACTATGGGCGGTTATCCCAGAACCGCAGACCTTGCACTTGCACTCATTAGAAGACTTCTGCCCGAGCATTTATATTTACTGGTTTATTAAGATTAGTGTTGTGTAAATGCATAACTCTGCCATTAGCCTATTTAAAAAGTAAACCAATTTAGCTGACTGCGGCCCTGTGCTACGGAAGGGACTTGTGGGGAAAATGGTACCGGTTGGCTGGGGTCTGCTGCTGCAAAAGGCTTTACTACTGCTAAGAATACAGGGCATAGCATGAATAATTGCAGCTATTTGGCAGTCATTGTAACTGTTCTTTTTTAAGAATAGCCAGCATGTTTTTTCAAAGTATTAAATTACCTCAAGACCTCATAATTATTACAGTTAAGCAATCATTTCAATTCAGTCCAAGTATAAAAACTAATAAAGTGCTCATAATATGGAGGCAATTTTAGTATGTCTGTTCTCTGAGCAAACACAGCTGATTCAGTATATTCTGATGGAATACATATTTGCTATCCTGTTATTTTAATATGCCCTAATCAGAAAATTAAAGTAGATTTTGTTGGCACAAACCTTTTTTTAAGAGTGAAATAATAGTTATAGATTTTTGCTGATGCTATTAATTTTCAGGACTGGAATATTTCATTAGCAAGAGGTTGAGAAGGGAAAATATTTGCATTTAATACTGCTAAATCTGCCTGCTTTCACTGAGTCTAATGGCTTGATCAATATAAAGAACATACTTGGGGAAAGCATGTAGCAATTAAAAAAAAAAAATTTCACATCAAAAATAAAGCTATTGAAAGCACAATGGGAAGACATCTTCTGGGTCATGAGATCTAATCTCCAGTTATCACTGGCAACTGCTGCTCATTTTGGAGAGTCAGGTCCAGGATTAATAATTTCCAAAAATATGTCAGCTCTGTCCAAGATAATAGGACATTATTTCAAAGGTTAATTTTGTAAACATACACAGAGCATCAGTATAGAAAGCTGAGCTAAGTAGTTGCCTAAATAAATGCCATAGAATTAATGTTTTCATTACACAAGAGGTTTATATACTGACATGCAAACAATACATACTCTTTTAGAAAAAAGATAGTAATGAAAACACTTTGAATGTGCTTAGTAAGGAGAAGTGATCATGGGACTGCTTTTTTTTTTTTTTTCTTTTTCATTGGCAGCTTTCAAAGATTCTCTCTGCTGAACTGAATCAAGGATTTCTTTTTTCATTAATTTAATTTTTTTCCCTGGTAAAAAAACTTCCAAGATACAGCCTTTTTTCCCCTCACACTCACTGTAATCTTAATTTAATATTAAAGTACTTTAAAAAAAAAAAAAATTAGCTGAAAATCAAGGAAGTTCTTTGGCGTTTTCTTTAGGACCCAGAGTGTGAGTCAGCCTCAGTGTCCATGGGTGGTTGTAGATAAGCACCACTGGGGAAGAGGACACTGAAGTGTTGAAAGTCTAAGTGGCCTGACCTTCGGCACCTAAGAATTGCATGATAAAGATAGGAGTTTGAGATTTCGTCATCCTCATGCAGGCTACTTTCCATATTTTATATCAAATGCTAACTAAAATTCTTTACTTCTGTTACAGGACTACAGGGTTTTGCGGAGTTATTATTATTATTATAATTACTCTAAAATGTATTTCATAACTGACTGTGGGCTTGTCACTTTGTTGCTGGATGAAACCTTGAGTTCCCTTAGCTGCCTTAGAGCATTCTTCTTGGAGGTCTTTTTTTTTTTTTTCCCGCTTATGCTTATTGCTTATGTATCCCATTTAAGGCTGACTGGTTTATTTTTCTTTATGTTTTGCTATTATTTCAGCTCAGCAAAGCCAGTTTATAACATGTGGTATTGCTACAGAGAAGAAAACATTAATATTAAAAAAAAAAAGCTCAAACCTTGTATTTCATACAAAGGTACAATGGCTTTAATCCAGTAGTATTTTTAGCATGAAAATAAAATTGTGTGTGTTTATGCTCATCTAACTGATTTTTGTCTCTCCTGCTGCTCTCCCCTTGTTCCTTCGTATTTCTGAAGTGTGTTTTTCATGTCCGTAATCACACACAGAAGGAGCTTCAAATGAGGATGTGGTGAGAGAGAAGCAGGAAATCTCGCAGGCTTTGGATTCCAGCTATGTTCTAAATCTTGCTTCATAAGCGATTTAATAAATCAAATAGGTTATATGATGACAAGTGGTGTATGGAATTGAGAAAAGAGTGGAAAAGTGCCTAAACCCCTCTGTTTTTCCCAATGTTGCCTTTTCATTCTTAGTAACTATTTGTAGTTGTGTTCAAGCCATGTTGTTGTAGAGAAATAAACTCCCAGCTTTAGTATTTATATAAAATAAGATTCTGCCCACATCCATCTGATTATTACTGAAATGCAAGGGAATAAAGTGCAAATTTTAAACATTCTTAACCTTGTGCTTGCCCTTCTGAATAGGTGTCTTGAATAGTGATGTTTCGTTCCCTGAAATTCTCCCTGCTTGAAAGGGCACGAGCTTTCAACTCTTTAGAATGATTAGTGGTGTTTGTGACACTTGCTGTGGAGAATAAAAATATTTGGTTAAAAGAGAAAGGGATTTGTGGGCATTATTTAGAAGATAACAACTCCCCATATGTAACAGGTGTACAGTAGTTCTGCTGTGCATGATCTAATGGAAACTTCAGTTTTTTGAAATACAACATTTCTACTATAGGATTGCTTTGGTCAATTTTTGAATTATTAAATTAGTATGTTTGTGGAAGTTCTTCTGATGTAGAAAAATGTTCTAAATCTTAATTTTAAGAAACTAAATGCATAGGGTAATATTGATGGCAGCATTAGTTTTTGTTCATGTTTGCAGGTTTGGGTTGTTTTGTTGTTTTTTGTTGTTTTTTTTTTCTTTCTGGGCATGTCCTCAATTTAGTAGTAGATATTTGAACGGTGATCTTTAATTCTTCCAGAAAAAGTTCGGGAAATCCAGGAAAAACTTGAAGCCTTCATAGAAGCCCTCCATCAAGAAAAGTAGATTGTTCAAGCAGGTAATCATGTTTAAATCATAAAAAGGTTGCTACAATTTTCTTATTGTCTAATATAAAATGATTATCCATCGCTTTTAGCTGCACGTGTTTTCATACAGACTTTGTGAAAATTCCTTTTTATTTTATTCCAGTGCCTGGCGGCTGCTGCTGCTTTTTGCTTCTAAGCCGACCTATACTCTCGGTGTTTTTGCTACAAGCAGATATGAAACTTAGTAGAACTATAATTACTGACTAGTTATTCAGATGTTGTGAAACACTGTGGGCTATTTGATTACTCTGAGTTCATTATTTTTAATAGTTTGTTATAAATCCCTGTGTTAAGAGAAAGACGGCATAAGTAGCTGGAATCGAAATTAAGGGAATACTTTTGTTTATAAAAGCATTTTGATTCATTTTTTTTCTTAAAGGCACTGTGTATTGTTAGCAACAATATTTGCATGTGGGTAATTTCTAACTTTCTTCTTCTGTATTAATTCTTAAAAAAATAAGCCTAAGTGCTGTCATATATCTGCACACATCTTGAAACAATGTCCTTTCTGTTTCAGCAGCAACTTTACACAAGAATGCAGCCTTTTCCAGGATACCTTGCACAAAGAAGACTGAATGGAAATGGCTTTTGTGTCCCATTCTCTTTCCTATCTTTTGGGGAGCATCCTTAGACGATGAAGGGGAAAGAAAATAATGTCTCATGGGATTGAGAAGTTCAGTTAAAATCCACCTGCTCTTTTAATTTTTGAAGCTACATGCACATGACAGAAGAATCTGACTTGTGTGTCAATGAGATAGCTTGGGAGTTTGCTGAAGTTGTACATTTAAGTTTGGTTTTTTTCCTGAAAGGAAAAAAAGCTTTTATTTTTGGCATCTGTCTTGTATGGTAGAGCTGGATGAGATTCATAAAATGATTTTATCTGTTGTCATTTTCTTGCCTGCAAATGATCCTCGGAGTTTGACATAAAGTTTTAGTATTTGTATGTACATTAAAATGCCCTTCTAAGTAATGCCATTTGTATTTGTTATGCTCTGTGTTGAAGCATTCTCTGATCACTCTGGTACAGATTTAAGAGCACGATATTGAGATCTTGAGAGGAAGTTGTGGATTTTGTTAAACTCCTAAACTCTTGAGAGACGTCATCTGAGGAATTCTTGTAGTGCTTTCAAGTGAAAGTACAGACTGCTATTCACTGACACCTTAAAAGGTTTGGCTCAGGAAATAATGTCAACAGCTGCTCCTTTTACCCATTCCTTCCTAATATATGTTGTTACTCTTGAATCAGCCGATTACATTTCATTTCTGGGATTGCACAGACTCTGATTTCCTTCAGAGCTCCTGAAGCTCCTCCCTTCACCATAGGTACAAAGTCACTTGATCAAGTACATGTGAAATGTAGAAAGATACTCTGTACAATTCCAACTTGTCCAACCTCAACTAAAAAAGGAAAAAAAAATTAATCTAATTTTTCTAATATCTTCTTTTAAGACCAAAATTGCTTTTATAAGAACGTTATGCACAAGGTCCCACTTGATTTCTACCATTCAGTATAGTAAAAATAGTAAGTAGTCTTTCTTTTACTGCCTTTTAGTTTTGCCATAGAAATGTCTCTTCTGACAAATTTAAGCATGATTTAGGCTCTGTATCGTAGGTGCCTGGTGATTAATCACCACCATATTTTTCTGCCCACACTTTGCCACAAATGATCTTCTAAATAATTCTGTGGAAGAAGAACCAGTTTGTTTTGCAGTTGTCTGATTACGTATGTTGAAAAATTGACCTAGGTTTATTTTTCCCTTTTGAAAAGGCTATTGATTTTGATGTGTGGCAAATAAAAGAGAGGAATCTGGACATTTTACAACAGATACTGCTTCTGTTTGCTCTCAGAGGAAACAATACACAGTTTGGTAAGATGTTCCCCAAATGTTCAGACATAAATTATTTAGTCAAGTGGACAAAAAGTTAACGTAGAGCTATTCATAAAATGGTGTTGAAAGATTAAATATTTCAAGGTGATCAAACTGAATGTTTTGGGATTTTCTGTTTAAAATTACTTCCTGAAAATGAGTGTTTGAGAACGGAAGAATGAAAAAATGACTTGTGTCTTCATCATTCTCTGAAGATAACTTCAGAAATGTACGTTTGCACAATTCTGAAGGCAGAGTCCTTAAGTTGTATAGCAATTGAAATAAGTCTGTACTTGTGTTAAATCCTTCTTTGTAAAAAAAAAAAAAAAAAAAAAAAAACCAAACAAAAAAACCCACAACTTTTGCATTTACCTACAGATCACTATTTGAAACTTCTGTGTAATGTAAATGTTGCAAAATATCGCATCCAGTGGCCCAGTGTTCATCTCTCTTAGTGTGATGTTCCTATAGTTTTAGTTTCAACTTCTCTGTGCTGCTCATCTAAGACTTAGCATGATGTATTCCATGAAAACTAGGTATTTATTGAATAAAAATGTAACTGAAGGAATAATAAAATGTGGGCTTTGAGCACAGTGCTATTGCACCGAATTCAGAAGTCACTTTGGCCTTCTCATTTATTAAATTATGAAAAAGTATACTGTTAATGATATTAACATGTCTGATTCAAAGTGCTATGTCAGCACCGAGTTACTGGTAACTGTGTGAAGTGTTATCTTCTACTATATAAATTAATAATTACCTTACCATTTATTTAATACATTTAGACGAAGATATTTTATGAAAAACCATTACGTTGAAAGCTTATCTCTCTAGAGATTTAGATAATCAACTAATATTCAGAGTATAAATGAAGACTGGTTATGGAGTGTTAGTTTCAGGTGCATTTAAAACAAACAAACTTACTGAGACAATGGGTTTGAGAATTATAGAGCAGTCAGCTTAGCAACCCATCAATTCAGGAATACGTCTTTTTCTTTTTTCTTTCTTTTTCTTTTAGATGAAGAAAAATTTTACAAAATCAATTGGAAAAATAATATTCACTGTAAAACTGTGGTATTGAAGGTGCTGTGTATTTGCTCCGTAAAGCTTAAATTGCAGACATGAGCATGTTAGACTCAGTGAAGGATTATAACTTCACATTAACTTGATTTCATGATTAAACTAACCAAAAATGGTCTTGACAAATAAGCAACAGGTAATTTCATGCTGTTTTTTTATGGGATTTTATGTTAAGTTTAGAAGAAAGAAGAGTTATCGCAAGTTGTGCTTATCTCACTAGTAAGTTAGCATCAGTTAACAAAAGTAAAAATGGGCTTAAGTGCTTCAAAATTGTACCTTGTAAGGATTGTCTTACTAGATAGCTGTAGTTATGTTAAACAGCATAAGAAGGATGTGCTGACTATTACGATTTTTAGCTAGTAAACACAATTATTTGAACTGTCTCTAAAATCCATGTGATGCTGAAAAGTATGTTATTCCAAACTGTTTTGCACAAGTTCAGGATATTTTTGTTACATATACTCCCTTCAGATTCTGCATAAAGCAATTTATTGTGAGAAGCGAAGACTAATTTCTGGGGCTTTTTGAGATTAGAGAGGGGATCAGCAAATGCAAATATAATTATTTCATAAATGGATATTGCATTTCTAAAGCATGTTCTTTACTGTCATGTAGATATGGTACGGTATTTCTGTTTTTCATGAAATTAGACATTTATGAGCCAAGGTTTAGATATTAACGTCCAAGGGTTTTTCTGTCGCTTCTTCATGAAAAAGGTACAAATGGTGCTTTTTCACATGTCGAGAATTATTCCTTCTGAGTGGTACCTAGTAACCTCATCCTAAGTTATCAGGTCATGAGAGAGGTTAAAAACTTGTAAATGTGTAAAAGTGTCAAAAGCAAGTGTAGTTAAGTTAGAAGGTGAAAATGTCAAATAAAGTTCCTAGTTATTACAAACGTGCAAGTATGCTCTATTTCACCATCAAGAATATATTAGTCAATTTTTTTGACTGAGTATATTTGAACCTAAGCTGAATTATCATGTATTTACAAAGCTCATGTTTAGAGAATTTCATTTTTGTATGTCTCAAATGTAACAAAGTAACTCTTAACAATAGGATTAAAAAAGATGCAAGAGATTGATCACCTCAGTTGAGAAATGTTGAAATATGGGAGCTCCAAGTCTGACCTGGAGCCCCTTGAGTCAGTCAGAGCTGTTTGTTCTTGGTGGGATTTGGTCCTAGAGATATCTGTGGGATCTTTTGATGTCAGTGAAGGTGTTGCCATGTGAACTCGGTCTGTGATAATACCTCTGTGTTTTTGCAGAGTTGCAATGTGAGTTTTCTTTGACTATTTGGAATGTGTTTCTAGGTCTTGAGGTGCTTTAGGAAATGTTCCAGTCATGCTTCCTCACACGGATGGGATGTACAGTGGTGAAGATTACTGAGATATTGGGGTACCTCACAAGAATTTACCATGTATGGCTATTTGAAAAAACAGCAGCTAATAAATGAGCTTCCTGTATTTCCCTTTCACTTCCTCAGGAAGTGTTTGACTAGAGAACTCCATTGACTGAGAAGCAGAAACCTGCCCATTTCCAAAGTCTGGAGACAAAGTAGAGGGTTGACTACAATTCTGATTACAAACTACCATGCCAGTCTGAACTACTGTATTTCCAGTTACTGCTGTCTTGTGTAATTGGCTTAAAGGGGAAAAAAAAACCCCAAACAAACTACTTCCATCTTGACATGAAGATTTCAAGCAAGCTTGTATCTGCCATCACCTCAGTGCTGTAGCACATCAGAAGGTGAAATTACCCAAACTGTTGTTCTGTAAGAAATGCTAAAAATCACAGGCACGGTTTTAGTTTTGACTGTAGAAGTGACTCAGTAAATAGTTCTGAAAGTGCTTCTAGGATGGCTGGTGAAACAACTCCAGAGCCAACCTCAGAAACTGTTCAGAAACTTTTCTGAAATTGACTCTCAATAAGTTTCTTGTATTGATGCTGTCAGTCAGTGGGGAAATGTTTCCAGAAGTGATTCTAGAAGTGGTTGTGGCAAGAAGGCTGAGTTGAGTCTAGCAGCTGTTTGTAGCGTTTCTCGAATTCACTCTGGAGGGAGTTCTAGGCATGGTTCTGGAGATGAATCTGGAAAGGAGCCTGCCATTGGCTGTGAGGCTGATTCTGGAATTGGCTCTAGGTGCTGTTCTGCAGCCAATTCCAGAGGTATTTCTATCTGTTTCTGCTGAGAAGCTGTTTACTGTGCATAGCTACAAATGGTTGTATGTTTCCATTGCAGAACACTGATAGAAGGCTGTTTATTTGCTGCTGTTGGAAGCCTTGTAGGGTCTAAGAGGGTTTCCAGAGCAGTGCATCCTAACCTGTGTAGTGATTTCACATTCTGACTTAAAATGGATTTCGGACCTATCCTTGGCAGTGACAACCAAGATCAGCTTTTTTTTTTTCCCCCAAGTTTTTCACCCAAAGGACAACAGTGAACTTCTTGAAGGTTAATGAGAGTGGTGCATATTAACACCTTGGATTATACCATTCTTAATATAGGGGAAGACGTGAAGTTTTAGTTTAAAAGGGTATTTTATAATAAGTTTTATAACAGAAATAGATTCAGTGTTGTATCCTTTTTAACATTTTAGAGACTTCTTTTCAGGAGAAGAGCTGGGCATCACTGGACAAGACTGACAGCTGCCACATTCTTAGAACTGCAGAGGACAAGCCCGTTCTGTTTGTGCTCTATTACTATCAGCCTTACCATTTGGAAATGACATTAACTCTACCCTTGGCTGAATCTGCACATTCATTTTTCATAAAGGAGCATCTCTTCCAGACTGCTGGAATACAGCAGACTGCACGATGAAAGCCTCTTTAAATCTAGAATTATTTCACTACAGAAATCATAACCAAAGATCATTTTCACTTCTGTTTCAAGCAACTGTTCTCTCTTTGCTAGCCTCATGAAATAAGTGTTAAGGTAACAGTATGCCCCCTATATTTAAGAATATCTGAAGCAGTATTTTGCATCATCTCCACAAGCCAATTGCCTGTGGCTTTTGATGTTTTGAGATGGAACATTCATTGCAACCTTCCTTACAATGAGTCTGTTCTGGTTCATGTGAAAATCAACATCCTTTTTTGTGTTGCTGCCTGACAGGATGCTACAATACTATTAGCATTTGCAAAGGGTTTGCTCCGTCTAATAGTGCAACCCCCAGATCACAGGCTGCTCAGTTTGTGATTCTCTATTATGTGAAAGACACAAAGAAGCTGAAGGCTGGCAAAGGCCTGTCAAATCTTGTAATGTAGCGAGCGACCCCAGAGCTTCATTCTGCTTTATATCATCCCTTGTTCCCCATCCCACCCCTTTCCTTGAATGGGCTCTGAGGTAGGTAAATGAATTCAGCGGTATGGTAGGCGGATGATTCCTTTCTGACCTCATTCCTGTACCATTTGTTTCCAGGCTTGTTGGAGGGAAAGGGACATATCTGAACCTTTTGTTTCAAATAATTTTCTTGCAGGTTGGGGAGTTAATGCAGACCTTGTCTGAACTCACCCGAGCGGAAAGTGTTCTGGGTACAAGTCGTGACACGCTTGGTCCCTTGGAATTGCTAGATTAAAGGCGAAAGCAGTGAATTGGAATTCTTTCACATTTGGCATTGCTTAAACACCTGGACACCTTCTTTTTGTTGTTGTTGTTTTGTTTCCCCAGTGTGCATGTGTTTATATTCTCTCATGCCTTGAAACATCTGTCTTAGGAGCAGACAAAAAGCAAAGATCAACCTTTGAACAGCCCAGTGTTAAGTGTCTTAGTTGGGAAGAAGTTGAAGCGAAAGCAGAGTACAGCATACACTAAGCAACAACCTTTCATACCAGAGTTGCCAGAGCTGTGCATCCTTGAAGATACTCTTGTAGAAGGAAAACTGGAGGAATGTGACCAGTAGCAAAATGGGAGGTGGAGATACCACCATAGCTATCCTGCACAGTCGTAAGTTTGCCCTCTGTGCTGCCAATGCCATGGTGTTTGGAGGATCATTCTTACCTCCTGAGTCATAGGTTGCTAAGGTATCAAACATAATACCAAAATATTACTCCCTCCAAATCTTAACTGCACGTAGCAGTAAGTTTGCAGTATCTGCAGTGTAAAATTGTAAGTAAACCACAACAGGAATATTATTTCACTTTCAGTATTCATGGAGTGTTCTGCTGAAGAGGAGTATTCTGGGTAACTTGAACTGCCACAGCAGCGTACATCTGGGAGGAAAATGGGATGTGCACAATAATCTCCATTTACTTCGCCCAGCAGAAATCTAGTGAGAAGCCAGTTTATCGTTTGGGCTCATCACTTTGTATTGCCTGTATGCTTTACAGAAGGCTTCCACAAGCCAAAGCAGACATTGGGACAAATCTGCGAGAACATCAGGCCTCAGAGTTGGTATGAAAGACACAAATATAAAGGGGATGAAAGAGGATGGTCATACCCCAGGTAAGGGTTTTGCCTTAAAAAATGTAGATACATTAATGACTTTATGTTGGTGGACTGTAGCTTGAATGCTTGACACCAGGGATATTGTCTGTCATATTGGTGCCTATGCATATTAACATATTTTCTGCATGTGCTTATGGAACTGCATGATAATGACATGTTATGAATTAAATACTATTAAGCTTGGAAAGCAAACTCCCAAATCTTGCACGGACTCAAGGCATCCCCAAAACAAACTCTGCTCATGCTTTGTTTCTGCTTGCCCAGTGGTGTGTTTGTATATCTCGGGTGGAAGATGAGTTCATCTAACAGTTGCAATCTCAAGCCCACCTAACCTGAAAGCTATTTGCGTGTGCAAATTATCTTGCAGTTTAGGACTAAGTCTGGACTAAATATTTCATCCAAATAGAATAGCTTCCCTGCCCTACCCCCCAGATTTCTTGCTAAAACACTTTATACTTTCACAGGATTCCAGAATTGATAATGTATAGCTTTGTGTGAGGCCTTGCCTAGTCTCTCACAAGCAAGACCAGCATGAATATTAACTATATAAGGCCCTTTAAAAATACATAAATAACTAAAATTTTAAAAAATCCTCCACCAATCACCAGGAAGGTGGTGCTATCCCTTTTGTTCTTATCATGTAGTACCTCTGCTCTAACTGGTGGACAAAAGATTATTTTTTTCTTGACTGTTATCTAGCAGCTCTAATCAGTTAGATCTTTTTGTAAGGAAGCTTTTTCTTTAAGCTATTGACTGTTTGTTTCATGGCCCAAGATTGGTTGCTACTGGATACTATTGCCATAAGGAAAACAAGAGCTTCCTGCTTAAAAAGGCCCTCTTCCCTCCTGTCAGTTTATGCATAGCCCATCCCTTCAGCTGGAGGAGGTAACACTTCCCTTTTTCAATAAAAGAAAATCATTTTCCATTGCCCAGTGCCTGAAAATTAGAATTCAACAAGGTTTATGGAAAAACAGCTAGCCCTGTAGGTTATCTCGTGCAGGTTTATCTCTGTATACTGCTCTGTTACATGTTTTTACACACCCTGTTTGCTTTTCCTACCAGCACAGCCGCCTTCCCTGTGCTCCTCTGCCCTGTTGGCATGTAAATTACACCCCCACCAGGTGACATTTTCTGGCCCGTGATGTGCTGAAGGTCAAATTAGATGCTTACAATAGTGCCATCTGGCTTGAAAAATATATGGCACAATTCATACTACTGCTCATGTCCATTTTCAGTTTTGTTTCTGGTGTATTGGTTTTAGCTACAAGTGTGTAGCACTTATAAATATACCTGTATCTCAACATATGTATGCAATGAAAAAACCATGCAGGCTATCTCATTTCAGAAATCGTGACTTGCTGACTGGTCTCTGACAGACAAACGCTACTAGTAGATGAGTAACAGAGAAGAAACATTGGAGAGTGGTTTATGGCAAGAGGCTGTTTTCATGTGAAAACAAGGGAATGCTATACCACTTGCTGAAGCTTAGAGCAACTCCCGGATCCTTGCTGAAATCAAGCTGTGTGATGAAAAGGCTGGTAGCCTCTTGGGCCAAGAGACAGGGATTATAAGAATATTCATGACTCCTGAGAATCAGCAGGTGAGACCTAATGCACACATTTGCCCCTCACCCCTTTCCCCAGCTCATCCTTTTGGTAAACAGTACATAAAGGCTGGGTTCCCAGAGTGGCTGAACTCAGTTCCTAATCTTTTTCTTTTTTTTTCCCTCCTCTTTTTTTCCCCTCCATTCTTTATAAAAAAGATTGCAGCGTTTTCACCACTTGTCCCAAGCAGAAGCACGGACTCTCCTTTTCATTTCTAAAGAGCAACTGTGTGGCCAAACCAGAAGTCTTGTGACATTACTTAAGAAAGCAGAATGGTATCTTAGCATCCAGGGACTCTTTTAAAATGTAAAGAAAAGCCTTTCTGAGAGCTTGGATAAGCTGGAGAGGAATCTCTGTGGCATATGTGCATTCTCGTAGGAAAGCATGGGTTGAAGCCAACTGGTGGGCCTTTAATATACTAGGTATTCGTCATGCCTGTTTTGGTGTGCTTGCTAGTTAGTAAGCACCCAGTACGTAGAGCCCGTGCAGTTAGAAGCAGTCACAGTATGTGATTGATGCAGGACACTTACAGGAAAGTAAAGTGGCAGGGGATGCCCTGCAAACAGTAGATTCCTTGGGCAAGATGGGGAAAAGTATTTTGCCAGCTTTTCCCAAGCAAAGAACAAAGGCATGGTCTATAGCAGGTTTCACCAATCAAGCTTTTGCAAAATTGTCTCACTCTTTCACTGTGGTGTGGGCAAAGTGGGGTTCTCATGAATGCTGATCCTGTCCTGATTATGACAGGCTTTACCTGCAGGCATGAAGTTGCATGTTCAGTGTGGTGGGGTAGGGATGACTGTCAGCTCTTTAGCTGAAGCCTGAGCGTTGTCAGCCCTTTGAGGCCTGAAATGCTGCCTATAGTAAACAGAGGAGAGCGCGCTTGATTATTTATGGTTTTTTTGCTTTAACTCACTGTTGTTGCATGCTTTTTCTCTGCAGAAATGTTGGTGTCAGTCCTGTTTGTTCTGTCCCATGAACAAGCCCATTCTACTGGTTTGTCATTCTCCCGTTCATGGATTGCAGCTGCAGATCAGTAATGAAGTGATTTAGCAGTGGGAGGTGTCACACTGAATGCAAGGGAAGGACATTCAGGCTGCTGTCAGTCCAGGGTCTGTGCCACTTGCCCAGGACTGGGTGCAACCAGAGTACTAATCCTCCCCATATCTGCCCTACTGTAAGGCAAGGGCAAGCGCTTTCCCAGGTCCACCAGCCTTCCCAGCAGGGATAGCCAGCTGAAGCCTTTCTGGCTGCGCTGAGACACAGGTGACTGAACAAAAGCATGGTTTGGTACAAATGTACCACTGTGCCAACATTTGCTGTAGCCTAAAGCTCGCAGAACACTTGTCAATGAAGCGACAGCAATCATTCTGCATTAAGGTGAAAGTAACTTTTCTTTTAAGGTTTTCAGCCTTTCCAGAAAGGATGCTTACAGCATTTTAAATCCCCTTGGAATTTCGGTCTGCAAGAGTTGTAGTGCCTGGCTCTGACACAGCCCTTGCTACACTTGGTTTGAAAGTGCCTCAACATAAGAATGGTTGTTTGTTGTATCCTGGTGACAGCGTCCAAACAAGATCTCAACAGTTTTCTTGTTAATCTGAATGTAATTCTATAGCACTTAGTTCTGTGGATGGAATTTTGTCCCCAACAATTGAAACTTAACTGCTGTCTGCTCAATATAGTTTTTCTAGTAACTTGATGCATCCAGGTCAACAAACTGACAGGCATTGCTCATTTTACTGCTTGGCAAATATTGAACTAAAGTCTTCAGCACTGTAACACTGTTGACAATTGCAGGATAATGGCATTGTCCTCTTTTGTTACTGTGAAGTGCATCTTCACGTCTGATTCTGGCATAACACACTCTGTAAACAGCAAGGGATGTTGTGATCCGGAGTCCCAAGTGTTTGCTCTGACAATATAAACTTACTGCCTGCTCTCTGAAACCAAACATCCTGTTTCTGCCATGGTTACTTCAAACTGATATTGAAACAAGCCACGCTCTTCCTGAAAACACTGGAGGGCGATGGCGTGGCTGCTGTTGAAGGAACCCTTTTCTCTTTTGGAAAGCCGCCTGTACCACTCTCCTTTATTATGCTGCAGACTACGCTTCAAAAATCTGAACGTGAAGAATAATACTTGGCAGAAAAAAAATCACCGTGGATTAGTACAATTAACGCTAGTCCCTCTGGAAAGGAAATGCTGTGTTGCAGCCCACTATCAGTTCTTTCTTTTCCATGACAGCGTGTTAGAATGAGACAAAATGATTATGAGCCAAAACACAGGTGACAAAAAATTCCATCGCATGCATCCTGTTACCTGAGCTTGTTACCTCACCTGTTACCTTACCTGTTACACCGCTTCTTGCCTCCTCCTTGTCTTCTCCAAAATTAAACCTCCCCGTGACTTCTGTGAAGGTCCAGGGTCATTTGAGTCCCAGCCTCCATAGTTTCAATTCATGGTCTCTCCCTTCTGCATCACTAGCATCTCTGGCTCACCCATTTCCTAATATGAGTCATAAGGCTGGCTCAGACTGGAGTAATTCAGCTGTGTGCAATTCAGTGGGGACATGCCCCAGAAGAATGGTGTCATTAACAGAGACTTTTTCCATGCTACCTTTGGTCTTTGTTCACTATAGGTTTGTTATTTACTTCATATTTAGGTCAAGGATTAAAGCAGATCTGCTTTTCTTTTGCTTCACATCTCTGCTTTCAGCTACAGTTGTTTTGCCTGTGAACTGCATGGAATCTTTATTTAGCCCAGTTTGCAAGCTAAAATGATAAAGAACCTCAATCAAAATGAATCTGTTTGAAGAGTCTCTAGCTGCACATCTGCGGTTATGGTATTACGTAAGAAACGTTAACCCAAATGCTGTTGGGAGGTGAATCTTCAAGAAAGAGAGCCTTTGCAGACAGTTGGATTTCTCTGGACTGGTGCCCACCAGCTTGCAGGATTGGTCCCCTCCACAGATGTATTCAAAAATTAATCCGCAGCTTTTTATACCCTCCGTGGACACACAAATAGGGATAGCATATGTTGTTTATTGCCTTTTTGAGTTGAACTTACAGTGCTTCCTTTTCCTTTTTGTCTCAGAAAAAAATAACAGCTTTGCCTTTGAGGGTAATGCAGTTATATGTTAAAAAGGAGTCTAAGGTCAAAGAAAAAGGAAGCATGGATTTCACCACCAGGTGCAGAGATGGGACAAGTCCTATGATCTACTGTTCACGTTTTGCTATGTTGCAGACTTGTCTTGGGTAATTCAGAGCTGAAGGGAGTGGGAGATGGCATTGTAATTGTGTTCCCAGCAAAAAGGGAGAGGCAAAGCTCCACACTTCAGGAAAATACCACCGTAATTCTTCCTATATTAGTTCAGAGGGGCTCGTTGATCATGAGGCTGGAAGCTTTTGTGGCTGATGTCAAGTGACTGCTTTTGGGGATGATTCACCTATTGTCTATAAGGTTCCTTTTACCAAAAAGCAGCTGCTGAAGCCTCCATTTCCCCTAAACAAAACTGTCTTGAACTTCCAGGGGAGAACAAGGCCTTCACTGTGCTGGCCTTGACTGAAATCCCAGCCAGGAGGGAGAAGTCAGACCTGTTTCTTGCTTTTGCAAAAGCAGGCTTTTTAGCTGCCTTTTTTTTTTTTTTTTTCTTTCCAGCAATAGCTGTGAAATAGACAAAGAAAGTTAGCAGCCGTCAGCCCTGTGAGAGAAAAGAGCCTGTCCATCCCGCAAAGCCACAGTATTTTTGTGTCCACCTGCAAATGTGGATGGCAGAAGTGGCTGTTGTTCTGTCCGAGCCAGCCAAAGTTGTGTACCGCAGAAGCTGATTTCCCAGCCACTGCCTCGTTCAGGTGTCTCGGTTCTTCACATGTTTAAAGCTGATATTATCCCTTTTTATGCAATAAGGTCATCTCATGTGATTTTTGCTTTTAGATGACATACATCCCTATGCACTCTACACCAGGAATGAGGCTTGCAAGTAACTTCACTTCCCAAGGAAGCAGTTCCCAGAAAGGCTCAGTCAGAGCTTGCGGGCTATTCCGGTGAAGGAAGCAGCGGTGGAAAGGACAGCCCGGTGCTTCAAGAGGAGACAGTAGTGAGTTCCTGCGGATGTGGGGATGGCAGCCTCCTAATGAACAAGTTGGACTCTGTGTGAGGCAGCATCTTCAAGTTTCCCAGCTTGCAGGAGCTTATTGGGCCAAACACAGCTGGCAGCAGCCCTTCGCCCCGTTGAGGCTTTGGACTAGGAATTTTTTGCCTGGTAACAAACTACTATTCCTGTATTGACGGACAGCTGGGTGCTGTTATAATACAAAGTTGGGAATGTTTTATATTGCCATTTCAAGTACTAGTCTATTTATTTAAAAAGTTTGGTGTGTGGCCTCCTCAGGCATGGCATATGTATGTATATGGCAACCTGTGACTACCCGTGTTGACTAGCGTCAGTTCATTAGCTCTAGTCGTTCAGAAACTGTTGGCTTCAAATGTATTCTTTAAAATAATCCAAAACTGTATCTTAACCCCCCAAAAGACCAATTTTTTGTTAAGAAAATATTTCAGAACTAGACTGTTTTCCTAATAAATCTGAAGTCCAGTTCCTAAGTAAAGAAGCTCTAGAGAGTCTCAGCATTTTCACTCTGTATTCAACAGCAATAATGAAATCATCTGGGATCACCCAACTGGTGTAAGAAGTTTTATCATGAACAGTTACATGTTGGTAATGTTTTTTTCAGCCACTGATAATCAGGAATTTATAAAGGAGAAGAAACAAGCAGGCTTTACTCTAAGTAGCCTCCATCCACTTCACCTCAGAGAAAGTGAAAATATGCATTAAGCCATTTTCAGAGTAAGCATTCAGCTTGTAAGTATTAGCTGCGTTGGTTGTTACCTGCACAGATGATTTCAGGATAGAAGTAGTTAGAAATCCCTGAATAAGACCTTTTCTCTATCAAAAATATTCATTCCTGGACCTCCAAAATGTATGGCAGGAGAGTTTTTCCAGAATTTGTCAGGTTTCTTCAGCCTGATAATTTTACAGTAAATGCAAATATGAAAATTGCGTTCTGCTTTAAGGAAATATTCACTGAACAAAGGCTTCAGTGAGACCTGAACTAAGTATTTCTTGGAGCTTAGCAACACCTGATCCTAGACATTATCAGAAACACTACTCAAGCGCAGCAAAGTAAAACCACAACTCCTTTCCAACGGCCAGGGAGAAACAGGTTTGCATGGAGTGGAGGAGCTGCCTTGGGCAGACAGACCTGCAGAGAGCAGAGAATAGGCATGGTATGCCACACTGCACACTTACATAGGGCTATTCCGGACCTCAACAAAGCCCTGGAAGAAACTATTGTGTTTTAATTGTGCAAACCCACGTGGCTGATGAGAAAGACAAGGGTGGCTTTTTTGCTTATTAGAATTCTAAAAGTGGTGCTTTGGTATGGTCTCTTTCTCTGGAAATGCCTCACTGCTGAAGTATGCTGTGTCTGAAATCCCCTTTCTCTGAGTCTTTCTGGAAATAACTTTCCTGCATGTAAGGCTTAATTTAGAGTCGAGAGACAATGGAATGGATTGAGTCACATCACGTTAGGTGACAGAGGACTGAGAGGGTACACAAAGTATAAGTCAAAATCCTTTTGGGAGAACTATTGCATAAATTCCCAAGTGTTTGTGGAATTCCTCCTCTTTTCAGTAATTTTGCCAGCATTCAGGTTTTCAGGACTCCAGAATGTCATTCCTGTTAGTTATATTTCGCTCAGTCATCACTGTGATTCCACAGTGCTGGGAAGTTTGCTTGCAATTACTCTACTGAAGAACAGGGACAGAATTAACACAGAAAAGATTGTCCCAGTCAAACAGCCACATGCAAAGCTGAGGGCTTTAGGTGATAATAAAGAGAAAAGCTTTGCCAGCTATCTGTATAACTTTTTGAGCAAACATTTTCAAGATAACACACACTGGTTTTGTTTATAATAAGGTGAAAACAGACCTGTTAGGTCTAAGATATACCTGAGGTGAGGTGTTTTCTTGGTCAACAGGAGAGAGATTCTGAGATGTAATGCACACCAATGATCATCTTGTTTTTTTCCATCAACATTAATCTTGGATTTTCAAGGTTGCTTGATATTGTTTGGGTTGGGGTCCTCTGACTTAAGTGAAGATTTTCCCTGCTGTTTGTTTCCACTGACACTGGAAATCAAAGGAGTTCAATGATCCTTGGTGTGAGGTATTTGATCCAGTCTCATTTTTTGTGCTTTTTCTTGTTTGATTGTTTGTTTTTATAAGGCCGTTTTCCTGTGCAAGATAAATAATTCATAAAGAAAAGTATTTTTACATCTTAGATTTCTTATTTTCTTATAACGGGTTGTCTTGGGCAGTTTAGAGATATCAGGGAACAAATAAAAATCCATTAACTACTTGTAAGCAGTTTGTTACAAGTGTTTCAACTCTTACTGCTTGGTATTTCTAGGTGGTATGACCAGAATGGGTCACTGTGATCATCTGCACCAAATTTTGAACTTCTGGCTGAGCTGAAAGACCCCTCCAATGAAGAAACATTGAGGGCTGATTTAACAACGTTCTGTGATGGATCTTGTCACCAGGTAAGTTTGCTAAGCTTATTACGGTCATTGATAAACATTACCACCCTACTTTGACTAAGTTTGTGCTGTAGCTTCCAGCACTGAGATCTCATTCTGCCTTTTATCTGCTGAATTAGGAGCTGTCTTGAATTGGACGTGTTTCCCCCGAGTGTTAATTATGACTGAATGTCGAACTTATAGGTTAGTAATTCTGTTCCCTCCTTGCCTAAGCCAAAGGTATTGAAGCTGGGTTTCTAAGCAGACTCTCCCAGCTTCAGCCAGAATATTTTGTGCTGTTGCTCTTCAGTGATCAGTCTTCTGTGCCTGCGGAGATGGTACCATGCTTTGCCGATGGAAGTCAAGAGGGGCCGAATGAGCCAAACATGCAAAGGCAGCTCAGCAATCCTGGCTGCTGCCTCTCCACTACCTGACCCCAGGTCCAAGATCCTGGTCTGGAACTGGATCATCTCTTGTGGCCATATCCAGCTGGTTGCCATCCCTTGCGGGATAGACCTTGCAGCGGGCACTCACAAAGGCTGATGAGGTCTTTGGCGCAGTCAAAAAATCCTTTCTTAGAGGTAGTGATTCCCCAGAGTCGCACCCTGGTCATCTGAGGGTGACTGGCGGGTGCGCCCCTTTCATCTTTGACTTTTTCAACCCAACTTGCAGGGTCTAGCAGAACTTTAGATCTCTTTGCCTTTCATTTGGCATTAGTGCACTTGAATTAAGAAAGTTTATGCCTGGAAACAGTTGGTTGAGGTCTGAAAGTAGAAAATATTAAATCCAGGCATGGAGAGCTTTTAAAAGAGCAGGAATTTCATGGAAATAAAAACAGTCTAGTCCATTAAGTTCCTTTCATGGGCTTTTATGAGGACAATTATTAATACTGTTGAAAATTATACTCATGAAACATGTGTTAATGGGAGCTGTACTGGCTGCTGCCAGAAAAGCTGCAACCTTTACAGCTCATTTGGAGACAGAAATATTCGACAAAGTAGCCTATAGGGTGCAAAGGTTCGCGTGGTGCAGGCTTAGACTAACTTAACATATGCCCTCTGTAGCCCTGGTATTGTCCAAAACCTAATGCCCATAATAAAAGAGAGAAAAATTGGACCCCAAGTGGCAAGAATTGTAAGCCTTTGGAATTCTCCTAATCAGAGATATTCAGCTATTTTTAGTTTATAATGTTTAGTCAAATAGCAACAATGATTTTTCTTCTTTTTTCCAACTCAGCTGCACGGTATGTTGGAGGGGGTCTTGATGGCCTGTGACCTTGCCTTTATCTGTCGGTCTGTCACCACTGGTCTTCAAAGTGCAGCTTAAAGGATCTGAGGCTTCTGTGTGGCCTTGATGTGATCTGCTTTCCTGGTAAAGTTTTTCATTAACGGCTGCTTTTTTAAGCTGGTTGGGGCTTGCTTTGCTTGCTCTGTGGGATGCTGCTGGCTCTGGGGGTCTCCTGACCCCCACAACCAGGTTTAATAACCCTGCGTGGCCAGTATTCGCAAGCTTTGTGTGCATGGTGTATGCTGATTCAGGCTCTTGCTTTTCTCCTCCTACCTCCAGAATCTCCATCAAAGGCTCTCAAATACAGAGGGAAATATATTTTTTGAAGTACGCTTGGTTAGATACAGTGACTGCGCAACAAGCCCATCCATCTGCACAAGGCTTACCCGCCTGCTGATGGTACTGCCCTTCCCTCCAGCCTGGATTCCTGTTGCTGCTGTGTCAGCCATACATTTCTTTTCCTCTGAATCTTGAGAGAGAACATACGTAACGAAAGAGCAGTCATGCTGCATCAGACCACTGGTCCGGGTAGCCCAGTATCCTGCCTCAAACATTTGCCAGCAGCACATGCCTAGGGTAGAGTGAAAAACAGGATAAGTGTGCATGATACTACAGTGTGGTCTGCCAGCAACTCGTGGTTCAGGAGCTTTTTGAGTCAGAGCCGTTGCCTATGTATTCCATGTAACTTAAGGGATTTTTCTTCTATGTCCAGAGGCCTTTTTTCCAGCAGAATCTTAACCTCTCTCCTGTCCTTTCTATTTAATAAAGGACAAAAATCCATTCTGGGGACACGTGGTTCATTTACATGATCCCTGCATTTGAGTGGCTTTTTGTGGACACCTGGAAGCAACTGTTGGTGAGGCTGTCTCAGTCACCAAAGGAAAGCTGTTTGTTTATACATCCAAGTCTAGGGCAAAGGAGTTAGGTGCCCCTGTGCAAAATGGATGGAAGACCTGAGCGTGAAATAACCTGTCATAGCTGTGGCTGGGTCTGGGAGACACTGACCTTTCACTGACGTGGCAGATGGGACTGGCTGGCTCCTCTCAGTTAGAATATTACCACGCTGTTCCTACAGTATGTTCTCAGAGATTTTCTCGCTCTGATTTTATTGCAACACAAAGATAGACAGCCAGTCCTATGTATTTTGTCCATCAATAAATGTGTGGGACAGCAGGGATTGATCAACTGGTGTCCCTGCTCAGCAGGTTCCCCAGGAAATAGGCTTCAGCTTCTTTGCTTAGGCTGCATTTGTCTCCACCAGTTGGGGCTCCCACGGAGTGCTTTTGGAGAAGTCCAGACTGGTTACTGTGCATCCATGTGGGGAGATGCAGCCCCAAGCTCTGAAAGAGTAGGCCAGGGCCACCTTCATGGCAGACCTGACCATCGACACACAGCAGTTCTTTTCCCCCAGTTCCAGCAGAAGGGTCTGACAAACACTGACTGTAAATCCAAGGGATGGGAAGAAGGACACCTCCAAAATGTTTGGTTTGCTCTAGTGCAGTTTGTGTAAGGGGCAGGCCAGAGCAATTACCAGCATGCAACAAGATGCCTGCTATGTTCATTGGAGTGTGTTTCTTTACTACGTGTCAATACAAACCCGGAGCCATTTTTCAGAGTTTGCCAATGGCTATAATTGAAAAGGCATGAATTGCCCTCAAGAGATTCCCCACTGCTCTGCATTATTATCTGCTGGATGGCAGCTCTATAGGCCATGTATCATTTTTTTCAAATAACCAGTTAATTACTAAATAAAACAACCCAGCTTTCAAGCTGATTAGCCTAGATTAATGACCAGCAGCATGTTTCACTCTCCTCTACAATTTATCATGGAAAAGAACTATGTCTTTAATGATTTAGGTACCTGGTCTATTGAGGCTTGCTCCAATCTGTACAGCCTCCAATTTGATTTAATTGCTCTTCTTAGTTTGTGACCTGGAAAAAACCAAGTGACAGCTCCCATTAGTGAAGCCCAGCTTGCAACTCGCTTGCAGTGTTACAAAGGCTCACTGGGTGTCTTTCTCTGCTGACTTCATTAAGAAGATATATAGAGGTCAAGTGTCACTTTGGCACAGAACAAGTACCACGCCGTTTATCAGCTGAAACAGGTTGAATCAACCTGTGTATTTTATTTAAGTTTATATCCATTCTTTTTTCCTCTTACAGTTTTTAAAAGATGTTTTTAGAAGCTCCTTGTTTTGTTTAAGCTAAGACTGAATTTACAGACTGGTCTTAAAGGCATTAATTGCACTTCATTTATTGTTACTTTGGTATGAAAACTTCGGCATTGCACTCCTCTACAGTTATTCAATAAAAGATCTTTTGTTATAAGGGCCTATTCAGAGCCCTTGAGTTTGCTTCCTAATTAATATTAGACTTCCTCGCAGTTGTGCTGTGGAGTACAAATGTTCACTTCCCAAGGATGTTGCTGCAAAGGCACATTGAATGTGTCTTTAAGTGCATCCTGAATTACTGACTTATTATTGGGCAAATCCCTGAAGTCTTCACTTAGCCAAAACTCCCACTTAAGACAATGGGCCTATGGGAGTTGTCTCATCATTAACTGAGCTCCAGCAGTTGTCTGGCACTCAGTGAACTAAGTCATGGTCAGTGCCCCTGAGAGTTTACCATCTACATTAGAGACAAAGACTAAACAAGGCTGAGAAGATAATGAGGCAGCATGAGCTGGAGCTGGGCTCCTGGACCCGGCATTGCACTTTGTTCTTGAGGTGTTTATGAAGGGGCAGGGGGACCGCTGCTAACAGCACTGGTCACTATAGTGGTGTTAAAGGCAGATTTTGGCGTAAGTGATTGCTAACAGATTCTTCCATTGTGCTTTTCAGCAGAGAGGCCAAAACACATTAGTCCCTGCTATGTCCTCTCCTTCTAGGGCTATTTGTGGCCCTCCTGGACTGGGAGCTGCAGGCTGCTGAAGGGGTTGCTTTTCACTGCCTTGTTCTGGGGTTTTCCATCAGAGGGGAAGGTACTGTCAGGCTGATGCTCTCTAAGGTTTTAATCCCTGAGGTTAAATTCCCTGGTGGGAAGGCCAGGACAAGCCCATCGCAGACACTTGGATAATTGTTTGTGTGGTACCAGACAGTCCCCAGCTGCAGCTCCCTGATACTGGCTGTGCAAGTCACCAGGCAGGTTACCTGGGGAAAGCTCTCCTGTGAGGACAGACATCGCCACCATGTCAGTAACACTGGGTCAAGTGGCAGGAGCACATCCTGCCCGTATCAAGGCTGACTCCACGGTGCTGGTCACCCAGTGGGGCCAGGAGGAGAAGCCTGGAAGACTGAGGGGGGACATTGGTGGGCTGGTGAGAAGGAGAAGGGTTTGGAGAGAGCAGGAGCTGTCGTTTGTGCCTAAGGAAGGGCAAGGTGGGGAAGTGTTAAGTGTTTTCACAGGTAAATGGTTACTTGCGTGAAGGAGTAAGGAGGCTCACAAGGCAGCCGTGTAGCCCAACTGCCCTATTTTTTTTGTGCTACCAAAAGCATAGCAGGCCTAGGAGGGGATGGCTGTGACTGCCTGACATACATTCACAGGATGCTCAGACAAATCCATAACTTTGGTTTCTTCCTTGCCACAGGCAACAGTTATTGGTAATCCTTTTTGCGAGAAAGCAGATCTCAGAGAAAGGTGGATAGGATTGATTTGTACCAGTGTGAGCATCATTATCAATGTCTGGGACCTGTGTCAAGTGTGCCATAAAGATTCCTGCCAAGCCTGCTAGAAAGCTCTAAAGGGCCACAGCCCCTTTGATCTACCCCCTGTATCAGCCTTATGACTGCTGTGTCCTCTCAGTGTTGTCTGACATGAACACTGAGCTCTTGTATTACCAGTGCTGGAGAGGGGAGTCTTATCACTAAAAAAAAAAAAAAAAAAAAAAAAATCCCTTGCAAAGAAATGAAGAATTATTTCATTTTGTATAGTCCTTGCCACTACTCTCAGGGAAAAAATGCTGTACTAGGTACTAAGAAGAACAAGGGAAAACCAGGACCTGTGTAGCAGAATAAGTCTCTGCAAGACAGCCTTGGAGCTGCTTTTGTGCCATGGGTAGGTACATGCATATATCTCCCTACCCTGTGACTCAATGACCCTAAGTATAGAATTTCGCATAAATGAGCAATTGAGCACTGCTGGTTTATTTGCCAAGCATGTATGTGAAACACGGGCAAGATGTGATCAAGTTTTCAAGTTTTTCACTCATCTTTATTCCTGCGGTTAGAAAGCCCTATGTCCCTATGGTGTGACCCAGGGCAGAAAAGCATAGGTCTGTTCCCGCAGACAGTCCTTGCCCTCAGAGTAGTGGTGCAGGAATATCTCAAGCAGTCCTCATTCCCCAGGGCTATGCAACAGGACATGGGACGAGAGATGCTGGCGGCAGTCACAGAGCACAACTGCTCGTGGCTGTGTCTGATCAATCACTTTGCAACGGTCATGAAGCTTCATCCCCCCGATCCCTGCCTTCACCCAGTGCCTCGCGGTGCTATGAGCTATTTTATGGGTGTACGAACGCAGCTGTGAGTGAATGTGGGCAGGTGTAAAGCCCTTTCCTAATCCCCTGGCCATGCACCTGGGTTCTATGGTACACTTTGAACATGTGCCTCAGATCTTAATTTTGGGCGGTAAGAGCTTCTTCTCATCTGTGCAATCCGGTGTCTTATGCATGATTTTGAGGTTTTCCTAAAGCAGCCTAAAATCTCCTAATCCTCCCATTATGCCTCGTATTTCCTACAGGTTGCAATCCTGAGCCCTGGTGCCCATTGGTGGCTTATTTTTGTCACAAGAGAAGGTGAGTGTTTGCTTTTGTAGTGAATGTAGCTGCCGCCAGCTGACAGAAGAGAAGTGTGACAGAGCCAGTGTTGGTCCCAGCTGCTGGCGTCTGCACCATTTGGATGAAGACTGACACGAGGGATGCATAAGGGCAACAAGTCAGCCAGAGTCACCTTTGTTGCCTGCAAGCAGCTATCAGTGCTGAGTGGTACAGACCTCTCAAGGGAGAAAGAGGAGAAGGGGAGGTCTCTCCCATTTCAAACTCCTGTTACTAGTGGGGACAGGTCACAGCCATGGGAATAAGGCACGAGGCATTGATTCATTGAGCTTTTTCTTGTAATGCTGTAGATCTTCATTAATGTTCCCAGTTGTGCTTTCTGCTGTTCCCAGTGGGGCCACTTAATGACATAAAGAGCTTAATAAGGAGAAGCTGTGGTCACAGTTAAGGGGAAGGGGTCCGGCTTACTGCTGCCAAGGGTTGTGCTGTTTATCATATGAAGCATCAGCCTCTAAATATTTCTTACCATTGTGACTGAGAGAATCACTTTGCAGAGGTTATCCAGTAAATCTGGCAGGGCAAAAACAGAGACCAAGAAGGGAGCATGTCTTAGGACCATACTGGTCTCTGAAAGCTTTTGGCAGATACCTGGAGGGGGCTGTTTGCTGTTATGAACTGTGATTGTGCATGGCAGTGGATATTGAGATCTTATGAGCCATGCAGTGGGGTTTTCTACTGGAGTGGTTTTCTACCTGTTCCATTCTCTCTCCTGGGGGGATCCCAGAGCTCCAGACAAGGAGCTTGCTGATGCTGGACCCAGTGCTATGGAGCTGGAGGAGCCCAGAGCCCTGGGAAGAGAGGAGGAGGAAGCAGAGCGAGGAACCTGGTGTATCCGTGAGAGTAAGGAGACACGGAGAAGAGAAGGCACCTCTGTATGCTTTCCCTAGTGAAGCCATCAAGTGCAAATATCTTTTCTACTTGTTGAAGCCATCCCACAAGACATGTTATTTGTAAGCATACTTGAAATATAACATACAAATGTGTTTTAGAAATAGATTTTCCCCTTATTTATCTGAACTGACTTAGTTCCTGCCTTCCCAGTACTTTAATACAGTTGCTAAGCATTAACCTTTCCAGCAGTATTTCAGCTGGACAAGTTTACTTTCCAGCTGGAGCTTGGACAGGCAGATTAGCCCCAAGTAGGTTATGATAGTTACAGATCTGGAAGTCTTTACTTCAGTGGGAGAAAGTCATTGCATGAAGCCACATCTCAGATGCATGCTTCAGGGTCTTTCCTCCAGATGTCCGCCCAAACGCCCCTCTAGCAGAGCTTGTTGAGCATTTCCCATCATCCAGGGTACCTTCACTAGGATATTGGTGCACAGGTGGACAAATCTGCAGCCACGGAAGCAGTGGGGTGCTGAGCACTCTGTCATATTAAACATAGCTACAAGCCCAAGTTTTCATCTTAGTGTGAATTGATGCTCAGCATTTAGTACAGAGCAGGTGTTAATGGAAGGTCATCTAAGGCTTCTCTGCAGCATAATTATGGGGCTATTTCAAGCTTTCTCCTTTGGTTTTAATGCAGATCAATGTCGTAAATTGTCAAGAATCATGAAGTGAAAGTGTCTGTGAGGCTGCTGGACCACCTGCCTTCCAGAACTGCTTCTTGCATACTAAATTTAGAAATTCATCACCTGAGACCCAAACTTCCAAGTGTTGGGAATGCTTTCCAACAGTGAAAGCATTACCAGAGGCTAAAGGTTGGATCATGCCAGTAGCATAAAAAGCATGCAGATGGAGTTGCTGCTGGCTCTGCAATGTATAAACCCTGCGTGGAGGCTGCATGGGCTGATTTCCCGGAATGACACTGTTTCTCATGCTTGTTCCCATTAGTCACCCAGTCACTGCTCTCAGGCTCAAACTGGGATATTGGGCTCATCTAGTTTGGGGCATACTTAAATTCTCATTCATTTCTACCCCACATGCAGCAGATCTGCCCCCTTGATTTAAAGAGTTAAAGGATCTTTGGCTAGATTGGCTTTAATACTTTCTGCATTGCTCTCATTTCACTGAGTCCCACTTTCCTCCTGCACTCTATGCTCTCTCACAGTTTTCTTTGCTCTTTTTGCCTTTCTTTTCCCCACAATTTAAAGTCACTTTATTTAACTTCAGTAACTCTTTTGGAGGGGAAAGGGGGATCACTGATTCGATGAAAACTGGAACTACTACCTGTGCTTTTTCATCCTACTTTTCAGGTGCGGCACCCAGATAACTTTTGTGCCCTGGGATCTGCTGCGAGTCTAATAGCACCAGAAAAGTTTTCCCCACCTGCAGGGTCCCCACAGCAGCGGGCTGATGATTTACTTTGTCGACAGGCATGCGTGCTGCAGCGCTGCATGCCACAGCTCTGCTACATCCCTTCTGCGCCAGGCATCCTCCGATCGCCCTCCTCCTTCCAGTCAGGTTGCCGCTCTCTTGTTGCTTAAATGTTTTTATTGCAAGGAACAAAAGTTAGTCGAAGGGGGAATTGGTTTTAAAATCAGGACTAACCCCTAGACTTGATGGAGCTCCGAAAGCAGGGATTCCCTTCGCTGGGGCAACCGTAATTTTTCCGGGGTGGTGTTGCTATAGAGATGGTGTCCGATCTCTCTCTGTTAATATTGCCCTTTTGGAAGGGCCCTGAATAGGCGCTGAGGTAGGTAAATGTATGCGGTGACACCGAGCGGGTGATTTTATTCTGACAAATTCCTGCAATGTTTGTTTCCAGGCTTGTCTGAGGGCTGGGACGCAGTGTTGGGCTTTTTGTCCCACGTGCTGCTCTTGCGGGGACGGAGTTAATGGAAGCCTTGTTCGGAGCCGCTGGGGCAGAAATTTTTTTGCTGAGGGAGACAAAAGCCGAACAGGCCACCTCAGAGGTTGCTTTGGGAAGGCCGTCTCTTGTGGGCTGTCAAAGGAAATGGGAGATAACGCTCGGCCCAGGAGACCCATCAAGCGTTTTCCCGCACCCTCCTCTCTGCCCTGCTGCCTTGGGCTTGCACATCTGCCTCCTGCAGCATCTTTTCTAGGGTGGCAGGGAGGAGATTTCTCTAGAAGACATTAATTAGGGCTGTTTTTTCGCAGCCTGGCAAGAGAATAATTGCTAGTGTTGCGAGATGTGGGCCAGAGATGCTGTTGGATGGCTGTGATGGGGCTAGCGGCAGACAGCAGCAACAGGAAAGGGCACAACATGCCCGTACCTGACCGTGGGGCTGTTGCAGACTGGTCCCAGCACAGCAGGGCTGTCTGGGTCCCTGTCTCTGCTCAGTTGTGATTGTACCAGCAAGTACAACTGGGAGTTGAGCAGAGCTGAAAAAGCAGCGTCTAGGCTGCCAGCACCAAAGCTGCGTGTCAGCAGCTCTCTGTGGTGTTCTTTGAGGATCTGGATATTTGTGTGTTTTCTGGGGACTCGTGTGTTCTCAGGAGGGCTGCAGCTCCTGGAGTCACGTGGTTATGACAGACCATCAGCTGCATTTTGTGGAAATACATTCACGGGGTCCAAGAAACATTGTACACCAAACACTCTGAGGTGCCCACTGGAGGTACATCATACCATGCAGAGGCAGGAGCTTGTTCCCCACTGACCTCCTTCTAATCTGACCACGCTCGAGACACAGCTTCTGCATCTTGTCACTCTTGGGGCTGGGAGTGCAGTAACAGCAAGGTGTATTAGGGCAGCTGAATAATCCTCGGGGGTAGGGGCAGGTCGTTCTGGTGCGGAAGACCTTCAAGACAGGGCTGGGTAAAGCTCTTAAACCCAAAGTCAGGCTGGCAGTGCTCCATATCTGCTGCTCTGCTTTCTGGGGACAGCAGCATTTCAGCAAAAGGGAAATGCATGCAGCATAAATTTAACAAAGAGCACAGGATCTTTAGAACTGAGCAATGCTTTATCACTATAAAATATGGCCTTTCAATTCTACCAATTTATAAGAGAGGAAATAATTTCTAATGAATAAATTATTGGTTTTAGTCTGTTTCTGCTCTGTAAGTGTCCTAGTTTTTTCATATGTACTTTGCAAGTTTGGAGGGTTATTTGCTAGCCTGCCTGGGAGGGACAGTGTTTTGTGGTGAGTGGAATGTGAAATAACTTTTTTCTAAGTTTTTTTTATTTAGCAATACAGTCAGTGATATCACTATTCTTCTGACTGGGACTGAGTGTCTCTTGTAGCACAAATAACCAGATCAATCCAATTCGATGTTGGCATTTTTAATGCAACATTTTTGGGTGTTACATCAGTTGTGGTACTGATGCAGAGATTATTAATCAAAGGCAGCCCATGGGCTCTGATCAATAGAAGGCCCCAGGCTGCTGGGTTTTCTTGTCGTCGTCTGTCTTTCCCGCCCCCCCCCCCCCCCTCCTTAAGCTTTTCTCCCATGCAAAGCTGCCATTTCAGTGCTGCTTTTTCACAGAGAGAGGTACCAGTTCTTCAGAGAGATCCGCACACAACTAGTTGTATTCACAGAGGAAATCGGGGTAAGCTCCGCAGGACAGTCAGGATGCTTAAATGTTGGCTGTAGTGTAGGAAGAGATTTGAGGCACGTCAGGAAGAACAATGTTACGGAGGTGTAAAACATAGCTCTCATTAGGATGGCTGTTGTGTGGGACAAGCAAGACCCTTCCTATTATCGATATAAATTTAGTAGGAGCAAACTGGGAAACAGAAAAGGGGAATATATCTGCTTATGTATTTGCAGTGGCTGCTGATACAGAATGAGGAACAAAGCCATCTCGAGTGTCAGCTAATCTATGGACTATGCGTTTTGTCAGCTGGACAGTGGTTTGGCAAACACTTGTGTCTGCGACATGGCATGTATTCACGTGAGTTGTACCATTGAGCTCAGAGAGGCTTCTCACATGCAGAGGCTTTTGCAGAATGGAGACTCTAATCCAAGGAATTTTGTTGGGGTTACCAAGGACTTTCCCTGAGCCTCATGTTATGTGCCTACCTTAGCGGGCAAGCAGTGTTTCTCCTACCTTGAGCCCTGCTGAGAGTTGTGAGGACTGTTGGTTTTCTTGTTCCTTTTGTTTTAGTGAAAGGGCTCATTCTCTCTAAATACATGTGCATAACTTCCATTTGCTCTTCTGGGACTGGTGGCCCACAGAGAACCCCAGGGCCTTGTTTCTGCTTGCACAAGGTATAATTCCTTTGTAATGCAAAACTAGCAGAAGTGGAGTTAAAACTCCAAACCTGGATTTATAACCGTATAGCTAAGCAAGAAACCACTTTCAATAGCACATAGCAACATTTTCAGCCCCTGTAAATAATCCCCAAAGCCATATATGACTCTTACAAAGTACGTCTGGTTGGATGACTCGGGAATACTCTGCTTTAGGGATGACACTCACCATTCTACAGCCTGGAAGGTTTAAAAAAAAAAAAAAAAGCCTTCTAATATAATACTGCCATTTAAGAGAAATCAGAACTGAAAAGCAGCTGTCAAACTTTAATTTCCTAGCTAATGAATGACCATGAATCCATTCTTTAATGATTCTTGACCCTAGAAACAAAATGTATTAGCACTCTCAGATTTTGCACAGTAGTGCTAAATGGGGCATGTAATGTACTAATTTAGTGCCTCTTTAGCATAATCACAACCTACATGCACAGCTACATTTCCTTGGCAGGCAGCTTTCACAAGACCTGCAAAGAACTTACGTAGGACATTTCACCCTATTATTCATTTCACTGATGCCTGGGAATCGATATATGTGATTTTTTTTTTTCCCTGTCCTGTCCTTCTCCACAAAAAAGCATAAAATCATCCATTGATCTTCATGGGGTGATTAAAATGCCAAGAATTCTGTGCTTTTCTCTACCTGCAATGGGGAGATAACTGGTTTTACTGTGTGTTTAACCTGTGAATCTAGAAGCCCACAAAAACGTTTAATTTGGGTATAAATCCTAGTTTCCAGGAGAAATACATGGTCAAATGAAAAAAGCCGCACTGGACAAAGGCTACATTAACATATTCCTTTGAAAGAAGCATATGATAAATATTTCTGGTAAAATGAAATTTTATTTTGAAAAATACAATTTTCAAGAGCATCATCCTAAAACTATATGTTTAGCAATGGCTTGGCCCGACTGTCCCATTCAGAAGGAAAGCAGCATGAGAGGTAAAAGGAGTCTGATGACTTCCAGCTTTTTTTTTTTTTTTGACTTCCCTTTGGTCCCTGTTTGGCTCTTGGGACACAGAAAAGCACAGCACAGTTGTCGTGTAACACCTGTAAGCCAAGAACATTTCAATTAAGCATCCATTGAAGTACCTGGGGCATGCCTCTTTCAATCGGTTCTCCCAATTTCTTGTGATATTTTTATTTTCTATTAGTTCTAATTTTAATCTCTACTCATAGAATCATGGGATGGTTGAGGTCAGCGGTATTTCTGGAGATTGTCTATTCCAGCCCCCTGCTCAAAGCACAGTCAGACAGGGCAGGTTGCCCAGCGCTGCGTCCAGTTGGGTTTTGAATATTGCCAAGGATGGAGACTCCACAACCTCTCTGGGCAACCTATTCCAGTGTCTGGCCACCCTCACGGTAAAAATGTATTTTCTTATGTTTAAGTGGAACCTGTGTTTCAAATCGTGTGATTGCCTCTTGTCCTTTCACTGGGCATCACTGAGAAGAGCCTGGCTCCATCTTCTTCACACCCTCACAGCAGCTATTTATACATATAGATAAGATCCCTCTGAGCCTTCTCTTTCCCATGCTGAACAGTCCCATCTCTCTCGGACCCCGAAAGTTCAAATGGGTCACAGAGACCGTGAAAGTGCAACTTTGGGTCCTTATTTGCACTTTTCTAGCCAGGGTTTTGTCTCCTCTGTCATCTCCCCTCTGTAAATTATTGCAACGGATGAGCTCTTTGGATGGGACATTTCCAATGCACTTTTTGGGTATGTGGATCCAGGCGGAGCCACAGACATCCTGAAGATGTTATTGTAACACCACAACAGGATCCTTGTAGCAGTTTGCCTGGTCCTACCTGGTTTACGCAGATGCACGGGGATGTCTACGAGGATTTTGTTACAAGATCAGGCCCCCCATTTCCACAATGCAATTAAGTTACTTGTTATTTATTATATTAGCATTTACTCGGTCTAAATGATGCTGGGGCACAGCAAGGAGCTCTGCATGTCTGTGTGGTCTACAGCGGGCAGAGCACTGTGTGTGCTGTGCTCCTCTAGGAAGTTTGTCATGAAATCGATGCTTCCTAAGACTTGTTAGCCCTCTGCGTGTGTGCAGCTCTGTTTGGCCTGGGAGCTGAGGCAGTCCCTGCCCACAGATCCACAGGGGATCGATATAGAGCGATCGGGGGGAGACAACACACCGGCAAACATACCCCGCACTGGAAATGGACTGTCTTTGTGGTTACAGGAGAAGGTGTGAAGCTCCACACCTCTTTCCGCTCCTTCAGCATCTCGGCACTGCTGGAGGTGTTCAGCCAATTAGCGTGGCCAATCCCTTTCTAAATGTTTTTATTTCCATGTGTAGGCTGCGCTTCGGAGAGAGAAAAACCTGGAGCCGTGCCAGGTTCTTTCCAGAAATTCAGGAAAAGGAAATGGGATTGTTAAATAAAATAGACTGCTCTGGTGCAGGAGTCCCTCAGGCAGGCTGTACAGGCTGGCAGCGCTCGCCTCCGCCGAGAGCAATGCCGCCCACGCCGAGAGGCTGTATCTGCAGGGAGCACCTTGCGGGGCTGGGGTCCAGTCCAGCAGCTGGCAAGGCAAGTGTAAGGTCTGCTCTCGGTTATTCCGGTGAGAACCCAGAGAACAGCCCAGATCGCTGAGTTACCCTGCATTTCTGCTGTGCAACTGAATGCTCAAGCGATGATGCAGAATTTAAGACAGCCTGTGTGAAAAGCTTGGTTTTGGTGGAAAAACTGAGTCCTGTTGCCCTCTCAGATAAGACTCTGACTTCTCTGGAGGGTCATCTGTGCTCGGGGCACAGCACTGCGCAGTATTTGATTGATATTCATTCTCAGGGCTTGGTGAGTTGCCCCCCACTAGGTCTGTAGCCTTAGCCTGTAATTCCCACAGATATTCAGGATGAGGTCTTTGGAGGCAGGAGTGTTTGTGGGGTTTGAAGGAAGCAATGCAATGCAGAGCGTTTTTAGGAGAGATTTTCTGTGTGTCGTTAATACCATACCCAAACTGCAGAAATACAGCACATAATTGCTACATCTGAAACACCTGAGCTGCGTTATTAGCAAGAAGCTAGCAAGCAATCAGTAGCTGCAATTGTTGCAGCTATTTTTAATAACAAATATGGAAAAACTGCATTTCTAGAGATAATTCACAAAGAGTAAAATTTACACTGAGTTGACCAGGTAGCATTTTTTTCTTTCATCTCCAATAACAATTAATGTTAAGACTTAATTACATAAGCATTTATAGACCACAAGGGTTGGGTTTTTTTTTGTGATAGGTGCTAAATAAATTAGTATTAAAATAATAATTAACTACTCCTTCCTTGTGAGATGCACACAAATTACAGCTGACCATTGCTGTGGGGGTGGAAACCAGCCACTTACTGTTGTCTGTTCTGCTCTGAATAGAGTCAAATCTCTCTAGTCCAGTTAAAAACCTGTTTTCATATATTAATTTTTAAGGTGATGGCTATATCATCATATCAACTGCAAGCCTTGAAATGCATCTGAGCCTGAGGACCCTCCAAGACACATGGGTGTCTGTTCAGCAGGGCTGGGCCCTTGTTAGCAGGTGAGTAGAGAACGCAAGCTCCCTGCTCTGCCTGGGAATGGGGTGGGAGGCTGCAACTCACCTTCACGGAGCCCGAAACCTTGTACTTGAGCGATGCCCAGGGCCCTGCTGTTGCTTGGAGGCTGGTGCAAGTCTTGCTGCCCTTCAAGAGGATGGAGGGGAGGTTGTGCTGTAGGCTGAATTGCCAGACGAGTCTTTCCGGGCCACAGGCTGCAGAGCCCAAACTGTGGGTCTCTGTGCCAGGACCATAAGAAAAGTGCAAGCCACATATTTAGGATGAGGTTTTCTGGGCACGTTCTCCCCCTTGTAGCCCCATGTGTTGAAGATTTCAGTACCTTTGACAAAAAGAAGCTCTGCTCTTTGAGTAGCGGGACTCAGACTTGGCCCCATCACCCTACCTGATTTATTTGCCAGCCCTCTCCCTACTGCAGCTTCATGCAGCAGATGGTGGGACCAGCTGAAGTTGATGGTGAACGAGTGCATTGAGATGTGGGTGACCAGGAAGGCACTCTGAAATCCCACAGCCAGCCCAAGAAATCGCTGCCTGTCCCTATGGCTGGTGGCCTGGCTTTCAGGGTGAAGGTAGGAGGGGACAGAGCAGCACCAGAACTGCGTGTGAGGTTCCCTGCTAGCAGCGCTTACAACTACTGAGTATGATCCTGGGCGCAGGCTAGGGAAATGCTCAGAGCAGCCGGTGCTGGAACATGCTGGTATTCTGCACTGTGAAAAGCGATGTGTGAATTGGCACCTTTTCACTGAGCTGGGCAGCAGGGTCGGAACACTGTTCTCAGCAGAGATTACTCAGTGCCACGCATGTGCTGAGGCATCGGCCCTCACCCACTGTAACACTGCACTCCTTTTTTAAAGAAAAAGTGGATTCTTGCCATGTACTATTTAGCTGGGAAACCTGGGTGTGATCTCCATGGACTGTTTCGGATATATGTAGCTATTTAGGAAGGCAGAAACAATATCCTGGAATGCTCTGAGATCCTCTGGCTGATGCAGCAGATCCCTTAGGAGATGGAGTTGAGTGAGGAGCAGCCATTCTTGCCCTGTGTGGATGCCAATGGCACTCAAACCCAAAGCCAAACCCATTGACCGGGCTGTTCTGTGGGAGCTGCCAAGCTCAGCCCTGTCCCAACACCCGCAGCCCAAAGAGGTGGGTGCCCTGCACCCGTCCTGGGTGGCAGGTCCCACTCGTGTTCTCAGCAGCTCCTATATTTTTTTGTGACAACAGAGGGCACCAGCGGCCCTTGCTAATGCCGTGCTCTGCCCTGCCTGGCTCCCCGGGACATGCAGGGCTTCTCGGGGCACTTTCGGACCTGTGGGAGGAAACAGCCTGCAAACCAAACCCATCCTGCTCCTCAGGTTTCGGGAGATGGATGCGGTGGGGCTCACAGCTTGCTCCTACTGGGCCTGCGTGGGTGTTAGTGATAACGTGCAAGTGCAAAGAGCCATGGTTTGGATGCAGATGGTGAAGGTGTGTGTCGGTGTGGTGCACAGGCATGGCTGGGAGCAGGGAGGGCTTGCACCCAGGAGGGCACCTGTGATCCTTTTTGAATCCTCAAGTGGTCATTCTGCACCTCCAGCCCAGCAGGGCCCGATCCTGCCATCTGCACCGAAGCAGAAGACACCGAAATGTGGGAATTTGAGGTTAATCTGCAATGAAATTCAGGCTAGGCCTGAATCTCCCCTGTATTACATCAGAGTTCAGCTTCACAGACAGCTGTGTAACACGTGAGATTTGCCTACGGTGAAGCCCACGGGGACAGCCCTGAGCTAGCTCCAAGCTGCTCTGCTCCACCACTGGTGCCAGAATAGGAAGGAGCCCAGAGCAGGCCGGCTGCTTGAGCATGAAATCTCCAGCACATCTGAGCTGCTGTGATTAGGTGGTGATCGGTACCAGACTTCGTCCTTTTAGAGGTAACCCCTGCAAAGTGGGGGGCAGTCTGGGCATACTTCCGCTCCATGCAGTAGGAATGGGTCTGCTTCCAGCCTGCGCTGCCCCTGACATGCAGATCCTCTCTCCTTCCACTTACCCACTTGTGTTCATCACTGCTGCAGGTGTGTTCAGCTCCAGGATGCCCACAGAGGGATGCAGAGAAGTTGAAGCTGTATTTGTTACTTTCCTGAAGCACAGCTGTCTAAGCAGGTAAGCAGCAGGCACCTTTAGTGATAACCCACTGCTTTTGATCACTGTATCACATGGCAAAATAATCAGGGAGCAGAGCAACAAAATACAGGGACAAGTACGTCTGATGAACAGCCCCATTTAGCAGAACATCCTGATTTACTGCTGTTGTGAAAGCAGAAACAGGCAGTGATTTTTATTCCTGCTTTCTTCCCTGCAGCGCTGGGACAGAGTTCATCTCTGCTCTGTTTTGTGGGATGCTTTCTCTTTGTTTCATCTTAATTTGTGTGAGGAAGATGAAGGGAGAAAAAACAATGATGGGGTGGAAAGGGGTTTGAGCAAAAAGTGTCACGCAGTACTGAAAATGTCACCCGACCCGACAGGACTACTTGCAAGAGCTCTTCACTCAATTTAATCCCTTGAGTAAGGGTTGAGTGGCTGAATAGATGGATCCTGTCAGGATCAGGCCACAGAGCTGTGCGTGTGAACCAGAACCTAGAGTCTGTACTGGGGCCCCGGCCTTTTTAGTCCTGCAAATTTGATATATCTTGCTTTTTGCAGCAGGACTATTTGCATACCAGAAGATTTACTCACATGAGCACAGGACATTGGAAGCTCTGTTTATCCACAGCCTAGAGACATGAAGGTCCCAAGTTTCTTCCACTGCCAAGGGACATGTGAAAGCTTTGAGCACATGCTACAGAGATAAGTAGAGACATATGCTTTATGCCAGGCCAAGATGTTTTTATAAAGAGTTTCTGGCCACGTCTGGTAAAACATTTAATAACTTTTCTGCCAGCAGCCAAAAGGCAGTCAAATATTTAAAAGCAGTAATAAAAGTTCCTGTGTGAGTCAGAGTCCTACAGAAATCCTTATAGCGAATTTCCCCATGGTAGCCTGCAGGACTAGCTGGAAAAAAATACCGCAGAACTCTGCTGGTATGAAGTATTTTTTTAACAAGTCCTTGGAAGTGGCATGGAACGTCCCTGCAAAGCCCCTGAAACCAGATCCCAGGCTACGTGCAGCCTAAACAGCAATTCTGGTATTTTTTTCTTTAATTACTATAGCCGCAAATCCTATTTTACTCCTAGGGAATCGCAGAGAGGCCAGTTTCAGTGTGACCTTTAAGTGGCATCTCACTTGCTTGTAGAAGAGTATGCACAAGTGTGTATTCCTTTAACCTGGAATGCAGCATACTCAAACGTCCCTACCACAGATGAGCAGAAAGATGCCCTGCCACGTGCGTGGCCTGGGCTCAGTTCTCTGCTCTCCCTTCCTGCCGAGCTCTGCTCTTGTAGTGCTAATGAAGTAGCTCTCTTTCCCTTTCAGAGTCCTCAGGTGATCCCTTTCTGCTTGGAAACTGCAATGAGACCCTGGGCTTTTTTAGAAATGAATCTCATTAAGATCCAAGGCCACGAATGCTTCTCTGCTAATTCTTCCTGCTGCTAAAGCCCTGTCAGTTACCAGCGTGCCCTGGTTTGGCTCTGCTGTGGGCCTGGGGCAGAGCAAGCACAGGTATCTCACAGCAGCTAGCTCTTACCCCGTGTTTGTGGGGTTGGCAGATGCAGGCGTTCACCCTGCTCTTGCTCACCTGCTTGGCCAGGAGATGATGCCAACGGAGGGGTCAGAGGGGGAGAAGGAGGGGTGATGCTGCTGTCAGCAACCTGGCAGGTTGTGTGCTTGGGTACTCCACCGTCTCTATGCTGAAGTAGAGTTGGTTGGTCTCTGCGTTTTGCAAATTGCTTCCATGCGGCAGTTCAGCTCTGGTTTGGATGCTCTTCCCTGGAGCACATGGAACTGATCTGGGAGCCCTGCTTGGCCTGAATCCCCCCTCCCTACCCCAGGACCTTGCCATTTTTCCTCCAGCTGAAAATCTCCTGGGAGCTACCCGTGTTCCTTTGGTATTTCCAGTGCTTTTGACTACCAAAATGGGAAGGGGTATGTCATTTCCCCACACCAGACGGAAATATTTTACTTCAGCTTGGCTGTAAAAAGGCAGGTTTTGGGGGAAAATAACTCTTTCTTGGAGCTGCTTTGCACAGACACACTATGCCAATGTGACAGCATCAGTGCAGCAGGGGAGACCTCACCAGAGAGGCTTTGAGCTAAGCAGGATCAGGCTCACACAGACATGGGTTGCCACCATGCCTGCTGGGCTGCCCGGTCTGTTGGCAGAGAAGCCACCCTGGATGTCCTAATTCCCCATCCTGTGCTCTAACCACAACCTTCTCCTTCTCCTGCAGAGTAAAGCCTGATACAACCTGCCTGGTTCCCCTTCCCTGCTTCCAAGGCTGTTTGGTGAAGGTGCGATCTTCAATACAATCTGCAGGCAGGATGAAGACAGTTGCATCTCCTAATTGTATGTGAGTGAAGGCAGCGCTTCTCCCTGGGGATGGAAAATGGGTTTTCTGCCTCTGGGCCTACAGAGGGGGCCTGCGAACCACAGCACAGATGGTATGGCCAAGGGAGCTGGGGAAAAGCAGGGGGTTTAGTACCCAAGGCAGGAGACAGCCTCTCCTTCCCCGTGGCCTTGTCTCGGGCAGAGAGCCCAGCTCCCACAGCCTGCCTGGCGAGCGGCCATCCTCCCAAGGTGTCCGACCGCTGAAGATGTGCCCATGGCAGGCTGCTCTGAACGCATGGCAGAGGGAAGAGACAGCTAAGAAGTGTCTGGTTACCCACCTCAGCTGCCTCCTTCCCTCCTCTCCAGGGCGGGAGGTCTGCCCTCCTGGGTGTCAGGAGAGACTCCTCCAGGGAGGGTTTGACAGGGAAAATTTATGACGAGCCTGTTGCAACTCGTTGCGGATTTGGGTAACACTTGGGGAAAATGCTGTCAACAACTGCACGTCTCTCTCCTCGGAAATCCTGGGGTGCTTTTTTGGGCTCAGCTCGCTGCCGCAATTCAGCACTACCAGTGGCTGAGGGAGTAGCTGGGTTTCCAGAGCCAGCCCTCCCTTGCAGCACGGGAACATCAGCACCCTGGCTCGGGGTCACTCCCTCCGACAACAGCCACCATGCCTGAGCCGCTGTGACCCTTTCGCGTCAGCATGAGTTTCCTGGGTGCGGGTGTGATATTTAGCAGAGCACCAAACTAAAGCAAGGTCCTTCCATCACCAGATCATCATAGGATCTATTGAGCAATTCAGCGTGTTTATCTCGTAATGATAGTGCAGCCCTGGGGCTTGTCTCTTAGGTCCTCGCTGGTGCAATGCCTGCCTGTTACGTCAGACCAATGGGGTCATGCTCCCCAGAGGAGGCAACATGCTGATCCAGGCCATAAAGTTTGCATTTGTCTCTGTTTGCATTTGCATTTTCAGACAGAAGAGAAGCACCAGGGTCCCAGATCAGCTCCAAGTTTCTCATCTTGTGTTTAAAATCACACAAATCTGGAATGGCACTGGTGACCCCTGTGTTTGCTTCTGGATGCTCACACATTGGTCCTGGTGAATCAATAAAGGATACCCTAGCACAAGCAGCATGGGGCAAAGCTAGGGTTTTTTAGGTAAGAAACAGGCCTCTGTTTGCCTGTCTGACACCTCAGGGGAAGCTGAAGTGGACATCAAGAGTGGAGCAGCTTGCAAGGGTGCAGCACTAAGCATGTGTCTCATGCGCAAGATCTCGTTCCTTCATCTTCAGCATCCAACCTGGGAGCACCAGCAGGAGCGGATGGTGTCATAGATGGCTGCACAGCCATGTTGGTCACCTTTTGCTGATGGGATGTGCAGATGCTGATGTTTCCTGTGTCGTGGGGAATTCATGTTCCACAGCAGTCTGCAGGGTTGTGGTGATTCATGGTGAACAGGAAAACCTAGTCTTATCTTCAGGGAGAAAACTGCTGAGCTTCAGGTTTCAAAGCCCTTGGTTCAGTGGAATTACAGGTTCAAATCCTGAGAGGGTCAAACAAGGTCTTTCTTCCTCTGAGACGAATGGAGTGTCGTGCAGTAAATTGCCTATGATTCTCTTTGTTAGATGCTGTGTTACTTTGAAAACGGCATCGTGACAAATCTTGGCTTTCTGCAAAATAAATAACTGCATCATTTATCAAAAAGGTTTGCTTTCAGAAACATTGCCACTCTTTTAAGGCATCAGAGACTCCTGGGAATGAAGGAGACCAGAGGAACACGAGATGCCACTTTTCTTTTCTTACTCTATTTTATTTGACATTTCACTTTTTTTTGCTTATTTGAAAAAGCTCCGGTGAGGAGTGATCCCTGGCTGTGGCATGTCCCAGCAGATTTGGTGGAGTGTGACAGTAAGGGTCGTGTGCTGCCTGACTCACCCCCTGGGAGGTGGGGAGCGACAGGCACACTTGCTCACCACGTCCTTGCTGCCCGCAATCGCCCCTGCGCAGGAGGAGCTCCAAGATCATTCTTTTCCCCATGGCAGCAGACATTGCCCGCAGTTCCCAGATCTCTTGTAGAAGGTACGGCTTCTTGGGGCTAGCAAAATCACGGCATCAGGACTGATCGGCGGTTGAATAACCAGCATGTTTCTGCCTCCTTAGCTGAGACGACACACCCGGAGCACTGATAGCATCTGGAGCATGAGGTTCTGTGCTTGTTTCTTACAGACCATCGCTGCAGAGCAGCGTGCTGGGCTCCGCTGTGTGTGGCGGTGCACACAAGGCAGGTGTGCTGCTCCAACGAGGCACCTGTCAAATGCAAATACTATCACAGGCGAATTCCTCTTCAAAACTCCTACAGGGAGAACTATGTGCAAAAAAGTCTGGCAAGGCAGAGAAACAGTTTGGAAACTTTATATTTCTTTTCTTTTAAAGCTGTCTCTGGTGTTCAACTATTTCCACTGGCTTCTTCCTTGTCTAGGATAGAATATAACGCACCAGATGAAATGTCAAAAAGCAGCCACTGTATTCAGTGTGGTCAGCAGTAATTTATTCTATAGCATGTGTAGCAGCATCTTATTTTATGCTTGACATAGCAAACATTAGTAGTGTCCAGCCAGCACCTTACTAACTTTTTAAAAAGATAGATGAAGCAAGAAGTACTGCTTTTATGTTTTCTATGGGATGCCCTCAGTGTTTTGCAGATGCCTGGGAGCCCTAAGTAGCAGGCAGGGATTGGCATCCCCTGTTTACACGTGGGAAAAAAGAATTAAAAGAGTTTATGGCTCCTGTTTCCAAAAGCAGTCGCTAGCTTTGGGTCTCTCTCTTTTTGGTGCCAAACTGTGAGAGTTTTTAATGTTCTGGCATGTGTGCAGAACAAAGAGCAACTGTTCGCTGGTTTAACTGGTTTGACTTGTACACAGCTCCGTTGAAAAGGTACCTTAGTGTGAAGTCTGTGTAGTGCAGTGAAGAAGCAGATGTTCCCTCCATCCCTGTTGCCCATCAGGTCTGGATTTTAGAAGTGCCCCAGTCGAAGCCAACAGTGTTTGCAGTGTCCAGCGCCGCTGAGAGCTAGGCCAGGTGTTAGATCAAATGTCTGGAGCTGAGTGTGTAACATTTTTTCAGATGTGCTTCTCAGTGATTTTTTTCCAGACAGATGCGGGAAGTCTGTGGTAGAGCTGGGAACAGAGCCTGTTCCTGTGCTGTGAGAGGCTGCGTGTCTGACAAGACACAGGCACAGCCCTACAAAGTAAATGTTGTGATTTCATGGCTGGAGCTGAATGGCACATGGCACTTGCACCAGGGGATTTCCCCCCCCCCCGCCCCCGCCCAGTCTCCAGATTCACAGGCATTCCTGCTGTGGCTAAAGCCTCAGAACATCTGAAATTCAACAGGAGTAGTTTGGTGCTTAATTTTGGGTCAGTTGTACTGGTATATCTTTGTACTCACATTTCTGCGTGCAGCTCAGTTACAGGACAGCCTTAATAGAGGATAACCAGGCAGGAAGGCTCGGGGACCTGGTGAGATACAGGTGAAAAGCCCATCACAGGGCTGAGGTTAATACCAGCTTGTAAAGGAGAGTATTTTACATCAGGAGCAGTCTGTTGACTCCAATAGCATTTAATATGCTGCTTCCTGAGCTGGACGATGGAGTGAGGACTGGGCTTATGGATATATGCTGTAACTTGCTTGCTTGGTTGAGTTGTCCAGAAGAATCACGCATTTCTTCCTTTTTTAACTCATCAGTTGAGCTTATCCGTGATGGGAGAGCTTGTCATATTCTGTGTGTGAACGTCATGTCCCTTGCTGGTGCTGGCTGCATGGCAAACCCTGAGCAGACTGCTGGGGCTGCCAAGCCTGGGCAATTCCTCGCTGGCTTGTCCATAGCCTGGTAACGCTTTTAAGGGATGGCCACACCGTTGTGCGTGTGCCCTGCCTGTGCAGCTCCCTGCTGGTCTGTCAGTTCAATGTTTGGATGAGTGCACCTCCACAGCACAGATTTTTCTGGCCTGCTGTTTGCCCAAGTTCATGTTGAAAGCTTGCTTTCTCAAGACACTTTTTTATTTGTTTAAAATGTGCTGTTTCCATAGGTTGCACCTGCTCCCAAGGATACTATGCGGGGGTAAACACGGACAAGGCACAAAGCCAGGACCACAAGTGCAGTTTCCACAGGAAATGCAGGTAGGTATATCAGTACCTGTAATAAAATGCTTGGCTCTGGTTGTCTGCTCTGTTCCCCTGCTCTGGGATGTGGCAAGGAGCTACAGCCTCTGACAGCAGAAAGGGCCCTGGTCTCCAGAGCACTGAAATGGCTTGCTGAGCTCCCTAAAAAGAACAGTTGAAACGACACCAACCACCCCTCTGCCAGAACAGGTCAGGAATTGTGGCTTTTCTTGAGTAAAATTTCAGTCAGGCTTAGTTTTTTCACTTCTGTTTTAGAAAATGATGAATATTGAGCTGTCATTAGGCAAAAAGTAGCGAGAGGAATTCCAAACTGAAAAACAGGACTCATACTTTTCATTTAGAAGGAAACCTGGGAAATTTTTTCAGCAAAACTGCTTCCACGGGAAAAGGTTGTTGAAGAACATTCTGGTTGAAATTATTTCAGCCTGCTGCCATAAGGAGGTGAAAACCCCTCAGACCCTTCCCGCTGTGAATACGCAGGATTTTCTGCAGTAAAAGGCTGAATCTTTCACCTGTAGTTGAAGCTTCCAACTTTTTTTTTTTTTTTTTTTTTTTTTTTTTTTAAATCGATATCACCATTGCTGAAACGTATAAATGCAAGGAGTTTGGGTGAAACTCTAGCTGATACGGGGCAGGGAGCAATCGTAGGCTGGCAACAGGCTGGAATCAGTGACCCAATCAGCCATTTTCCTCTCTAATTGCTATGATTCTACAGCTTAAAGAATTACACAACGTGTATTTTAGTTGGAACAAGACACTATTATTGAGTAAAGTGCATAATAATTGTGTTTCAGGAGGTGAAATAAACGTCTATCACCAGGCACTTTAATCCATCATTGTACGTTGCTAAATTACTGAAATTGCACTACATTCAATACTAAAATTACTTGTAATAAAGTGATTGCTGAACTGACACTCACAAAAAAATGTCTAGTACCTACATTTGTTTTCCTAATTGACAATTTTAGGCTTCGATCTGGGGAGGGAGGAGCGCCCATGGCCCTTGTTTCAGCTGATAGGAAGGGAGGGCACGTAGCCCCTTGCAGAGGCAGAGTCTTTCAGCGCTGAGGGATCCTGCCTGCATGAAGTACCACTGATTTCCTATCACTTTCAAGCCCTTGCTTAGGTCACTGGATATATCCATTTTGTCTACATTTACAGAAATGGTACGTTTTGATACAAGCCTTTCTTGTAATGATATACCACTTGATGATACTGCTCTGCAATTTCTTCACTGACCAGTCACTAACTAATGCCACATTTTGCAGACTGGGATAAGTGACTCAGCCAAGGATACATAGCATGAAGGAAAAAAGCACATTCCTTGTTCTGGATCTCCAGTGGCACTTCAGAGATGTGCACAACTTGTGTTACTACTACATCATCCTGCAGTCCCTCCACCCTGCAGCGGGCAAAAAGCAAAACTAAAATCAGGGCCCTTGGTTTCAGCTCCTGGATATGACACTTAGATCAGGCCCACCTAGAAGAGCATTACTTTTTTGTTAGATAGTACTCCAAAGATATTAAACTGTAAAAATAACTAATGCTGAGCTAAACTTGGCTGTTTTTTTAAAGTTTAGCTATGTATGTGGTCACATGCTTGGGAGAATACATAGAAATATTTTCCACAGGCCAAGCGATATCCTTTTGCAAAGGTGTATAACTCCTTCTTCATGAGATTGAGTGAACAGCTGAGGAAATATCTGTTTTATACAGGGAAAAACATTTTATGGTAATATGGAAATGATCATTCAATTATAGTTTAAAGGAATTTTATTACTGACTCCTGTCCTTGGAAATTTGACTTGCTTTCTGAAGACCAAAACCTTCTTTTCTTTCTCAGGGGTTTTCCAGCCTGGCTCAGAACAGATCTTTAAGAAATTTAATTGCGACATGTTAGAATTTCTCTTTGGAAGAGAAACACATGCTTCATCCAGGAAACACTGAATGTAAGTCTTCTCTTGATGTTTCCATGGCCTTAGCCAGAGGGATGAAACCTTTCTTCATGGCAGGTGACATAATCTGTAGGCTTTACAGGCTCTCTTAACAAAGTACCAACCACTCTTCTAGATATTTTTTAGCTTTTTCTTTACATGAAAGGAGAGGTGAATGTCTCCATCAGCAGCAGTCATTACACAACGTATTCATGTACTGTAAGGTCTATTAAAAAAGTTTCAATAAGCTAAGAAAATATGAGGAATTCTGATGGGAAGGAATTAAAGCTGCCCACTTTTTTTCTTCCAAAATAAATATGCGAGTCAATCTGAAAAAGTGAAGAATGCCAAATATTCATCCTATGTGCTAAAGTGACTCATGCTGAAGGTAGACAGTTTTATAGTGCAATTTCTTTACTTGTGCTGGAAATGGATAGCTTCCAAGTGACACTTATGAAACAATTAGCTGTTCTAGGATAATCAGATTTGTATGAAAATGTAAAGATAAGCGATTTAGCTGTGATCTCAGCTGGAAAGTAAGTGAGGGTAGTGGGCTGTACTCCACAGTAAAAATCCCCTTTCTTTCACTAAATGGCACTTTTGCTGAAATGTGCTGGATTCAAGCAAGTAACAGCTCCCTTGACTTTCATTGCTAGGATGACACACAACTGATTTGCATCATTAGAGATCCTTTCTGATGGCCGAGCTGCTTTGCATATAAATGAGACCTAACCTGAACAGCTGTTCAACTGGTGGATGTGAAGGATTTAGAGTGCTGGATCAGGTCCCTGCTCACCACCAGTCTCCAAGGGAACTCCTCTCCAGGCTGATGGAAAACACATAACATTTCCTACCTATATGCCTGGACCTTGGGCAGGGGGCAAGGTTGGGTGTTCAGGTGGCAAAAAAACATCTTGAAGACTTTTTACATTTTTAAGTTAAAATGCTCGCTTTTCAGTCGTGCCCTCTCCCTTGAAATTATCATGCATATGGTGGAAGTGTGAAGTGCTTTTTTTTACTGTCTATGGGTTGCACAGACCTGTGCCCAGAGAGATGGTGATATCTCTGAGTTGAGCTACAGAGGGAAGGACCTAGCCAGCCAACCTCCGTCGTGCCCAGGGCAGCCAGGCTTTGACTAACAGTACTCCGTGACCCTATGGATTTGCCAGCCTACGCATGGCTCTGGAAATACGTGTGCACCCTCTGTGCCTGTACAGTGCCGAGACAGTTGCATGGAGTGGGATAGTACTGACAGCATAGCAAAGGCTCTTCTGCTACCTCCACGACCCATTCATCTCCAAATTGCCTAGGGTCAGAGGAGGCAGCAGGAAGCCAGGAGAGCCTGGGGGGGTCTCTGTCACTCCAGTGCCTGTCTGTATCAGCCCATGGGTCGTCCTCCATTGAGGTGTTTGTCCTTGTGCTCCTGTTCACTGGACCTCTCTGTGGTGTTGGCAGTGCATTTCTCCTTGAAGTGGACACTCCGCTCTGCCTTTGCAAACGCACTTTGTGGAGGAAGTGGGAGAAAATGTGATGATGGCTTCCGGACCTCAGCCTCACTTGAGCTGTACGGGAAGGACCCTTAGGAAACCTTTTTCTGTGATATTTTCAGCTTTGTTTCCAAATCTCCAGAGGCCTGGTAGGCAGCCAAGCCTGAACGCTCCCTAAAGATTTGCCTGTCTGTGGAGCAAACCACATCGTCAAGGGCATTGTTAATGATGTGTCAGAGATAAGAGTAGCTCTCAGCCCTGGGAGATCCAGAGAGCCTTGAGACAGTTTGAATCTTTGGCCAAAACACCAGGGAGGTGTATATCCCTACAGCAGAGGTGGTGGTGTCCTAAAATCCAAGGACTAGGAAACACCTGCACTCTGTTTAATTTCAGAGGTATCACTGCCAGTGGTCGGATTCATAAAAATATTTAGAGGACTTCCAAGAAAGCATTTGTACATTTGGGTGCACAAGCCTGTCAAAGCGTTTGGTCTCCTGGCAACGCTCGCACGTGCACACAAAGCATCTTGGTCTTGAAAGGATGCTTTAACACTGCTTATTCCTCCACTGAAGCTGGCAGAAAAGGGAACGAGCACCGTGGTCCTATATATCAGCTGTGCAATAAATCCCTGATGATACAAAGGCTCTGGGGTGAAATCAGGCACCTGGCCCCTCTGCAGCTAGTGTAAAGTGTAGAGCTACTGATGGCAAAATTCTTCAGATGCTGCTTATTGTGGAGTCAGAACTCAACCTGTTATAAACGAATCCTCCTTTCCTGTGTGTTGGTTTTATCTCCAGGTTAAGAGGGTGTCGAGATCCCAGATGGAAAAGGAATCTGTTTGGCTTTCAGAGCTTTGTTTACTTATATAAGGCCTAACAAACATGGTTGTTAAGGCCCCCTAGGAGGTCTTTCTTAGGAAGCTAGGGGCTATTGGATTAGGCAAATGAGAGCCAGAGATTTGCCTAATAGCTTGACAGGCCATGAGGGATTAGATTCTTGTGGGATGGTGTAAACTTGTGGGGCAGAGGTGCTGTGGCATGAGTCTCTTCTTAGCCGTGGATAAATGCCTTGTCAATGTGGGTTAATCTTGTTTGCCTTGTCTTCCATAATGCTGTGTTACAGGACACAACCTCCGCCAATTTAATCACTACTGAAATTGAATTGTAGGCTTTTGTTTCATGCACGCACCTCCTCCATTACGCAGCACTTTCAACATTACAGGGGTCAGTGATTAACAGTAATTTTTAATTTACATTGGTTCAAGCTCCTGAAATAATTGCTCCTTTGGGACCAAAGGTTCAACTGCAGCTGGCTGAAGGCAGGTACCTCTGGGGAGACCCCAGCACTGCCCACGCGCTGTGAATCCGTGGCTCCACGCTCCTTTTTCAAACACTGGTATTAACCACGTCTTTCCTCCCCCGGGTGACCCAGATCTCCTTCCCCTGAGTTGAGATCTTGCCTTGTCGTTATGCTGTGCTCGAGGCAGCATACCAGCACTGGAACGGCACCCTCTGAAGCTGAAGGACATCACCAGAGAGCACCCACCCCTCCCTGGCACACTCTGACACCTTTCATTGGATTGAAAGTGGGAGTCAGTGGTCACTGTCCTCAAAGGCATGCAAGCAGTTAGCAGTGGGACTGAAGTGCCCAGGCTGTTAAGGGATTGTCAAGAAAGGGGACATGGGACTCCTCTGCTCCCACGTCCCTTTACCTTGGTCTGATGGGGTAGAGGACTGTGGGTGTGCAGGGTTTATAGAGCATCGTGACTTTTGTAGCACCTCTCACTTCTGCTCCTGGCCAACCCAGAGAAGAACAGCCACCTCTGCTGGGATAGGTTTTCTCCCACGGCACAGGCCATGTTTGTCTCATTACAGTGTAGGATCCATCCCAGGTTTATCACACTTTTTAGATGTCTTCACATTTCCTCGCTCCGTATCTTCCCCTTGTCCTCCCTACAAGTACACCAAGAGCCCAGCAGCACTGGGTCCAACACAGGAGCTGGGGTCCAAACATCTGCAGCTGCTGGGGACATATAGCCCTGAATCTTGCTTGGTGGATGCTTGTCCGAGCTGAGGAAGCCAGGAATAATTCACTGCAGGCATCCCTGGGTCTGGAGGCAGCCTCCCCCACAGCCGATTAGCATCAGCAAGGCGCTGGAGGGGACAGTGCAGGTGGGAGGAAGAGCTCAAGCCAGTCCCTTTTGCCCCACAATGGGCAGCATCTTTCTCAGTTGTGCAAATTGCCCACGCGCTCTGGGGGTCCATAAGCCCAAATTGCTTCTTAGAAAGCCCAGCCCCTCCTATCGTGGCTCAGCACAGGGCTCACCCCCCAGCACAGCCCCTCAGCCCTCTGTCAGGCGGGTGGCAGAGCCACAGGGAGCCGGGCAGATGGGGACAGCGTGGTGCTGGAGTGCAGTGCAGGACACTCAGGGTACTGGAGTGCCAGGTGACAGCTTCCCATTGGCAGTGACAGGGGAAAGGTTGCCTTGTGTGCATGTGCTAATGGCAGCCACCTGGGCTCAAAAACTGCAGAGATGCTGGTGTGAAAAAGTGCCCTAGGTCTTGTCCCTGACACCTTTGCTTGCCCAGCAGAGAAAAGTTGTAGGTGCCAAAAGGACTGTAAATAGAGATCTTGCAGGCTGGTCCTTCGCTAACACATCCCCAAGACAGCATTGAGTCTTCCTTGGTGGATGGGAGGGGCTGCAGAGCAGTGAGGTGGTGTGGGGGTAACAGCGAGACCCTCATCAGCTGCGGGCAAAGCGGTTGGTTGTGCCACCCACCGGGTGCTGGGACAGGTTAGGCCCTGGGGCTTTCCTGGCTGTCCCACTATGTGAAATGCCATCCGCCTCCCATCCACTTCTCTGTGTCTCCCATACCTTACAGGGAGTGGGAAGTTGTAAATTGCCAAGTGAACAGAGAAGGGAGAAGCTCTTAGGAGGGGGGGAGGTTTTTCCCTTTGTTCTGCGGACCTGTGTTGCTTCCCTGGCTCTGCTCTTCCCACACCACAGCACTCAGCCCTGGGCAAGATTGAATCTGGGAACAAAAAGCTGGCCAGCACAGAGCCCAAAACACACCAGGGCATCCATGATACAATCTCAGAAGAGCCTGTGCCAGCTTATAAATTATCTGTGGAGTGGGACCTGTCAGAAAGAAGCCCAGCCCACCTCCGTGGAAGTGGCAAGGCTTTGAGACTAGAGCAGTGAGAGGTAAGGTTCACCCTGCACATGCGTTACTGCCTGCACTACTTTGTGCCACAGCTTAGTCGTGGCTGGCCCAGGTGGGCAGCTTGGGAGAACACGGCTGGGAGAACGGAGTTGTACTGGCTGACATTAGGGCAGAAGGGCTTCATCTGTGTTGGGCTTCCCCTGCTGCCAGGCAAATGCTGTGCTCTGGCTGCAGGCTGAGATCTGAGCTGTGTGAGCCTAAAGCTGCACCCTGCCGCAGGCTAGCTTTGCACAGCTCTGGAGGCGCAGAGGTGGTCTGATGCGCTTTATTACTGCTCTTTATTATCAGACTCCACTAATGAATTCTACTAATGTGCAAAACCCTGCATGATAAAGAAGCCCTTGATCTTCTTCCACGCCCTTCCTTACTTCTAACCCCTGTAATGTTTCCTGCTGTAGCTGAGGAGTTCCACCTGGGATAGACGGCACAACTCAGCAGGTGGCAAAATGTGTATACTCCTGAAGTGAGCTGACTGAGCCTGGGTGCTTCCTCTCCCGAGATCTCACGGCTGGTTCTTGCGTGCGGAGGAAACATCGCTCTTCACCAGGTCAGGAGCTAGCTTGCATTTTGGCCTGGAGCTCATTTAAATCAAGTTCTTTGGTGGCAGCCCCTGGTTTGCGAGGCAGTCTCAGGAGATTCCTGAGTTGGGGCAAAGAGGGCAATTGCTATCTAACTGATGGAGCTGTTCATATCACTTATGCTCCATCAGCCGTCACTCCTCAACACACAACACCTTCTGCTACCCTTCCTTCCCTAGGTATAGGAGCCTCATGGAGCAGTGCCATGAGCTTTTGTACAAAACTGATGCTGCAGGGACGAGGAGAAGTAAGAAGAGGGCTCCTGCTGCCCTGGGCATGATGCTGGGCACCCCAGGGCACCTATCAGCAAGAGAAGGCAATGTTTTTTTCAATCTGAGTGCTAGGCTTTATAGACAGAATAAAATATCATGCAGAGGACTGCTTATACATTGCCTGTGGCTTTTGCATGTCTTAATTTAAGAGTTTACAAATTGCATAGTCCTGGGCTAGCCTTTCTGCCTAGCAGAGAGCTATTGAGTTCCCAGAAGGAAGTTCTTTGGCCACCTCCATCTGTACTGTCCAAATGTCTGTAGAAGAAACACCCTGGGAAGAGAACCTGTCACACTGTCCATCACCGAATACAGTGGGCTCTTACCTCTTGCTGTGCCTTTAGAGACCACTTTGTTCTCTAATTCCTTTTCTTTAACTGGCTCTGTCTTTACTGGTTGGAGTCCTTGTACTTAGACAAGATGCAAATTTTGCATAATAAAAGGGCTTCTTAATAGCCGGCAGCGCATCCTGCTGCTCCCTGTCTCCTGTTGCTGAAAATTTAACAGATGTAAAATTAGGAGCTGAATGTCTCTGCATCTGGGGGTCCTTGTGCATAGCTAGAGATGAGAGTTTAAGATGTGCCCTTTTCCCAGGAATAGCAATTAGAGTTCAAGAAATTATAATCCCTATCAAACCTTTCTCCAAAGAATTTTGCTTAAATACTTTAAATCACATTGGATGTGTACACTTTTTGCTTATAGCTTTCCTTGCTTCCCTTGACTGCACACTCCAGTGAAATCCCAGATCCTTCCCTGAGAAATACTTTTGAATGCTCCGTCCCCACCTACGCTTTTGGACACCTCCCCCCCCCAAAGGGGACAAGCAAACAAAGGGAAGGTTCACTGCAAGCAGAAAAGAAGTCAGCGATTTTCCTTCACCACAGGAAACTTCATGCAATTCAGCATCTGCAGGCCCTGGTGCTGTATTGCCTTGAGTAACTCCTGCTCTTAGGCATGGTGCCCAGGCAGAACCAAGTCCCGGTCCAAAGCCATGCACACCAGTATCTTCTTTTCTTGGTGTGCCCTAATCCATCTCTTTACAACAGGCTGCCAACTGCTTGGCTTCATCTTAGGGTAGCAATCATGTAAAGAGGCTGTAGTAAGTGAATTTAATTTGTCCCCTGGCCCAGCAGCAGACCCTCTTGGGTGAATGGTCCAAGCTTGTGTTTAAAAGTTCACTGCAAAAAGTAGTATCCGTGGCTGATTGGGCTCACAGTGTATCCTGTAAATCTGCACTTCCCCGCTGTATTTGAGAACACTGGGTGTTGGGAAACCTTGAGAACTGTAAGTGGAGAAGGAGCCCCATTAATTCCTGTCTAGACTGGCTTCTGAGCCCAGGTTCCAGAGATGAAAGGGCACTTTATTAAGACAGGGCATAAATCCACCCTGCCAACAAGTCCACACTCCTCTGGATTATTTACACCTCTCTCCCTCCCTCTGGTCATTGCCTGTCCCTATATAATCTACATTAAAGTTCTGACAGGATTAAGCCAATATATCTTAACCTTTAAATATCAGTTTCTGTGTGCTTTCGTTTCCACTGTGTCACAAACAAGTCTTCATGTTTTTACAGATAGACTGGGAAAAAAAAAAAAAAGTAGGTGTCTATGGAAAGGAGCTTGTTGTTATGACTGCGAGATAAAATGTGTGCTTAGAAGATTTTATGACAAATGTGGCCTTTGCCGCACCTACAGCTCTCCTCTCCCTGCTGCGTCTGGCCCCGTATGTCACCATGGGCCGGCCAGGGGCTGTATGAACAGAGCCATCTGGGCTCTGAGCATCACCTTTCTGGATGCGGGGTGACAATGCGGGGCCAGGCTACAGCCCCTTTCTTACTCGGAGCTGTTGTCCCTTGCAGCAACGTGCTCGGCTGCGAGAGACGAGGACTGAGGGGGTGCAGAGGGCATGGGCGGTTTAGGACGGAGGCTCTGAGGAGGGCAGGCTTTTTTCCTTCAGAGATCTTGCAACTTTTCACTGCTCTTGTGGTCTTCCTCCTTTATTTTCTGTCATTGGAAAGTTCCTATTGATTGTCTGTGGGTTTTTTAGTGCTTGCGGAAAGGGCTGCAGCACTGTATGAGCACAGGAGATCCTGTCACCTCATGTTTGCATGAGCTTCCTCACCTTCCCTTGCAGCCAGGCAATGGGGAGCACACAGTGCTTATGGAAAAGAGCCTCAAAGGGACTTTGGCACAAATATATTTTTAGGCTGAAAATGTAAAATAAGTTTTCACTGTATGAGTATCTCTGCAACCCCTGGCTCCTTTCTGGTGTAGGTCCTGTTCAGCCGTAGGACTGGGAGGTGAGGGGTACAGCAATGCGGAGCATTAGCGAGGTGGGTGCTGTGCACTGAAGTGAAAGGCAGGCGAGGTGCCTATAGCTACAGCCAGCAAAACGTCCGGGTGACGCTGAAGAGCTGCAGCCTGCAAGGTGACATCCAGGCACTACTGCAGGACCGGAGTTTGTGCTTCCCAGGCATCTGTGTTTGTCACTGGTAGCAGAGCAGATCAATACTTTGGCAAGAGTCACTAATACTTGGGATTAATTTGTTTGAAAGAAAAGATGAGTTTGCGAGCAGTCTCTGATGCGGGACTACCTTCCTGTTGCAGGCCCTACGCGTTTTCACTGTTACTTGATACACCCAACGTGACAGCAGTACGTGATGATAGAGCTGTACAACACTTAGAGCTGTGTGACTCGGCAGATTTCAGCACATTGTAGCAGTGACAGGCTAAGGAAACCACAGGTCCTGTTGAAAGGACGCTCTTGAGGTTTTGTGCAGCCAGACAGAGATCTCCATAGTGTCAGAGTCTGCCCTGGTCTGCGTTTCAGCTGACTGCAGTATTTGCAATGCTTTTGTATTCATTTTCTGTTGCATTTTCAGCAAATGAACTTACTGGCATGGCAAATGTTTACCTAAAGTGAGTTTGAAACCTATAAAAAGGACCGTTTGAAGTGTTTCCAAGATTTGCATTCATTTGGCCAAAGAAATCATGATACCTGACTTATGTGTCCCATCTGAAATAACCAGGCTGCTCCAATTTTGAATAGCAAGTGTTTGCACTGAACTTGAAAAGCTGTTTCCAAAGCAAGGCTCAGTCAGGCTGCAGAAATATTTCAAATACATACATGAAAATAAATCAAAAGCTGTTCACATACCTGAAGAAAAAAAAACCCACTGCATATATTATTCATCAGCTCTCTTATTTACGGAACAATCACTTTTTTTTCAGCAGCATTAAAGGTCAGTGTCATCTCCCTGTTAAACACACAGCTTTGTCTTTCCATAGCTGCAGCAGCTGGTAGTGCACGTAACATACCTTGAGTTTTGCCTTTTTGCTTTTACTGTTATATATTTGGGGCCTCAGTAAAGAACAGTTGTTAAGAAGTTTCTATTCTTTCCCTTCTAGCAGCTTGCTCTGAGCTGGAGGAGTATAATCCCCACATCCTTTCTGCTCATACAGAAAAATTTCCTGTGCCTTGTCATCTTTTTTCATTCCCAGGTTTGTGTCAGGATGAGCAGAGGGCTCCAGAGTTCCAGGACACAACTGAGCACAAGCCTGAATAAGACAAGAGCCTTATTGAGCCTGTCCCAGCTAGGAGCCTGTCCCCCCCCGCGTGCCCGCCGGGCACAAGCCGTCATCCTGTGTGTGGGGAGAGCACGTGGCAGCTGCTGGATGCAGGGATGGGGCATGCTGCGTCTGTGTTAAGGACGGAGCCGGAGCAATAGGCTTTTGTGTAGCAGAAATAGCCCACAGAGTCCCAGAATTACTTCCCACTGGCTTTCCTTTGGTTCATCAGTTTCAGTATCCTGGTGGGTAGAGTCAGCAAAGTGTCTTAGAAGCCATCTGTTAGTCTGGCCTGGGAGAGAAGACTGAAATACTCAAAAGCAGGCAGTACAGGGAGAAAAATCTCTAGAAAGTAGCAGATCTTTGTCCATTCTAAGGAGCATATTTTCACATTTCCACTAGTCTAAACTCGCCAGGAATTTTAGCAGGAACAGGCTCGGTTTGATGTTAGTTTCTTGCTTTTCCGGCTTTTTATACAGAAGCTCTTGCAACAAAATTGAAAGACAGTATATATGTGTAAAGACTAAGTCACTATTTACCTGCATGACTTTAACCTGATTCAAAGCATCACTAAATCTTTATGCTCTGTGTTGTAGGCAGTGCTGAGATGGCAGTACGGGTGAATACACTGGATGGCTTGAAATTGGGAACTGCTGTTAGCAGGCTTGTCACTGCGGCACAGAGCACAGCACAGTGCTCCCAAAACGTAAGGTAATTACCAGGACAGATGGCCCAGGAGGACCTTCATCTGTCCCTGGTGTCATCTGAGCTGGAGAGTTTGGCAGCATCATGACTGTCCCTGCATCTCCACATAGTCACGCAGTCGGCTTCACTATAGACATGCACTGTCTAACTATTTTGGACTCTGTTCCCAAGCATGAAGAACAGAGGTCTTGTTATCTAAGCACTCAAATACATCCTCACATAAGGGGAGCAGACGGGTTAGGGTGGATCACAGGAACAAAAAGCTTCCCCCGAACCTCCATCCACTGGATGTTCCACTGGTTTTCTTGCATGTACCTGGAATCACCCCTCCTTTCTGCAGCGCACAGCTCTCCAGCTCCTTGCTAACTCAGATAAGTGCTCAGGTACCTCTGTTCTGCAACAGCTGGAAAAACGGCATGAGAAGTCGCAAAATATTAAAAAAAAAAAAAAGAAAGAAAATCTCAACAATAAATGTATAAAAATATAATATTTTCCCACGGAACAAAATAAATGTTGTTTTATAATCAACCATCCTTCAGCAGACAATACTGCTGAAGTAAGAGGTCCTGCCAGCTGGCATGTGTCCCATCTTTCATTTCCACCAGGAAGTGAGGAGAGAGAAGGAAATGGCTGGGATCCTCCAGCAACATGCCGGCATGGAAAACCCCACCACCTTTGTACTGGTAAGATGCTGCAATCAACCCTTCTAAAACAACATTAAATAAGAGCTGGGGAGAATTATCCACAAGGCACAGATTTCTTGTAAACTTTTGCTATCTAGCTAGGTGGGGAGACATTTTTCTCCTCTGTTTAACTTGCCTGTTATTTCCTCCTCCTGGCATTTATTAATCTGACTGGTTAACCATTGAGCCCAGACCTCATCACAAATCCTGTTCTCCATGGTGGGCTCGGGAAAGGCTCTGGCTGAACAAACTCACTTCTCCTGTCTTCACTCCGAAGGGCAGAACTAAATGCTGGACGTAGATGTTTACCATGAAGTTCACACTAAAGGTTTCCTGTTTGGAGCAGCCAATAATGCTAGGGACACTAGTATTTCCATTTGTAGACAAGCTGTGTTTTGACAGAGCTCTTCAGGATTCATCAACAATTTGGGTGCTTCTGGCTATGCAGTATTCATTGCACCCATCTCACTGCTGATAAACAGATTCAGGAGCCCTAATCACAGGGGTAGTATATTCAGTAACCATTGCTCTTTAATTGTTTATGATCTTTATCTCTCTTTTCCCCCAAGGTTTTTTTTTTTCCTGCGGGAGGATCAGTGTTTCTCTTTGAACTGACTTTTCCTTTCAACATTTATCATTCCGGACTTCTCAAGTGCTGTTTCAGTGCAGAAGCTGCTTGCAAACTATTTGGAGCAGCTGCTTTTTTGGAAGTTTGCTATTTGCGGTGTGTGATCCCTCTCTTAAACCACCCGATATTGCCTTTACTTTCTGACTGTGCGGGAGACCCCTGCACTGCACAACATGCTTCTGGGAGAGCTGGGGTCCACCCCAGACCTCCTGTCTCCAGTTGCTTCATGTCTGCCCCTGGGGGAGTATTTCCAGTGTGCTGCAGGAACACAAACCCGAAAGCCTGGCCTGTGAGCAGTGTGCTGAGTGACTTGTGAGAGGTGGACCAGGTGTGATGTTCAGGTCGGGGGCTGATACCAGCTCCAGTGGGACTGTCTGCACCCCTGGGGACTGGCTGTTCAGCCTGGGAGTTTTGCAAAGGAAGGCTCAGAGTACTTGGAAGGTGAACATGTGTTTGGGATAGAGGAACAAGTGAAAAATACTGTGAGGCAGAGAGAAAGCAAAGCTACAGGCTGCTTCCATACGCAGAGTTGTCATGTCCTACGGCTTATGTGTGTTTTTTTGTAACATGGGGATAATTACTGGATCGCTCTTTCCATTTGCATCTGATTATTAAAACCAATAATGCGTACACTGGCCTGCAAGTAATTTACATACACAACTTTTCCTCTATGTTGGTAGCTGAGACAACTGCTCGTGCCTGAGGAACTGCGAAACCCCGTGTTGCTGTCACTGTTCCTGTCTCACACGCTCCGCGGCGCCTGTGTTTTAATCTCGGCTGGTCCCCACCTGAGCGGTTCCTGGAGGAGAGCCTTTGCTGCACACCTGGGAGTCCCAGCCAGGCAGGATGCAGCCAGGGCAGCTCTGTCAATATTGACTTTGCTGAAGGCTTTGGTGCGCAGCGATGGTTATCTTGTTCGCTAGGTAAGATCTAGCCCCGTTAGCACAAGTGTCTTTGAAGCCATTAAATACACAAAATGGATGGAGTTGAAAGGGGGGTGGTGTGTCCTTTCAAATGGAGGCATGTTATCAGTCCGTGCAGGTTACACAGACCAAGACCTGCACTTTGGACTGCATACTGGGGTGTACTGGGGGCAACTGTAAATGGGACTTTTGCAGGGTGCTCTCTGTCCACCACAGTTGTTTGCTTCGTGTAGAATCGTCTCCTCCTCTCCCCTGCGTCGTGGGTACAGCAATTTGGAGGCTTTTCTTTCCTGGTGCGGCCGTGCAGCTCTGCTTTCCCAGCTCTGGCGTTAGACTGGACGAAAACTTTCCATCCGTAGATGTTTGCTTTATGGGAAGGAGCTTTTTGCACAGCATGAAACTTTCCATTGTATTCACAATGGGTTTGGGGCAAACTAATTCAAGGTGGAAAAAAAGCCTCTCCATGAGAGCTGACCCCAGGGGCGCTGGCACCCCGGGGCACAGACAGCCCCGCTCCTCGCCGGAGCCGGACCCCAGGGGCAGGAGTGCTGTCAGCAAGGGGTGGCACAGCCTGACCTTACTTACAAATCTGCTTGCAGACACTCCAGGGAAAGGGGTTCTGTTGACTCAGGATGTGCCAGCTGGAAATTCAGGAGAGAGCCCAGTGATGTTCTGGCCTGCTGTGTGCAAAGCCCTGGCTGCTTTCCCCGGCAGGGAGTGGAAAGCCCGCAGGTAGCAGGGTTTCGTCCCTTGTGCACAAGCCAGCTGCCTTCCTGGCAATGGAGGGAACTTGTATTTGGCAGCCCCCAAGTTGCCAAAGGGCTGGGTGCTCATTTCCCAAGTGAATCCTGGTCCCCGCTGCTGTGTGTCTGCCGGTGCTCCCCAAATTTTCTGCAGGATCCACAGCATTCATAAGGCTGCTTGCTAAAGGGGCTCTGTATTCACTGCATTCATCTTCTGCATGCTGAACTAAAAGGTGGGATCTTTCAAGGAAGCTGATAATAAGCTTTCCATTAGTGCAGAAAAAGTGTTTGCGTGGTGTAAGCAGGATGGAGTTCTGCATGGTGACTTTTCATAGCCATGCTCCTGGTTCACTTGGTGTTGGGAAAGCACAGGATGCGCAGATCTTGCTGGCCTTCGGCTGTGCCTGATGTGTAAGGCTACGTTTAAACCAAGAGGAGGGACTCCAAAATTGGAAAATAAGGCCCATAGGTGTGTCATGTTAAGGGTAGTTGATCTCACTTGAGCTGGGTGAGTTACACCCCTGTCCTGGCTATGAAAGTGGCAGGGGGAGCAGCCTGGCTTGCTGCCGTGGAAGGGGGATGGAGATGGGGTGCTCTGAGGCAGGGAGGCTCTTCTGGGCATGGAAGCTTTCTGTCTTTGGCCACAGTCCAGGAGCTTCTGTGTTAGGGACAGGAGAAAGGGAGGTGAGAAGAGAGTCTCTGAGATCAGACTGAGGGCAACAGAAAAGTGATGGACTCTGAGAGGGTCCAAATAGAAAATGGAGATAAACCTATGAGGGTGGCATCTGGCCTAGGACTGACTTGTGGGTGCCTCTGGAGATACAGAGCCTCTAGCTTGCTGCGTTCTCGTACTGCAAATAATCTTGTCCTCCTGGAGAAAAGGCTCTGAGGAGACAGGTTTCAGGAAGGGGATGTGCTTGGATGAAAAGGGGAGGCAGGGAGCTATCAAAAGCTTTCCTGAGATGAACTGTGGGGCAAGGTGGTGGCACGGTAAATGCAACAGTTTTCATGCTGCCCAATGCAAAATGAATGCTGATAGCTTTATATTGCTTCCTTAGGTTACAAACCAACCTTCAGTTCATGTTAATAGCTTGATATGGGACTTAAATGTTCTAAATCAGAACAAAAAAACAGTGCTTCTGTTATTAGGAGGTCTTTAGCAACCAGGACAGGTTTAATCATTGAGTGGATAAATCTGCAGTTGGATTAAAGCCTAATTACCTGGTGATGAATCACTCTGTAATATTTCATACAAAGCACTAGGTTTACAACCAAGCCTAAGTGGGGAGGTCCGCAGTGTCTATTGTTGCACTCGGGTCACTGATGCACATTCGTATTTTAACTTGTTTCTGGTGCTTTACAGGAAAGTAGGGAAAAGAAATAACTTACCAGTTCTGTCAAAGCAGCACAAAGGTACTTCACTCTTTTTCAACTGGAAAATAAGTCACTGTGTTTTACCTTCTTTGCCTGCTGCAAGCCAGAGGCCGTTTCAGGACTGCGTTTACGCTGCTGTCTGAAAGCTTGGCCACGAGTCTGGCTTGCTTGGCAAAGGCTAGAGCAGTGCCAGGCAAGCCGGCTTACGTGGTGACCTTAGCGCTGCGGCTGCTCTTGCCAGAGGTAGTTAGTTTCCCTAAATGCCATTCCTCAAGGTATTTTTGAGGGGCTTGTTGCTAACAACCTGCTGGCTGTGAAGTCGTGCCTCCATCCACCGGATCAGAGGTTTCTCTGCAATGTCCAAGGGTAAAGCCAAGGGCTATGTCCTTGTTAAAGCTGGGAGACGGAAACGTGGCCCTGGATTTACCCTGTTTGCTAGGAGAGGCAGATTATGTTTTGCTGGGTTTTCCCATTAAATCCCTATCTCCTAATAAAATACTACAAGAAAAAATTCATTGTTCCTGCCAAATTTAACAGGAAATTGAGAATAAATATTTTACTTCAGCAAGCTTGCTTTTTAGCAGCCCAAGCTTTTCCTGGGGGTGGGTAGACGCCTGCTTGGTCTATCCTTTAAGCCAGCTCTGGCAGAGCGACTCGCTGCAGGGGGCTGAGCCCTGCTTGAGACCACACTGGAGCCAGGTTTTCTGAAGGGAATGCAGCTCTGACTGCTGTCACGCTTTCCCATGCACCTTCTACAGGCTTTTCTCACAGCTGACTTTAAATACAAGGAGAGGAATACGAGTTTTGCCTCCAAACATGAAATCAGCTTTGTGTAATACCTGTTTGGGGCAAAAAAGGTAGTTTTTTAGCCCTGGTTGTATTATTAGAGATACCAGGGGCACTGCTGTGCTGTAGGAAAGGGACTGAACGCACAAGAGTGGGTAAATGAGCTGACACAGAGCGGCAGTCGCAGTGTGGCACCTATTGATGAGCCCGGGCCTGGGAACAGCTCTGAGAGGAGGGTCTCCGCTGGTCTGCAGAATTGCTCAGGATATGGCAGCGCTCCTCATCTGTCATGTTGTGCAGAGAGAAAGGAACAGCCATTAAAAGTGATAAACAGTCTTAATGGCAAATGGGAAACCCAGATAATAGAGCGGGAACAAAATGCAGTTTTTCTGCATCTACCAGAAAAACAAATCTTTTTAATCCAGAGGGAGAAAAATTACTAATGCAGCCCAAAAGCAAGGGAGAAGGCAAATGGTGCATAATGAAGTAATTAAACTATTCTCTAATAGCCTTGTTAAAGCAGCAAAGGATGTTTTTTACATGTGGGTTATTTTTTTTTGCAGAGGTAGCAAGGAGGCCAATGTGGGAGAGGTGACTGGTACCGGGGAGGGCACAGCAGCCTGCAGCCCACCGTTCTCACAGTGTGACCCGCATCCCTGGCCAGCCCAGCTGCCTGAACAAAAGTTATCCTTCCCATCTCCTGCGCAGTATGAAATGAAGTCCCCAAGACTATGTGGACCCATACAAGTCCTTTACCAAGGTTTCAAATGGCTGTGGAAACAGCCAGGGTATGGGCCAGGGCACAGCAAAAGTTTGCCAGCCACCCCAGCGCATGGGGGTGAGCGAGCTGGAGGAGAGGTGACAATCCCCGGCACCATCTGCACATTCTTGGAATCAAGGCTGAGTCAGAGCTGCAGGAGATTGTGTTTTTTCCAGCTGAAGGGAAACTTCTGCCATGCATTCACCTGCCTTTCATGCCTGCCAGCCCTTAAACTGGACATTTGAAAGCCCACACGCCGTATTTTCACCAGACGAGCAAAAGTCTTCTCTAAGCAGATAATATTTTGCTGCACAGCATCATTTCAGGTCTTTCTGAGAAAGCTTCATCCCGGAGGAAATCTCTTGAGTTTGCCTGTTTGTTTTTCTTCTCTTGCCTGATGGAAGCAGACCCACGTCTTCCAGAAGGCACCACCAGGCTCCACAGCATGAAGCTTGAGGAGGCCTCTGGTTTCAGCAGGTCTCCCAAGGGGCTAAAACCAGGGCAGCATTTCATCCGCATCACCATCCCAGGCTCCTCCAGAGCCACGGGACAAACCCCCAAGGATCAAGCCCATCTCCCCGAGCTCGAGCCCTGCTGCTGCTCAGCAGACTGGCTGGCTTGTGCCCTCACTCCATCAAGCCTAGAAAGCCCATCTCTGGCCTGCCTATGCTCCCGGTTCTTTCTCCCAAAACTTCTGGAGGTCACTTAGGCACCACAGGTCTGTCTTGTGTAGCCGATCTACTTGAGCTATGATACAGGACCTTTTCAGCAGATTTTGCTGCAGCCCCAAACCTTAGTCCTGTTGAATGCCCCAGACCAAACAAGCCACCCTTGATTTTCACTGCCATAGCGCAACATCTGCTCAGTTGTAAGAGAAACGCTTGTGGTGGGAGTGCTTTCAATTCCAGGGAACGCCAAGCGGGGAGTGCTTACTTTTCTATAATATTTTTAAAACTACCTATAAATTTCTCCATAGAGATGGAATTCCCTGTTAAAGCTGCAGCTTTTTTTCTAAAAGCGGGTAGAAAAGGCTTTGCTTTCTGTTTAGACAGTTAAAGTTGTCCCTGTATGACTTGCAGGCTTCATCCTGCGATGTTCTAGGGGGACTTTCCACAGGCTACAAATTAGACTAGATCAACAGTCTTATATGGACACCAGAGAGGTAATTATAGCTATAAATGAAACAGTATTTCTGCTGTGCTTGACAGCAGTAAAATGCAAAAGAAAAACTGAAAACAAAAGGGGAAGGATATTAGAAAGAATGAAAAGTAAGGGATAGGAGGGATTTAGACAAGAGCACTGAAGGAGGCATTTTCCTCTGAGGGATTTGAAAACCCAACTAACAGTTTCATCAGGGAGAAACACAAAAAGAAATACTGTTGTCTGTAAAGACCTGGTCTTTTTTGTTCCCTAACTCCACATCAAGGATGATTCAGGCACCCTCCTAAAAGAGAGAAAATCCTTTGGCGAATGTTAGTGAAACCCTGGATTTATGTCATGCAGCTCTGCAAATCTTTTTCTGGCCAAGCCATCGTTGGGATTGGCCTGTGTGAAGGGGAGTCAGAAAGCCGCGGAAAGTAGCTTGTAGAGCTTTTCTTGTGGTTTCCATGGCTGGAAAAGCGTGGCTGGGTTCCCTGCTTCCTTGTAAGTGGTCAAAACAGCTGTTTTATTTAAAGCGTGGCTTGAAGTCTCAGGTATGTTACGGGAAACCAGCATGGCAGGGAGAGAAACCAGACCACATGCAACGTGCGGCTCTGGGAGACCACTTGTTTTGCTTGGGGGCCTTTGCAATGGGCTGGACTGAGAAATCTTAATGCTGGCAGCTCTTTGTACGCTGCAGGTTTCTGGGATGCTACTAAGGGACTGTATGGATGCTATACAGGTGATGTGCACACATGCTGGATCGGGATCTGAGACGCTGCTTTTATTTGCTCTGGTTTGGTTTCGGTAGGAACAGACACTGATTTGGTTCCAAGGGTCAGAGTCCATTCCTAGGGCTTCTTATATTAAGGCACTTAAATGCAAGCCCCCACTAAGATACCTGGGGATCTGCTCAATGTTTTCTTAGTGAACTAGAGGACACCTAGTGAACAGTGTCCTCTACTCTCAGGCAGTAAATGAAACACATGAGCTGTAACAGCGTGCATTGCTAGATGTTGGGGAGAGAGAGAAATGCAGTAGCATGTCAAATCGGGAAACCCCAGCAGTCCTCCAGAAAGAGGAGTGGCATCCTCCAGAGCACACCGGCAGCATTCCCTGAGCGTGCTGCCGCTGGCAGCTGTGAGCAGCAGCCCAGACAGCCATGCTCAGCTCCCCTCTGCCTGCACCCTGCTTCCCTCCGTCTGCCCGTGCTCACGGGAGCAGCATGGTGGAACACCTCCGAGGGACGGCCCCAGGGACGGCTCCTGGGGCACTACGGTGTTTTGCAGCGTTGGGCTGAGCCATCCCAGTGCATTTGTTGCTCCCTGTCACTGATCTCGAACAACCATCCTTTTTTTTCCTGATTGCTTCTGCTCCCCATGTTCATAGCTCATCATCCCTGCGGGCGAGTGCCTCCCCTCGCCAGCAGTTTCGTTGCCCATCGGTCCCGCTCTCTGGGTTTGCTCTTGGCCGGGCTTCCCTGACTCTGTTTTCCCTCTCGCCCCTACCAGCTGTGTTTGCAGTCTGATCTGTCCCGCCGAGTCCCTTCCATAAAGAAGCGGGAAGGAAAAGATACTTTTTACCCAGCTCTCAGACATGAAGTCATCAGGTTATTTAGCTACCTGAGTCCAGCTTTCTTGAACTTGCTGGCAGCACAGGACACAGTCTTGACTGACTGGACTCACTATTTCTTAAGCAGAGCACAATGCCCCTTTGTGCAGGGTTCCTGGACCGGCCAGGTTAGGTTTTGTTTGACAAAGCCTCTTTAAATTTCAGGGTTTTTTCCCTTCATGGAGTTGTGAAGAAAAAGATTTCTTTCTTCTTTCACTCAAACCTTAGCCTTGAGTTTGCACAAAATCGGTCTGTGGCCCTAGAGCTAGGTTTGCAAATAAACCTGTAACCCAGGGAGTCTGGGCATTTTGTAATCAAATTTGTGGACAACAAAAAAACGCTATAATTTCAAACCTAGGGAAAAAAAGATGGGGCTGGGAAGCCAGAGAATTACCATTTACTCCAGCATCTCTTGCAAGCTCTGAATAGAAAATTACAGCATTGCTCTGTGTGCAGCTTCCTCGTGTGTCAAGCAGCACGAATCAGTTGCGAGACGTCTCACAGGAACGGGGTAAACCTCTCCCCACGCTGCCAGAGTGCCTGAGGTCCTCTCGTAAAAAGGATGAGAGAAGTGAGGGGGATGGAGGGAGTTTCCTCCGAAAAGGGGAATCCAGAATGAGAAACACATTCAGCCACTGCGAACAGCAAAAACACACGCGCTTTGATTCCAGGAGACAGACCATGCGTGCCTCACATGTGCAGCTGCCCAGACTTATGGCCTGTTATCCTCTGAGGCAATTACTGGAGTTTGCTGCGGGGATCTGCATGAGCGATGCACAGGTTGCCCACATAGCCCGGCCTTCTGAGAAATGACACGGTGCTCGCTCCGCCAGCGCTCGCCATGTGCTGCGGCCGGCAGCAGCTGTGCTGGAAAACCACCCCGGAGGAAATCACAAGTTAGTGAGTCACTGAGACTGCTGCCAGCCTGTCAGGAGTCTCTCCATAACTCAGCTTTCATGTGCTTCTGCTCTGAAGCGAGCTCAGATGCCACCCTCAACAGCAGAATGGTCGCTAGCAGGTGAGGAAGGAGCGGGAGCACGTGGACAGACAGACCCGGTTTTCGCTCTCCGCTCCCAAAGGGAGGCGAGCGCTGCGGAGGGGAGAAGTCACCCCGGCAGCCCTGAGCCCTGCTTCCCATGCAGCCAGCAATGCACTCAGCCACCCATCGAAGCTGAGCAGAGATGTTCCCCCATGCCCCTTCGCCCTGCCCAGGGAAGGTTCTCCTTGGGACACAGCCAGGAGCACACTGTTGCCGCGATACTTTTGTCCCATCTGCGAGCATCGATAATGAGGCGTTCCCAAAGCTGTTTATGGCTTTGGTCCAGCTATGAGGTCCAAGTGGTCCAGGCTTTATCTGTGCATTGGGAGACCACTTGCAGCTGCACTGGCCCAATAACACGCTCCGTGGGCTGGACTGCATTTACATCACTTGCATCTATGAGAACCAGGAGAAAGATATTGGTGTAAGAGTATTAAACGAGCCTTCAAGCAGAAGCTTTGTAGCATGAAATGCAAGCTCTCATGCATTAAACCAGCTGCCGGAGTAAGAGCTTTCCTTTCCAAAGTAAGGGCTGTGCTGCCCAGTGCCCCAGGGCAGCCCTCCGAGGAGGCTTCTGGAGATCAAGCTGGAGAATAAACCCCTGGGAGAAGGGAGTAGTGCTGTGCTGCAGGACCCAGAGCTGGTGGGGACGGTGCTGCTGCCTCCTCGCCGTGCTGCGGAGCTGGGCTGCCTGGCCCCAGAGACATCCCCAGCTCATCCCGCCAGCCCACAGCCTTAAACGCCTCTCTTCCTTAATCCCTAGGCAGTGAGGAGTGGGATGCAGAGCAAACCGGTTCCAAATGCTTGTGCTGGGGGCTCTGGGCTGGGGCTCGCTCCCCTTACAGCCAGCAGCAAAATCCACAGGAGGCAGAGGGGCTAAGATTCTCCCTGTCTGAGCACCTGATGCTGTTTTCCTTGGAAGTGAGAGGGGGTCTGTGAGGTGCAGTTTTGTCAGTGAGCGAGACCAGGTATTTTCAACATCAAAACAGACAAGAGAGTGAGAAGCATTTTCTATGGAAAACATAGTTGGATAAAGCCTACGTTTGGGATTTGCGCACAGAAATGCTTTTACTGCTTTCTCCTGAAAAAAAATGAGCAATAATTCCTGTTTTGGGGCTAGAAGCTTTTCAAGCAATGAAACTATTCCCTTAAAATCTCAGTTTTAAAAGCAGTCCGTTCTGCACTGAGTTTTTGGATGAGCTCTCACCACATTTTTCAGCCGGGTCTGTGCAGCACATGTTGCCCACGGCAGCAAGCGGAGGGATGGCTGCTCCCGCTGCCCAGGAGGCACGGAGGGCTGAGCCCAGCGCTCCCTCCCAGCCTGCCCTGTTTGTAGACCTGCTCGTGCTCATAGCGCCGGTGTGTGCTCAACTCGCCGGCAGCCAAAGATCCCCTCCGCGCTCTGGCTCTTGGCTGGTGACAGCCACGGAAAGATCACAGTGCCGGGGAGAGGTGCCGGGGAGGACACTTGACAGCAGGCTGAATTCTTAGCTAGGAGTAATGCCGCCTTGCGTTTTTGGTCTTTGATCAACCGCGATTTAAATTGACACTTGGATTTAACTTGCTTTAACTTCCACGTGCAAACTAGCCTGAAGTAGACAGGTCCATCAGGCTGCTCAAGGATGCCTCCAGATGAGCTCTGGTGAGCCTTGATGAGGCAAACTCCATATGTTCTACCCACTCCGTCCCCTTGTGGGGAGCACCCACAGGCAGGACCAAGGCTGCAGCAGCACATCGGTGCTGGCTCATCCACCCTCGCAGCCCCGGCTGTAGGACATTCTCTTCAGCTGCCCAAAACTCTACCCAAAAGCCCGATTTAGCACCTTCAGGTTTGAAAAATTTGGTCTCATCTTGAGCATGGCAGTGGGCAAACTTCCCAGACCATGTCAGAAATGTTCATAGAATGTAAGAAGATACCTTTTCTCAGCGGCAGCAGCAATGCTGGCTGATATCGCGAGCTGGTCATTGATTCAGTGAAAATGCAGCATGGCCAAAGCTCGCAGCGGCTGAAGCCATTTATGAACTGGGGTCACATTCAGTGGGTAATTTGGGAGGAAAAAAGATGGAGAACAAATGTAAAAAAAAGAATATAACAAACATACTTTAAATTGAGAAAGTTACGTGTATTTCGTTGAGCTGCTGTTCCACTGTGAAATGCCAAATTTACTATTTTTGAATTAATGAATGAGCTTACTATTTAACAAAAACACCCCAAACACCACAAGTGAAATGCATGAAAAGGAAACAAAATCTTTTTTCTTGGATCGAGTTATATGTTCTGTTTGACCAGCTATGATTGAGGTTTTCTTACCTTAGTCTTGTTCTGTTTGCTGCCTTGTTTTGGAAAGGGGGACACCCGCCACCCAACATAACTTTCGGTTAGATTGGCACAAAAGGAAAGCTTTCCAAGCTAAAAAATGACCATTTCCCACGTGTCCCTGCTCTGACCTTCTACAGGGACCCTTTGCACAGTTGCCACCTCCCAGGGGGTGTCTGCACCCGCCTGGCCAACGCAGGGCTGTCAATACCCCATCCCTGGAAGAGTTCAAGGCCAGGCTGGATGGGGCTTTGCGCAGCCTGATCTAGTGGGAGGTGTCCCTGCCCATGGCAGGGCGGTTGGAACTTTTAGGTCCCGTCCAACCCAAACCATTCTGTGATTCTGTGACCCTTCCAGCTGCAGCCGTCTTCTCCAGGGTGCGTGGCTGGGACGGTCAGAGGAAATGGAGCTGGCTGCCATGTGTCATCCCTCTGAACGTCTCACCACAGCCCACGTTGAGCCTGGAAACATCTCCCAGCCAATGCAGCGCTGCATAGCTGTAATTATTGAGTGCTTTGTTCATCTTTTGTATTAGCTTTTGAATTCTGCTTGTCCCATTGCCTGTCCCGGTAGATACAGGCTCCCTCTCCAGTCGGGGGCCGCTTCTGCTGTTCAGCAAATGCCACTGTCTGCTCTGGGGTGGCTGCGTGTCAACAGAGGTGACGGCTGAAAACATACCTGGGGATAGATAGGGCTGTTCCTGGCACGGGTAAGATGAAAGCTGGGTGTCCTGGCACCCCAAGGCTGCCTTCTACATGTCTGTACTCAGCAGTACAGGTGATGCTGGTTAAGCAGATGACTTCTTGGTGTGAGTTAGTCTTGATCTTACTGAATGCTTACACAGATGTCCTCTGGGTCTTGTGAGCATGTGTCTTCAATTAATTTTCATCAGCAGGGCTGAAGTAAAACACTTTTCCAGTTGGAAAATGAGATGCCTGGTATACTCCAAGCAGCAGATTATCAGGCCAGGTCTGCTCCCATTCAAACTGCTAAGGGCAAATTTTCCAACATGCAGGGAGGCAGCCAGGGCTGGTGGGACAGCTAGCGCAGAGCTGTTTGCATCCAGCACCTGAAGGGCAGAACAGTTTGGGAAGCGTGGATCCTGCTGGAGGATTACTCTCCCGTAGCGTCATCTGCTGGAAACTGGCTCAAGACAAGTGTTTGAAAAGAAGAATTTCCCTCTAGGAGTCCTGCATGGATGCAGACACCTGCAGCTCTTTCTACAGTCACCACCCACAGAGGGTTCACCACCCACAGAGGGTTTGCTGTCAGAAACAAATTCAGTTGAGTGTTGGTGCCTAAGACATCACAGCATCCTCATCTGTCCCCCAGAGCTGCACTGACAAAAAGAAGAAATCCACTGTTTTCAGTCATGTAGACTTTAAACTGCTTAATCCTAAAAGATGCCTTGAAGATACATGAAGCTCCGTGCCTCGCAGCTTGAGTCAGGCACCACCAGTAATTCAGGTAGGATCTGTGTGGGGCAGATTTCCCCACCTCTGCATTTTGTGGGGCTTCTTTCTCCTTCTGAAACATCTGAGCTGGGCTCTCAGAGGGGGAGCTGAGGGCCTGACCCACTTGGGAGATATCTACAAGCAGCAGGTAAAACCCATAGTCCAGGAAGGAGCACGTCTGATAACTAAGATTGGGACATCTTCACGATAGTCTCCTCTATTATAACTGGTTGTCAGACAAACAAAAACAGGTCCAGGGGATAATTCCTGTCCTGTCTCTCTGGCTGGGGTCACCTTGTCTTGCTAAGGAAGGCTGGAGTGCGTTGGTGGTGCTTTGAGGTTGGAGGTACAGGGGGAACTTGCAATCCCAAACGCACCATGGTACCACTTTGTATTTGTATCAGAACTGCCAAATTCTGGAGGGATTTGAGTAACATGTCCTTCTCCCGGGCCATCTTTAGGAGTTTATCATTTTCCTTCAAGCTAGAAAGCAATTCATACAGCCTTTGGAGACTGATTTAAATGTCAAGCCCACAAAGGCAAAGGACAAATGGAGACCTGGCGAAAATGTAAACAGTCGAAATCTCCATCTCTCTCCAACATACCTGGAGGCTGTGTTAGCAGCGAATACATGAGAAATGACCCCTTGTCATTCCCAGGGTACTTTTTACTGTTGAAAAGTGTCGAGAGCGGTGTGGGCAGGTTAGCCCTGTGTGCCTGCTAGTGCCCTTTGCTGCCGTTGCTCTGATTTCTAATAGCCATTGCCTGAGCTCTGGATTCCCTGCAGCAGGGCAAAGAGGAGAGTATACAAATTAGGAATTAAAACAAACGAGCCAGCCAAGGCTGGCAGGCTGTTAATCAGTCTCCTTCAGCTGAAGGAGGCCAGTTGTGTCGAAGTCAAAACAGCATCTGTGATTTGAGGTCTACCTTCATTCTACACACATCAAATCCATATTTTGCTTGCTTTCTCATACCCCAAGGATGGAAATCTTGCTTGGAGTGACTTGTTTGCCTTTGAGCAGATGGTGTAAAGTGTTGCCCCTGTGATCCTGAGAGGCAGTCGCACAACGGCCCAGCTTTGCTCAGCAGAGGCACCCCCCCGGCGAAGCCGGTGCGGAGATCAAAGCCAAATCTTCTCCTTCATGACTTTCCTCTTACAATTTTTTTTTTTCTCTCTTCTACTTTTTTTTTCCATAATCAGAGTCTTGACTCCTTTTTCTTCCCTATTCAGGCTCGAGATCAAACAGGCCAGACATCTGCTTTGGTATTTTTTTAATCATTTTAATGATTTAATAATTTGTAGGGGGGAGGGAGAAGAGGGAAATGAAAATAATGACAAAGCCAAAAAAATGACACCATTTCTTTAATTCAGGCACAGTCGGGAGTGCCTGTTCTTCCTTCTTCTTCTTTTTTTTAATCTTGAGGAAATCATCATGATGATTGTAGCTGATGTACGCTGGCAAAACATTTAAGTAGACATGTGCCTGAAAGCATGAATCACATCTATCTTCTCCTTCTTTTAGGAAATATACTGATTAAGGCTTTTTCATCTGAAAATGCAAAAAACCTGTTGCAAACACCTCATCCCTGTGAGGCAGGTAGGGGCTGTGTGCTGGATGGGCAAAAGGAGGTGGTGAGTTTGGGCAGCTTTTCCAGTGGGACGCAAGGAGTGACAAAAAAAAGGTCAGTCTTCCATTCAAAGCTGGACCATATTTTCCATTAAAAATCCACTCATTTCTCTCAACTGCATCTTATCTGGGGATGAATTACTGTCACCACCCAAGACACTCAGGAGAGGTCTGGTCTTATGCCGGGCTCACCTGACTTCTATGACTTTTGGGAAGATCCAAACCAGATATTTGAAGTCCTCCCAGTTTTAATGAGTCACGGGGCTGGGGTTGCGGGAGGAGGAGCGTGGCCGGGAGGTGTGCGGGGACAGCCCCGGCGCTGGGGAAGGAAGCGATGCTGCTGGCTTTATTCACGGATCGCCTCTCTGTCCCGGGGGATCCTCACCTCCTCGTCAGGTCTCATTTTTCACTCAGCTTGACACCACTCGTGCTGTAAAAGTTACAGGCATTTTTGGGTTATGTATCAGCACCAGGCCAAAAGATTATGTGCAAATTCACTCACGCTGCTTATTTTCGGAGAGAAGGCGCTCAGCCTGCCAGCTGTCTCTGGGAAGAGGTCTTTTTGTGAAGAGTGATGGATGACAAGAATTTAGGATGTCATTCTGTTTCCCTCACTTAAATTTAAATACATACTAAATGTTTCTGATTTTCTGATTACGGAGAGGTCATGTGAATGTACACACTACATACTGACACCTTGATTTTCATTTTTTTGTGTAAAAGTTAAAAAACTTAAAGCAGAAAAGTCAATACAAACTCAGCATCCAAATGTGGTGTATAATCCTCCTCTTACCTGCATGCCATTGCTCAAAACAAATGCATTAATGTATTTTATGTTTCATGGTTAAGAGTTGCCCCGAGGACAATCAAATCAAAATTAAATGCACCTGCAGAAGATAAGGTCACTGATACTGTTTCCCACCCTTTCGCACTCTGGCTGCTAGTTTCACTGCAATTGCATTTATTACTCTTAGTTTCATTGCTGTTTCCTTAAAGATTGCTTTTCCATATGGATAGATTAAGTATAGGTTCTTTTAAGCTGTGTGCTCTGCAAAAACGAGACTCGCTGACAAAGCTGGCATTCGTAGATGTGATCCTATGAGTGAGAAATAATGCGGAGAAGTAGATGGCAGTGTCCCAGAGGCAGGGGGGTTCCTCAGAGTGCACCGTCTCTAGAACTGTCCCTGTCTCCACCTTGCCTGTCCCTTAATCAAGCGATCATATCGGCCCCCTCGCTCCTTTCAATGGGGGAAAATTTGCAGACAAATTCCTGCCAGCGGGATGTTGGAGGTCTCCTGGGTGGCGGGATAAAGATACCTGTCACCTCTGCCTGGCCCCGCCGCCGGCTCACGCTGGGAGCGTGGCTGGGGAGCGCGGTGCTGGCTGCGGGGCCGGTCACTTCCAAACCCCCGTCAGAAAGTGAAATAAGACCCAGCTCCCCAATGGCTCGGCAGACCCATTGACCAAGGCAAACAACTGTGTAAGTGGTCCCATATGCTGTAGGTACATTAGAGGGACATAAATTGTGCTTTGTGCTCGCGGTGTTGGCGGCTTGCCCCTGCTGCGGAATTGCTCTCACCGTTTAGTTATTGGAGGGTCAGCTACTCTTCCCAAAAGTTGTGTGAGTGACACCGCAGCTCTGAAAACAGGATCTTCCCCAGCTGATTAGCCAGGAGAAATATTTGAAGGGATGCAACCAATGTGCTGCTGTTGCGGGGTACCTGCCGGGCAGCATCTCTCTCCTTCAGTCTTTGTCCCCCATCCCCAAATTAAGATTGCATGGGCTAGGATAAACAAAGAGCCTGTTCATACGCGGGAAGTTTTGGGGGCAGAAAGGACTGAAAGGCTCAAGATACGGCAAGGCTTAATGCCGTAAATCTGATTAATTTACCTTGTGACAATCGTAACAAAAAAGCGAAGGCTGGGAGCCGGGGCTGCGGGCTGACCTTTCGCTCGCACTGAAAGGCGGCACAATAGGGGCTGGGGCTGGTCAGGGGAATGACCCTGCCTTTCACTGCTACCTGCTGCTTCCGACAATGCAATCGGACACAGCTCTCAGGGTGATGAAAAACACCTTCCCGCCAAAGGCTCCTTTTTCCACCCTGCTCTGGACGGGGCCAGCCCGAGGGTGTTTGGCTTGGGCTGAGCCGGCTGTGCTCGGTGCGTAAACGGGCATCACTCACTAAGGTTAATATCCACCAGGCAGAACTCCTCTGGGGGCTTCAGGGTCGGACCCTGCGTGGCCACCCGTGTGGCTGCTGTGTACGCAGGAGGCGTGGGGGGACTCTGGGCTGAGCCGCCCAGCAAATGGGAAAAGGCTTTCGAGGGATCTCATCCCGCTGCTGTACGGTGCAGAGCCGGAACCCCAGCCTGAGGAACGACCCTATGTGCTCAGGAGTTTGCTGTGCCAGGGAGTACTCTGGCCATATCTGAAGGCAGCAGCTTTGGGAGAGAAATTTTCTGTGCATCCCCTGGAGAGCATCTTCCTTGGGTGCCTGATTAGCACAGGAGCTATTCCCCTCTTGTCCCTTGCTAACCATGCCCTAAAGCACACGAGGAGGGCATGCACTACCTTCAGCAGCAGCAGCAGCATGTACCGGTGGAAACATCTGACCCAGAGGCATCCCAGAATAGGAAACAGGCTTAACATTTGCTCAACCGAAATGTATTTATCTGAGGAATTACCCTTTGTGTTCAATACTTGCTCTTCAGACTTGACTTTGTCTGCAGAACCTCTTTTGCAGCCATTCCCACCAGGCACGACTTCTTGCTTGATTGAAATGGGACCAGAGAGACCTTCGGGTAGGGAACAGAAGCTGTTCGTGTGCCCCTGCGCCCAGGGCAGCATCCAGCTGCACCCAGCATCGTCCCGGCCCCGCTCTCTGTCAGGAGAGCGAGACAGAGTGGTCTTGTACCCCCTTCACATTTCAAGCTCTCTTCTTTACGCTGCAGCAGTTTGGATAAAGTTCTTTTCACAGAGTTACTATCACAAGGAAAGTTTGGGAGATTTCACAGTTTAGTTTTATCAGCATAAAAAAAAAAAACAAACTTAAAAAAGTAGGTGAAAAATAACTCTAAAACTTACTGGGACTGTATACCAGTCAGGCAAAAACCTATTCTCTGCCTTTAAATGCATTGGCTGGTATCTCCTGATATGCATCAAAAATAAATAGTTAATATAGGTGTTTTGACTGGAACATCTGCTGCAATTCTTGGTTGTGGAGGCTTAATTGCAGACTAGAGTATCAAACTTTCAGAAGGTTTGGGAACAGAGATTGATTGGGGTCACCAGGTTATTCGGAATAAAATCCCAACCCTTATCTCTCAAATGCAGTGTCCAATTGATTTTCTCTGGACCATTACACACCACACACTGCTGCGAAGCCCAGGAGGGCAGTGGCAGAACATCACGCTTCTCAAAATCCTTTTGACACAAACTGCTGTGGTCCTCTGCGGGCTCTTTGAGAGGGACAGCTTTTCCCTGTAAGGACTGAAGAACAGGTGATGAAACCATCGTGGCCAAGGCTTAGCCATTTTCCAAACGCGGGCTGTATCCAGTGGGGTGTTGCTACCCCAGAACTGCGTTTGCAAAGTACCCAGCCACATGTGGTGGGCCTGGGTGATTAAAAACGCCAACTGCTGTTCAGACAAATCAAGCATTTCCATACAAATTGCTGAATTCCATTTATTCCAGCATTTCAGCCTGCAAAACTGGGAAGAGCTTCAGCCCGTGAGCAGAGCTGGCAGAGATGGAGATGCGTGTGGTGCAATTTGCTTAACAGCAGATTACTTTAGGGTTAAAGAGAGCCCTTCACACCAAAGCTGTGGCTCATTACCTACTGAGTCCCAGGCAGCTTAGATTTGCCAATCAAATAATTTTTAATCAAATTGCTAACACCAGCCCTGGTTGCCCTTTCCTACGTGGCCCAGAGCTTTTACTGCCCTGGGAAAAGCAGGCTTTGATATCCCAGCTAGCCCTGTCCCCTTGCCACCGAAGCTTGGGCTTCCTGCAGGGATTTCCTGGCATCATCGATGGGTTGTCCCCCTTTTCCCCAGTCTCCCGATGGGAGCGGGCTGGGGTGCAGCCTCCCTGGGGACAGGTTTGTGCCGACTTGGCTAAAGCCTGAGCCGGGAGGGGTGGTGGGCAGAAGGGAGCCGCTGGCTTGGAGCCCTCCTGGCGTGTTTTGTTCTGCAGCCCCTAATCCTTCCTGGTGTGCTTCTCGCCTTTATGGTCTTCCACCTACTTCAAGTTTGGGGAAAGCAGCTTTCCCTTGAGCCTCCATTGATTTACCAGCTCCGGGGTTTGGCTGTTGCCCTGGGTAATTGGCAGCAGTGACATATTTGGGCTGAATTATATTGTACGCGTTAGGAAAAGTCAGCAAACAGAGTTGAGTGCTGTGTCAAGTATTGCCTTTGACTTTCTATTGCAGCCGTTTGGGGTCTGTTTTGTCCTTGGACTGAGAAAGCCTCTGTTCTGGTTGAGCCTTTGTCTGAGATGTTGGAGGTTAGTCTGAGGAGAGCCGTCTGAGAGACCCCACTAATCCCTTTTTACTTTTTGAACAAGAAAGTCAAGTGTTTTTTATAATAATAATAATTTGAGCTAATAAGTAACATGCTGGCTGGAGCTGCAGCTGCCTGGGGTGGAGCAGATTTGTTTTCTCCATCTAATTAGAAAGCCTTAGCTAATGTCACACATGTCTTCATTTGCAGGTTTTCTGGAGAGGTCTGGACTCTCGCAGCTAAATCAGTGTGGGCTCAGGGGCCAGCGCTGGCTTCCACCACCCCAGAGCTGAGCCCCCTCCCTTCGTTTGTGCCGTTCCAACCCTGCTCTGCCCTCGCCACCGAGCATTTTTAGGAGGTCCCCAGGCTCTGGTGTGGCCCCGAGGCAGGACACCCACCCATGAACCAGCCAGGGGTGCTTTGGGACAGTCGGTTCCTCTTTCTGTGGGTAGAAATGTTTATTTTATTATTCCTTTAATTCTTCCACGCTGCATTCCTGCCTCATCAAAACGCATTAGCAAACTAAATCTTCGTCAGCGAGGGAGGTCTCGCTTCCTTTCAGGGATAACAATTCCTTAAGTCTGTGGGAAGATTAAAAGTGCGGTACTAAGTAAAAAATCATACAGCTGGGGAAAGCGAATGCCCGTAACTGTGTTCATTAACAATATTGTATATCATCTAAATGAAAGAAAGTTTAAAGGCTTAATGATTTCCTTCTCACTGATACAGGCTGTTTGGTGCCAGCTCAGACAACGAAGAAAGACTAACCTGTTTTACCTCTGCCCTGCTTTGCTGGGTGTTTTGCAAACACTTTGAGAAAGTGTTCAAATTCCCATAAAATTGATTTTCAGTGGAAGTTGAAGGGATAAAAAATATTTTCTATTGAGTGACTTTCACAATAAGATTAACTTCACAAGACCTCAACTTTGGCCCTAGCTGGCCTTGACAATGCCTCCCTTTTAAGAAGGTGATGCAGCTATCTATAATTAGCCACGGCTAGTTAATAACTCATCTGTTAATGTCTAGACCCACAAATGGAAGGTTTCAATGTACAAGGAACCAAGGATAGGCCAACAAGGATAAAATCGTGTCTATTTTAGTTTAACGAATTCCATTTCCATTGTTGCCGCATTTTATTTGGACAGTCAGATGGATAGCTGGGCTTTGGGACCGCTTTCGGAAGGGTGACCATTCCCTGCAGTGCAGCAGCCTGGGCTCCCTCCGCGAGCCTCTCTGGTCATCACAGCATTGCAGAAAATGGGAAGATCAATATTCTGTGCTCTTCTAAGCTTGACTGCCAAATTCTTCAAAGCTTTGGTGGTGGTAATATGTTTATATATCACGTTATTTCTTTTAGTATCCCCTGAAATAATGGGAATGAAGGGAGCAGCGGTCTCTGACATGGAGGTGAGGTGTTACCCCTCACTGCCTGGTGTGGGTCCTCATCCTTTACTGCAGCTCAGAAGAAAGGGTCCCTCAGTCTGCGTTCCCACCGCTTTAGTGGGGGACCTGCGAGGACAGAACCCAGGCCATTGAACGTAGTCCTTAACACACTCCTCTGAAGAGATGCTGTGGCCCTGGCTATTACTTACTGCCTTTCAAATCACAGATAAACCCAAGGTCCTGGCATTGGTGCATCTTGGCCCTCGGCTGGGTGATGATTTTCAATCTTTTTTTAAATAAGCCCAGAGCTTTGAGGCATTTGGTACAAGACAGCCGAACTTCTACTGGCCTTGAATACTTGTGATTATTAGGCACCTAGCCTCGCTCATGATGAAAACCAGCACATAAGCCAGACGACGCTGTCAAATACAATCCAAACTGGTGTTAGCACTGGTTCTAGCTAGCAGTGAGAACTGGCAAGGACCCTTGTCTTGGTAAAGGCTGTGATATTTATTTGCATGACAATCATTAAATAGCAGAAGTGTGCATTTTTCCCATTTTAAAAAGAAAAAGAAAAATTACATGTAAAATTGCACCAAACTAACCCTTTCCCTCAAACTTTCTGCTTTGACGTTCTGGTGAAAAACTCCCGCCCAGCTTTAGTCATGGGAAAGAATTTTCTCTTTAATGTTGTTTTGGTCAGAAAAAAATAAATCTTTGTTTGCATGACTAGGTCTCAGTCATGAAAAACTGACCCCAAAAAATGTGGCTAAAAGTTTCCTCTGACTGTAGAGACTCAAAATGGGGCATGTTATTTGAGAAGATGCATGCTTGAGCGGAGTGGGGACCGGGAGGGATTTGAGGAATAAGAAACCCCTTGGAAGCTCCTTGTTCCTTAAGGGGTGTTTTGTTTAGCACAGAGCACTTGAATCAAGCAAGACGCCAGAGGCCGGGACCGTGTCACGTAAGGCAGCCTGTGCAAGCCTGTCCTTGCAACACCGCTCGCGGGGAGCCCTGGAAAACAAACCCTTTTCCAGGCCACACAGCCCCGGCTGGACTGGAGCTGCTCCTTCGCCGGTGCCTCTCATGGGAGCCAAGGCCATCTCAGGACAGGCAGTTTTGTGTCCTCTGCAAGGACCAAGCCGTGTGTCATCCTACATCCCCGACATCCAGCCCATCCACGAGTCAGGCAGGCACTTATCAAGGTTTTGGACGATTCCTCGGTATTCTCCAGACCTCTTGGGCTCGTAAAGCCAGACAGGAAATCTTGTAGAAATGGTTTTTCCTGTCTGAATCCCAGCCAGGCCCATTTTGAGGACTACCTGGAAATAGTTGGAAGAGAGTCTCGGTGGAAAAAACTCCCACAGTTTGAGCCCTGGCTGGGGACTGGAAGCTGGGCAAAGTTTAAATCCAGTTGGAGTCCTGGGGTATGTAATGGAGTGAGGATATCCCCCGCTGCTTTAGCCTGGGCTTTCTGAAGGATGTGAGTGACAGACGAACTCAGGTCCCCCGTGTCTCTGGGATGTGAGAGCCAAACTCCATGCGGCTCCTCTGGAAATCCCCCCACTTTCCTGGGCAGAAGGGGGGCTTTCAAGCGGTGATTCCCGCCTTTCTCCCTCTGGAAACCAGACTAATTTCCTCATGTAATTGTGCTTCTCCTGTCCTGGTTTCAGGCTTTCCAACACTTAGTTCATCTTCCCCTTTGGCTGCATGGTGAATGCCAAGCAAGCTCCTCTCTCTGGGAAGGATGGAAAAGTTGGTCTTTTTGCCCAATAAAACCAGAGCAGCGTTCAAACTTGCTCCCAAACCCTCCTGCCTATAGTCTGATAACAAAAATTAAATCTTGTTATAAACCCAGTCAGTCCTGTGGAGGCTGGTAGCTGTTGCTGGCTTTCCCCCTGGAAAATATCACCGATGGACAAAAAATCTTCGAGGTTTCAGGCATTTGACTCTGGTAGGGTACCAAGCACGCAAAATCATTTGTTGTGTTAAGTCCAACCTAAGCAAACTAAATTGCAGCTTCCATGATTAATATTTGAAGCCACAGATAGGAAGGAAAAAACAACAGTTCAGACCTAAGCAGTAAGTATCTGAACTTGAAAAACGCCCACCATTCAGCCTTCAAGAGCACTTTTGAAGCTGCCTGTAGAGAAAATAATTAAAGAGATGAAAGATACAGTGACTGATAGTAATAAATCACATGCGGCTGTCTTTGGCCTCTCAGCAAACATAAATCACTTTTGCCTTTAAAATATGGCAACAAGCATTCTTCCCAGATTGCTCTGAATTTATTAGACAAGGTCATTAGAAATGTATTAGGGCAAAATCTGAATTTATTAACTGAGTTACTTAATAGCTTAATTGTTCGGTAAGTGATGGGTGTGCGCTCTGCCTAGTTTTGGGGCGAGAAGGAAGGCAGCCAGGAATGCAGGTTACTAGGCAGGAGGTGCCAGTGTCCCCAGAGGCAGCCCGCTGGGACGGGACCAGCGTGGCTGGCACGGGAGCCAGGGGGAACCCTCCGCTGGGTCCTGGGCTCTGTGGCGGGGGCGCAGGGCGTCTGAGACAGCTTCTAATTAGCATCAGGCAGGTGTGTTTGTCTCCCTGGTAATTGGCTTAGAGTTGGCCAGGGTATCTTTTGAGAAGGAAACCTGTTAGAGCGCCTGCAGCTGCGCTAGACCAGAGCTTGTTTTAGTTTTTTTTCTGTGTGTTAATTTGGGAGGGCAGTTGGGAAAGCGGGGGGGTCAGACAAGTTCATCTCCGCTCTGGTCCCTGCAGCACGCACATCCCTGCACCACACAGAGCTGTCTTCTGCAGACTGACAGGTCTGAATTTGGCTGAATTTTTGCCTGTGCGTGCAGGAGGCTCTTCTAGCCTTGAGCTTTGAGACAAACGCCAAAACTACTCTGTAAGGAGCTCCCCTCATCGCACTGCCAGACTCGTGTCGGGACACGATGCGCTCTGCAGCGCTGCCCTCCCCAGCAGGGACCATCTGCCAGGAGAGGCATTTCTCAGAGCAGCCAAACCCAGCAGACCCATTGGAACGTGTGCTTCTCTCCCTCTGGGACAGGCTGAGGGAGGAAGCACACAGCAGGTCTGAGGTTTGGGTTTCACAGACCACCGACGGGGGGTCACCATGGTTCTGGGAGAGCTGGGGCGTGCTCCTGGTGCAGGGTGTGCAGCACTGGCCTGGGGCTCTTCAAAGCAGCTCAACAAAGCTCGGCTCCTGGGATAAGAGGAAGACACTCCAAATATCAGATCTGGCATGGCTTTCTGCTCGCTCAGAAGCTGCTATCACTTCTGCACATCTGCAGCCTCTGTCTTAGAAGCATTCATCGCCTACATCTTCTGCTCTCTCTCTCAGTCAAACACAGATTTGCACTTGTTCAGTAGGGGAAGCCTCCGCTGAACCCGTCAGCTGGGCCAGCATCTGCCTGTAGGTCAGGAGATGCACAAGTGAAGGCTTCCAGTGAGGACCGGTTCCTCCTGGGATGTTCAGTTCCATGAAACAATGGCATTTGCTTAGTTTTTCTCCATTTCCAGCTAGAATTTGGTTTCTCCCTCTTTCTCTCCTTGCTTGTTCTGCCTGCCCAGGAGAAGCTGAGTACCCCAGGAGTTAATATAAGACAGGACTGATAGATAACTCTTGCTGAAATCAATGGGTATTTTGCTTTGTGGCAGACTTCATGATTAGGCTCCTAAATTTTTCACCATGGTGTGTTTTCTCTTTCTCCCTAACGATGGGTAGCTCCAGAGTGAGGAAAAAGGTAAGAGGAGAAAACACGAATTTAATGACTGCAATGACAAACTTTATTACAGCGACTTTATGGGGGGAAAATGTCTTCGCTGCATAACAATGTCCCGACAGACATGATGTCATTGCGTCTTAAAAGGTGTTTGAGTTGGAAAATCTTTTCAGCAGTGTTTTAAGGGGCTGTTTAAATGATTAATAAGGTTTGCGCGTGTGATTTATTATCTCAAAATAAAAATGTACAGTAAGTATAAAACATATTTGAAAGGGATGACTGTGTTTGTTAATGTTACAGGTGTTATATTGCCAGACGTTATCAAAATAAATACGCTTAACTGTAAGAGAGAAATGTAGCATCTAGTCAAATTTTATATATCTGTATATATGTGCCCTGACAATTTGTGTTAAAAGGAAGAAGTAGCTGGGCAGAATATTATTTTGGACCCTGTACCATGAAATAACACAAACATGGGATTCCACCTGTTTTCCCTGCTCGCTAGAGGTACGCCTAGACTATGTGTGATGTATATTTTGATTAAGCGCACCCATTAAAGCTATTTAATGGTGTTTATCATGGCACATCTGAGGACAATTAACTAATGGACAATAGCTAAATTTCCTCCAAACGGGGCTTGTTGAGGTTAACCTCCGACTCGCCGCTCCGCAGGCAGGGGGAGGGATGGCTGCTGGGGGGGACAACGGCACGTGACTGATACCGACCTCAGCCACGGGCGGCTCTTTTCAGCCTTCCAGTTGTTTCTCTGTGAAACTCCTCTTTCTCGCCCATAGTGTCTACCTGCAGGCAAAGTTATAGTTTTGGCAAAATCTTTCTGAGGCAGAGTCCTATTTTTTTTTCTTCCTTAAAAATGCAGAGAAGGACTTTTTTTCCTTATTTCCTTATTTCCAGTGGAAGTTTTGCTTATGGGGAGGTTTGCGGTGGCAAAGTGGATTTGGCTTGAGCACAGCTTATTTTGTAGCTCTCTGAATCGCAGGAAATTAGTTTAGATGATGAGAAATTATGAGCCTTGGGACCTTCTCACACACCATCTGCGTGATGACTCCTTACTCTCTTTTCTCATTAACTCTCTGAAGGTTGTAAATGTCCATGCAGACATTCCCATGCTCCATTCGAATGCTGGCCGGTCCCTGCCACCAGTCTGAGGGGCTCTGTAGTGCCACGGTCCTCGATTGCCGATGGCTAGCGAGTGCCCAGGCTGGGCTGTGGCATCCTCGACCACAGGCTGACTTCAGAAATCTTAGACTTGACTTCCCAGAAGTTCCATTTCCTCCTGTGTGAAACAGGGATAAGTATTTCCCTCACCCAGTGGCACTGAGATTACACGTCTAGGTGAGGCGTTCCATTTCCTCCCCAGGGCTTATTTTCTGCGTGCTCTCTCAGAGGACACCAGACGCCTCCCGCCTTCCTCATGTCTCCAGACTCGGTGCCCTGGGAAGGGCTGCTCCCAGCCCTGCCCTCAGCTCAGAGCAACACCACTACTAAGCATCTCCCCAGCATCTCCCCCTGCCCAGAGTAACTCCTAAAAATTTAGAGTCTCTGCCAGAGAAGCAGAGGCTCTAAAGGAGGTTGGATTTCTTTATCTGGAAGAGTTCACTTCCAAAATTTTCAGCTTCCATCCCTTGGGCTCGAATACCGAGCAGCCAGTTGCCTGCGTCCTGCAGGGCTGCGGTCCCCGCCTGCTGCCCCATAGCTGCTCTACCCCACACCGAGGGCCCTGCTCATATTGCCAACAATGCAATTTTGGCATCTCCTGGCATTTCTAACTTTTATTAAAATAAGCTCAAATGGAAATTGCATTCTGCCTTCTCTGGGGTTTCCATGGAGCAGATCTAATTATCTTTCTTTAATGGCACTAATTGGCAGACTCACAGCCCTGGCTGTTCAGCCCATTCCTCGGTGCTCCCTTTATCCCTTGCACTGCCCCGGCCTCTGGGGGTGGATGGGATTTAAGCATGGTCTGATGGTTTGTGAAACCACTTTGACTTCTTGCCCTCAATTCGCTCGTGCTACCTGAGCTCCCCGACCTGTTGACAGAGGAGCTTTCCTTTGTCTTTGCAAATTGACACAGCTGCACGCTTCGCAAATAGACTCAGATGTTGAGCTTGGGGCTGAATGGATCCTCCAGATTAGCGCGGGGGAGAATTAGCTTTAAAAACGCTAAGCTGGAGCCAGCAGCAGGAGAATGGAGTGAAGCTCTTTATCAGGATTCACTACCATAGAAAGGGGCTCCCCACTCTCGCCACATTATTTACTTCCCTTTGGGGAGGACATTCCTGGAGCCAATAGCTCATCATGATCCCATACCGCCCGTCCGGAGTTAATTAGCCTACTGTATAATGGGGAGATTCGCCTGGAGATTACACGGGGTGATCTCTCACCACACACGCTGTTTGCTGAGTGGTTTGGGGCTCTTGGTAAGCACAAAAGTACAAGCGCAAGCAGCAGAAAATCTGGCATGGGGAGGGGGAATTGCAGCCGCGGCGCTCGGCAGAGCTGCGGGCAGGGGACGAGGGTGAGCCCTGCCGGGTCCCCCGCTCTCCTGGGGTCCCGCTCCCCCATCCCCACGGCATGCATGGACACGGGGTGTGTGAGCTCTTGCTTGGATCTTTTTGCAAACAACTTGGAAAGTTGGCTATAGAGATGAATTTGCCCAAACCGGAGCAAGAGGGTAGAAAAGAAAGGTGACGGCCACCCCTGCCTTGGCAGTAAATCCAGGCTGTGAGCAGGGAGAAAGCGGCTGCCCCCGGCCAGGCAGGAGAAGCCATCTGCCTGCCCTGCCTTGTCCGCGGGCAAGGGGACAAGATCGGCATTGGAGGCAATTAACACTGAACAACTTGTTAATGATTTTATAGCAGGTTAAAGAAAATGCCTCAAATAAAACTACAGGAGACCTTCTATAACTCTACATGGCTGTAAATATGTATTAACTTAATTACTATCAGCAATTACAGCTCAGTTTGGGAACAGTTAAAGTGGGTGCACACAAAAAGGGATTATTATCCTTGGAAAATGAGTGTGAAGATAAAAGGGATTTAATTCACATTAGCTAACGAGCAGAGGCAGAGGAGCAGAAACGTGTCCCCCCCTTCTTTGCAGTGCTGGTAAAGGGGACAGGGAGCAGCCAGGCTCTGTGTCCCAGGGCAAGTGATGGCCACCCGTGTGCCCGGAGAGCTGAAGGGGTGGCAATTCCAGGAGGGTGGAAGGGAAGAGCCTGCCCCTCCAAGGGGACATGTGCCCGCTGGAGTTACACCCTCTCACTTACTTCATCCTCAGCCCCTTCTTGCAGGGGCTCAAGACCAGCTCCCGTTACCCACCCGTTCTACTCCTGGATGTTGTTTTCCTCATTTTCTCCCTGGGCCTCCGAGCTTCTGTCGCCTACAGCTGCGGGAGCTGGTTGGACTTGTTCAAGGTGGAAGGTCTGTATTTCACAGGCATCACATTTTGCCCAGAAATGCCTAAGCTGACCCCAGGAAGGGCTAGAAAGGCATCTCTCCTTGGATTGAGCATCTGTCTCTCCTTTCCCTGGCTTGTTACAGTGGTTTCTAAACCTATCCCTTAAAGATAAATGCCTGATTTCCTGTTAAATATGCCTTGATTCCCTTTTCTGGTTTTGAGTCTTGTTATAACATTCTCTACTAAATTCAATATCCCTTCTGTTTCTTCTTCCTACTGTGACTTTTAGATGTATAACCAGAAGCTCATTTTTCAGGGCCGTGCAAAAATCAGTTGAGCTCTGCAAGTCTCACTCCAGAACGCTCATTTCTGCCTTCAAATAATTTTTGTGACTCTCTCGGTACTCGCCAACGTTTCAGCACACTGTTTGCAGTGTGAGCACCAGAAGGTGGTAAGTACTTTCCTGTGACAGCTTTCTCCTATCTGTCCCAGGACCTCCTTGGTGTTCAGCCACAGCGGCATCACTCTGCTGGAGACAAATCCTTCCGAGGACCGGGAAGTCCTCAGTCCTCACCCTCAGCCCTCCATCACCTGCTGGTCCCCTCTCCCTGCCCCAGCTCCCCATCTCTAGCATGATTAACATTGTCTTAAATATTCATGCTTCACTCTCGCTGGCATGCTAGGAAGCTGGATTCTCAATTAAATATTAACTCCTGTTTAAAGGCCAATCGTTAGTCAAAAGCATTGGCATATTTTGCCATCTGCATCCGCTTCTGGCGAGCTGTTTCTCTGACTAAATCAAGTCGGGATTGCTAGTGGTGGTCGGTGGCGCACAGAGCGTTTCCCAAGCGCATCTCCCAGTGTCTGCCCGGCTGCCTGTGGCACTCGTGGATTCCTGCTCCACGACCCAGGCCTGGGTTTCAGACTCCCCCGGGGCAGGATTGCTGGAGTCTTCAGGGTACCCTGGGCTGAGCCTGAAACTGCTCCTGCTCTTTGAAGATGCAAAGTGCCCTTACTGGCAATCCCCAGCCTTGGAGACTGGGGAACAGAGCTGGAAACCTGGCGAGATAAAGCTGCTTTGTGATCGCCAGTGCTTTTGTCATGCACCCAGGCTGCCAATACAATTGCAATATCCCTTATCAAGTGCTTAGCCCAGCCTGCCTGTCTGGGGCCAGAAGGCAGAAACACAGCCTGGGAAAGCACAGGGAGGTGGGGGACATGGCTAACAGGCCATTCTGTAGCCCTGAAAATGGAAAACCTAAAACCAGGCAGGCTTTGAGAACGGTGAATGGTCAAGGGGCATCTGGACCTCCTGGGTTTTCCTGGCTTTCTAAACTTGGGCACGAGCAACCTTTTCAGGCTGGCTGCCTATGTGTGGGTGCTGCTGTTCCTGGCTGCCACCCCAGGACCTGCCTTTTCCGAGGTCCCCAGCAAACACCCACTGCCCTGTGAGCATCAGCGCTCAGAGATCTCCAGCCTCATGAGTGAAATCGCCAGCACCTGTAAGTCACGGACGGGAACGCGGCAAGCTCAGGTTCTCCAGCACAAGCAGAGATGTGTTGATGTCTTCCAAAACACAGTTATCACTATAGAATATGACTTTTGCACACATCATCTGCTTTTGGTTCCTGATCTACTCCTTCCACCCCAAGCTCAGTTCACGTGTGTTCAGCACTGCTTTACTGTTAATTATTCCTGCAAATGGCAACCTCTCCTGAAGGCTCCTGCCACCATCTCCAGTGAGAAACCCATCCGAGGAAGAGCCCGGGTCTGGGCTCTGGAATGACATTTGGAGCAGTAGCAACGTTTGAACGCAATGGTATTTCCTTCTGAGCACAAAAAAAAAGGACCCTTCAACTTGTTTTCTCTCCCCCACACCCACCCTCCTGGAGGAGGCATTCGCCAAGACTCACAGATGGGATCATTTACAGTTTCCTTTTGAGCTGCCTTGGCCCTTTCAGGTTTTGTTTATTCGAGCTGCGCTCTCAAAGAGGGGAGGGTGGGACAGGGAAGGCCTCCCTTCCATATTCCAATTTGGATTGGGGTTGCTCAGGTTCCCCATCTGACAGAAGATGATTGATGAGACCAATGCCGGCTGTAAATTTGGGAGGGTTTGGAGACCAGGCGGCTCTGCTCTTTGCGGGGCCTTAAATCCCAGTTGTTGGAGCAATGCGGGGAATGGCATCCCGGGGTAATTACAAACCCACAACAGGAAAAGCCATTGGAAATGGCAGGCGCTCCGGCATTGCAGTGGCACGGCTGAAGGGGTGGTTGGGTTTTTTTTTCGTTTGCTTTCCTTGTGAAAACACGCACACGTGGTCCCGAGCTGAGGTCAAAAGTGCTTACAAAAAGCAGGGTCTAGAGAGGATGGGGAGATTCCATAGCAGAAAATCACCTGGAAAGCTACTGGAAGAGCTGGGGAGCACCCCAGAGAGGAGGAAGCCATTGCTACATGCAAACTCTTTGGCAATTATCCTGTCGGCAATGGGATAAATACACACTTGTTAAGAGCATGAAACCAGCTGGCGACAGTGCTGGCCCACTCTGATGGCCAGAGCTTCCCGTAGCCTCCTCTCCTGCCAGCAGCTCTCCTTGCACAAGTGCCAGCCTCAGTTTCTCCAAACCAAGGCTTGGAGGGAAAGGCCTCCAGGAGAGGACGAGATGCCTGTTCGACTCATGGGCCTCGGCGGCAGGGAAGGGAGGCACAGGGGACTGCCATGAGTCAGAACGGTGGCCCTGCCCAGGTGCATGTGTTGATCAGCAAAGCTCTTCAGGGGACGTTTACAGGGAAGCTAAACTTTAATCTGGCCTGGCACACGTGCTAGGAGTGGCTGTCAGAAAAAAAAAAAAGATTCAGCAGCATCTTTTGTCATGTCTGATTGGAGCAGATTAGCACTGCCAGGCTGCGGAGGTGTTGAGAGGCGTGCGAGGGCTGTACGAGATGGGAATGCCTGTGCCCACACCAGTGGCTACTACATCAGGTACTGGGTCACCAGTTTCTCCATTCCAGAGGGTGGCTGGCACGGACTGGCTCTGATTTTCATTGCTGCCGCTGAACAGACCTGTCCTGGTGTTAGACTTGCTGAACTACAGGGTGTGTGACCTGGGTTGGGTCTCCAAGAGCTTTATTCAAAGCTGTAAGCACCCTGAAGCCTTCAGACTGGAAATTTAACGAAACCATGAGAAGTGACCTAGAAGAAAGCAGCCAGGGGTGAAGCAAGGCCCTAAACTAGATGCACTTAGAGTAGCTGCTCCAGTTAGACTGGATGACTTCGCAAGGCTGAGATGGGAAGAAGGGGATTTCCCCTCCCTCCACCGGTGCTGCTGGTTTAAATACAACCACAACTGAGCAGTAAATAAGAGTTACCACCTGGCAGCTGCCGGGTGACCTGAGTGCAGTGAGACAGTGAGCTCTGGCTACACAGACCTGCAGACTTCGGCAGCAGAGGAAACCTGGTCTGAAAAGCCTATTTTCTTTGGGAATGTGCTCTCATTTGGGCGAGCTCTGCAGTGCTCCCTGAACACCAGCGCTGCAGATGCATCCTGGGATGCAGTGATGCTGCACACCGGCGCTGCAGAGGTGTCCCAGGATGCAGTGATGCTGCACACCGGCGCTGCAGATGCATCCTGGGATGCAGTGATGCTGCACACCAGCGTTTCGGTGGCGTCCCAGGATGCAGTGGTGCTGCACACCAGCACTGCAGAGGTACCCTGGGATGCAGTGATGCTGCATACCCGCGCAGCGGATGCATCTGAGATGTAGCGATGCTGCACATCAGCGTTACGGCTGCATCCCAGGACACAGCTCTGCCACCCAGCGCAACAGCGAGTGTCTGCGTGTGGCAGCTCAGCAGTCAGGATACGTGGGGTGAGCATCAGAGCAGCATCAGTGGGACCGTGTAACTGGAACAGCTGCGGTCAAAGGGGAGCCAGTGCTGTGTAACGCTGCTGAGCAGTCTGTAATCGGTAACGGAGAGTCGTGGTGCTGCGGTTGGTCAGGCTGAGCCTGCAGCACCTTGGGCATATTCGTAACTGCTTTGGTGACAGTGGGGTTACTCACGTGGGGCAGGGTAAATGTTTGAATACAGGGAGGATGCTAAATATCTGACAGTTCCCCAGTGTCTCACAGACCTGACAAACAGAGAGGGATTTGAGCAGACATTTGAAGGGCAGAGGAAATTTTTTTTATAAGGAACTTCCTCTCCTGGGCAGATAGGACAAAAGGGGATAAAGCCAAGCAAAAACACACGGCTGCTTATTTATCACTTATATTCAGGAGAGCTGAGCCATACACACCTCCCACTGTGCGGGGGCTGCACAAACACACGAGACTCAGGTCCTGCCCCAGAGTTTCCAGTCCAAGATGAGGAATTAAAAAAAAAAAACCCACCCCAAACTTGGAGGAGTAGCAGCTCTGAAATCTCTCTGCAGATCTCCATCTGGTAAAAGAAGTGCAGACAGGGGCATGTTCTCTCCACATCAGCTGCACAGCAAGAGCGGCTTAGATGAACTCTCCTGGCTGGTAATAAAATGATTTTACATATGTAGGAAGCAGGATGTGCAAAGCCCAGGAGTCTGATCTTGTTTCTGAGATCAAACAGAGTCTTATTGTACAGGGGTGTGGAGCTGATGTAACTGTCTAGTGTGCCGGACACAATCGCCGTGGTTACGCAGCTGGACCGGAATAAAGCAAGTCTGTATCTGAACTCATTAATTTTTACAACCAACTGAACCGCTCTGCCTTTTTCTTTCGCTTTTTTGGTGGCAGAGGACCATCGCACTGCAGCAGAGGGGCTCTCCCCCCAGTCATCGGCCCCTCGCTCGTGGTGCGGCCAGATGGGGCTGGCACGGCCGGGGGTGGCCGGACCTGTGCCACCCCCACCACCAGCCGCCCACCGCGTCCCTGGGGATGCTCAGCCAGCCGCACGGATCCGTTTCTGAGACGGGCCAGGAGCTGGAGGGATTAGGGATGAAAATGCAGGCTTAACGTGAGCGGAGCTGTCGCTTTGTCAGCTACAGGTTATGTCAATGTTTCCACTAGAAACATCGCAGAAACCCCTTTGCAAGGTTTATAGCTTGGCTGTGAAAGTGCCCTCCAGGCTGGGCTCTGGCAAGCCAGGGAAACCCGTGGTTTTCAGATGAAATATTCGATGCAGCTGCTTCCATTCTTGCACATGGCTTTCCACCAGCGTGTAAATCGAGGGGGCTTATCCGCTAAGCTGCGTGGCCAGCAGGACTCCCCCGAGCCCCCTGTGGCTGGTTCCTGCCGGCTGTGTCCCCAGGGCAGGGCAGAGCTGCCTGGCCAGTGCTCGCACCGTGGGATCCCTGGCTCCCAGGCGACGCTGCAATGCAAACAACGAGGTGAATTTACCAAGAGGCAAACCAGAGGCGCAGCACCAGAGCTGTGGCACGGTGAGGGTGTGGGACTGGGACTCCTGATTGCTTCTGGCCACCGGACCAGGAGCAGGAAGCCACCTGGTGCTCCTCTGCAATAACCATCCCTGTGCTCCCATGGTGGCCCTCCCCGGGGAGCCCGGCTGAGACTGAGCATCCTGGCGCGGGTGCCTGACACACCGCCACGGCCCAGGGACGGCGCCAGCCCAGCACTTGGCAGAAGGCTTTTAGGCAGCGGCCGGAAACCTGTCCAAGGCTCCTCTGGCCACCCCATGCAGAGCCTGGATCTGACCCTCCCCGGCTGCTTGCTCCCAGGGGGTGCTGCCTGGCCGTGGGGCAAATGTACATCCAGGCCTCCTCCCTTCATTCCACCTCTTCCCTACTCCTGGGAAGTGTTCTTGACACATATACATTTGCCTATTTTAAAGAGCTGCCAAGAGCATTTGCAGGCTGGGGGTTTGCTGTGAGCAGAACCTCCTGGGGCAGGCAAGACTACTTTCTTCCCTTACTCTTTCCACCTGGAAGGCTGGAAAAGAGGATAGAGATGCCAGTGAGCCCCTGGGCACGGTGCTGGCCCCCAGAATGTCACAGCACCCGGCTTCCCTTGCAGGAGGGTACAAGCACGTCCCCCTGCCCAGCCGTGAGCATCCCCGGCCCCATGGAGGTGGGCAGCTCCCCCCACCTTCCCCCGGCACAACTAATCGTCCTGAGGCTCAGGCATTGCCAAAATCTGCCTAAAAGCCGCCCCTCTTTCCTAATGAGGTAATTGGTGCCATCATCCTATTAAGAAGGCAGACCCTGCAAAGAGCTCAATTGAGCAAACTACATCAAATGATTTACATGTCTCCGCCGAGCCAGGACCCTGACCCAAACCCGGCTGAACCCTGCAGGGCAGAGCCTCTCCTGCACAGCAGCAGCAGCCACTACACCCTCGGCCACCCCAGCTGCAGGACCCTGTGCTCTCCCACCACCCGTCACCACCACCCTGCTTCCCAGGGAAGATGCCTGAAGCCATGGGGTTGCCCAATGCCGGGGGGCCGGGGCCAGCCATGACCATGCCAGCCTGGCATAGGACAGCCATCAGCACTGGTATGAGCAGTGGTCCACCTGCCCAAAGTCACCCTGGCTCTCGCAAATGAGAGATGGATCTTTGAGCGGTCCCTGAGATCCAGGGAACCCTGAGGGGGTGTCTTGGCCCCAACCTGCATGTTGGGAGGGTGCTGGAGGGATGCTTCTCCCCTGGCAGGTGCCCAGGGAGATTGTGAGGGGCTGTGGATGGGGCAAAGCTGGTAAAACCAGCAGCACCCATCAGCCTCCTGTAAGGGACTTCCCCTTCCTCCATCACGGGGCTCAATGCCGGTCTCCTGCCATTCAACTACACATCACCCCACGCTGATCGCCACACAGTCCTTCGATGCTGGCGGAGCTGCTGAATCCACGTGGCAACTGCCCAGGAGCCGTGTCCATGCCGTGGGGATGCTTTACCCCCCACAGAGCCGGGGCTGGCCTGCAGATCCCCGCTGGCCACAGGGTGCTGAGAGCCCGGGGCAGAGTCCGGCTCAGCCTGGGGTGGGCAGCAGGAGGGCAGGGAGAGCTACAGCACCTGGGGGCATAGAAAGAAATATAAAATATTAAGGGGTAATTTTCAGCTTTTTACCCCCACGAAATCAAAGCATCACCATTTAGATTTACAGTTAACACTGAAGCATACCATGCATTTTAGCATATGGTCTCGGGCTGTTGCACATCCCCATCCCGGCGGGAGTGGTGCCGTGGGGGCAGGCAGGAGCTGGGGGGACAAGGGCAGGGAGCAGCTTCTCATCCCTGCTCAGAAACAACCTGTGCTCCGTGTTCCCATTCCCAACTATCCCACCAGATCCCTGGGGCTCTGCTCTGCCTCTCCAACCCTCGAGCAGGCTGCGCTCGCCCAACAACCAAGGGAGAGAATGAAAAAAAAAGGGGGGGAAGAAAAAAACCCCAACTCCTTGCTGTTTTTCTGCTGCCTTTCCAGTATATTTGAGTTACCATGGTTAGTTTTCCACTGTTCTCCTTGACCCCTGCAGCTTTCCCTTATGAGTTAGTGTCCTGGAATGTCTCTTTACGAGGTGCCTAGAGAAGTAAAGCTGACCTGATGCCAGTGCCCCCACACTGAGGACTTTATTAGTTTTTTAATTTTCTGTCTGGGTGCTCTCACTTGCCTCAAACTTTCCACAGCTGCGAGGATTTATTAATGAAGGAGGTTTGTTTGTGTCCTGCCTCCCTTTCCCCTGCTCGGTGAACTGGTGGTGCTGCTTTGCCAGTTGCTATTTTAAATGGTTTTTTGGGGGTTCTGCTTCGTGGATTCTGCACAAGCAAAATCTTCCCCCAGATCTCCTAAAGACCTCAAAAGAGCCCAAATGAAACGTGGGGGGGACAGACGGGAGCAACTGTAACGTGGCAAGTGGAGCCTGAGCAAGGAGCCAGAGCTGGGACCAGGAAAGCTGAGAACAGCCAGCTCATTGCCGCTGGGATGCAAAGCCCAAGAATTAAGAGGATAAATTCATTTTCGTTCCCCTAAAGTACATAAATGCTTAAATATCAGGGTGGGAGGGAGCCTCCTCGTCTCCCACGCTGGAGGGGCCCTGAGACACTGAGCTGCAGGCTGGTGAGGAGGAGGAGGAGGCTGAGGGGTGGCAAAGGACATGCAGAGATGTGCTGCATGGGGAGGAGAGGAGGGTGAGCGAGGCTGAAGGAGCGGAGAGCCCCTGCGGTGTAAACACAGCCAAAAGGATGCGGAGAGGGGGGAGAAGGGACAGACTTTTAAGGCAAGAGGAAGAAAGGCCAAATATTTATTTGTCCATAAAATAAGTCTCCATAGCAATGAAGTGCTTCACAATATATTTTCAAAACAAGCCCAGCCCCGGGGCGCACAGGCAGAGCTGCCGGAGGGGGATGTGACGCCTGCCCGGCCAGCGTGTTCCCAGGGACGGCCGGTGTCACACGAGGGACTGCCAGCCTCGCACGGGGACACCAGCAGGGGATGGGGAGGGGATGCTCCTTGGGGGAACTGGGTAGCCCCAACCCATGCCCTGGTGGGGGCAGTGGGGTTATTTCTGGTCTGGGAGGGAGGTGGAGGGAATAGGTGGGTTTTTTACAGCTGTGACTTGTGTCGGGACATCCCAGGGTCAGGCAGGTGCCAGATCATAGAATCATAGAATCATAGAATCACAGAATGGTTTGGGCTGCAAGGGACATTAAAGATCACCCAGTTCCAACCCCCTGCCATGGGCAGGGACACCTCCCACTAGACCAGGCTGCTCAAAGCACCACCCAGCCTGGCCTTGAACACCTCCGGGAATGAGGCATCCACAAATTCCCTGGGCAGCCTGTGCCAGTGTCTCACCACCCTCACAGTAAGGAATCACAGTGAAGTGATGCACAAGCCTTCCTGGGGTCAGGCAGGGAAGGAAAAAGGATGTGCTGTCCCAAAATGCTGGGAAGAGAAAGGGTCGGGGGGTGGGTGGGGGGTGGGATGAAACGCTGTCTGCTGCCGGAGGAGCTGGCGATGCCGCCTGGATTGGCATCAGCCTCGGGCAAGTGACGTGCGATGGGACGGACCCCGACACGGCTGGTACACGGCTCTGGGGTTACGGGGCGCCTTGAACTCATTACGGAGCACGCAGCATCTGCTGGGCGGCTGCCGGTGGCGGCGACGTGTCCATGCTCCACAGCTGGGGCAAGTCCTGCGGGGACCACACAGGCGGCGTATCCCCTGTCCCTGGAGGCGAGGGGCTTCCCCAAGCCATCCCGCCCGGCAGGAGGGGAGACGGTCAGAAGGGGCCCCATCCTGAGCTCCGCCGGCCACCCTCCCCTGGCCCCCTCCTCTGCCCTGTGAGCTCGGCTGCTGCCTAACCCCAAAATATCTCAGCAGCAGCATCCAGCACCTCTCCTGGAGCTCGCGCTTAGACAAATGTCACTGCGAATAATTTGGCTCAATCCGTGGGGACATAAATTCCATTATTTTGATGTCAGCTGCACAATTTGTTCCTGTAACAAGGTGTTTTAACCTCGCTTCATATTCATTGTTCTGCCGGCTTTGATTTTACTGTAAATGACTGAATTCGCTTTTGATGTGGTGCCAGCGCCCCATAAATCTTGACACTCGCTGTAAGAAAGGAAAGAGCCCTCCCCGCTGTTTGGTTTGCAGAGGGTGGCGGCAGGGGGGGTCCGTGCAGGGATCCTGCACCATCCAAAGCAAGGTTCGGCTCTGAGCATCCACCTGATTTTTCCAGGCAGGGAAACAGCTCTGTAAGAGGGGAGAAGGCGGCGGGAGGAGGAGTTGTGCTTCCCTTGCAAACCAGGAGCTGCGAGCCAGCTTCATTCAGAGAGTCACGGCTCCTCTGAGGACCCAGCCGGCGCTTCGAGCTTGCAAGAAAACCCCAGACCGAGCACGATTTGTGTGGTTTGAGGTTTCATCCCAAAGCTGCTTTTAAGTGTTTCGGTTCCCAGCAACTCTTCCAGGGTGTGCTGGAGGTGAAAAGGGGCAATAAAACCACCCCCACAAAACCCACACTTAACTGAACATTTCCAAGCCCAGCAGCACTTGGGGGACGGAACCTTCCATTACTGCCATCGCCCAAATTCCTCCTGACCCCAGCGGCAGTCGGATCAGACTCCTGTTTTCCAGCCAGTAATGCTGCTGGGGTTTTGTTCCTCATCTGCCTGAGCATTTCTGCCCGGTAATACAGCCGGGTGAATTCTGGAGGAATTACTTGCAGGAGACTCTGTTCCCTGGAGCCTGCCAGCCCGGGGCAGCCGGCAGGGACTGAGGCGCCGGCCCCAGTGCTCACGCCAGGGTGAGGGTCGGGCTCGTGACCGGGAGGAAGCCGTGGCCCTGCCGCCACCGAACAATGGGCGGAAAGGGGCCGTGGCCTTGGCCGGCATCCCGGGGATGGTGACGGCTGCCTGCCGGCGAGGGCAGGGACCGTGCCGCCTCCACAGGGGACAGACCCAGTCCTGCCACATCCCGGCCAGATGTCTTACCCTGGCGCTGCCCCACACGCAGGAGCTCCTTCCAAGGGAAAGGCTGTAGCTCTTTTCCCAGGTCCTAGGAGTGTGGGAGCGCAGGGAATTGGGGTGGTGCCTGGTGTGTGGCGCACAGTGTGCGGTGCCTGGTGCCCAGTGTGCGTGGCATGATGCACGGTGTGTGGTGCCCGATGGCTGGTGATCATGGCATGGTGACGGTGCACAGCGTGCGGTGCCTGGTGTGCACGGTGTGGTGCCCAGCGTGGGGTGCACCATGCGTAGTGCCCGCTGTGCATGGCGTGGTGCACAGCGTGTGATGCACAGTGCCCGGTGCGCATGGTGTGGTGCCCGGCATGCAGTGCCTGATGCCCTCTGTGCCTGGTGTGATGCCCGGTGCATGGAGCACCATGTGTTGTGCAAGGTGTGCATGGAGCAATGCACGAAGCACCATGTGCCACGCAGGGCGTGCGTGGCGTGGTTCCGAGCACCGTGTGCCGCGCAGGGTGTGCATGGCGCGGTGCCCGGCGCGGTGCCCGGTGCCTGGTGCGCAGCGTGCGAGGCACGGTGCAGGCTGCATGCTGTGCAGCCCGCTGACCTCTCACTGCCTCCGGCCCTGAGCGGGGGCCAGGAAGGGATGTGCTGCCGGTCCCGCTGCTTTCATCAGAGATCTGGAGCGCCGAAGCCTGCCCAGATCCTAATCAGTGTGGGAAAGCAACGGCAGGGCCTGCTCTCGCCCTGGCCTGCTGGAGACGCCTATTATTTTCATAAACTTTATCGCAGCCCGCAGCCCCTGATAAAGGGCCGTAAATAAACGGAGGGGAGCATGGCGGCTGGCCAGGGCCGCTCGCGGACGCACGCGCTCGCTGCCGCCCCGTTCCCCGGGGGGACGCCCCGTCACACGCCAACTTCCAAAGCTTTCTTTTTATTCCCCCGCCGCCGTGGGGAAACCACATGGCCTCAGCGTCAGGGGACCAGCCGGGCAGCCAGCGCCCGCCGGCGAATTCCTGCCCTGCCCCAGCCTCCCCCCCGACCCTGGCCCATCGCCACGCCGGGGTCCTGCTCCCAGCGCTCGGCACGAGCCCTCGTGGGGCCACGGCGGCTCAGGATGTGGCCGGTCCCCACCCCGGCACTGGGGGAGGACAGCTTCGGGACAGTCACATCCTCTTGGCGGCGAGAAGGGGGTCATGTCCCACCAGAGGGCTGAACCAGCAGCAGGTCTCAGTGCCACTCCCCGGGGTTTCTGGTATTGAATTTGAGGATTGCTGGGATTTGCCACAAATTAACAGTTTGGGCTGCTTTTTTTTCCTTTCCTCTCTTTCTTTCTTTCTTTCTTTCTTTCTTTCTTTCTTTCTTTCTTTCTTTCTTTCTTTCTTTCTTTCTTTCTTTCTTTCTTTCTTTCTTTCTTTCTTTCTTTCTTTCTTTCTTTCTTTCTTTCTTTCTTTCTTTCTTTCTTTCTCTCTTTCTTTCTCTCTTTCTTTCTTTCTTTCTTTCTCTCTTTCTCTCTTTCTCTCTTTCTCTCTTTCTCTCTTTCTCTCTTTCTTTCTTTCTTTTTCTTTCGCTAAAAAGTTTGGGTTTTGTTTAAAAAGGTTTACATTCTTGTGGAAGCATGGAAAAACAGGATCTCGGGGAGGGGGGGAATTGTTTTCACGCTGGCTCTGCAGGCTGACAAAGCCAAAATTTAACCCTTTTCCATTTCTGTGTGGAGTGGCTGCGGGTGAAGGGTATCCCTCCCTGCCCCGCAGCTCCCCCCAGCTCCCAGCCGTGGGGCACCCGCCTTTCCTGCAGCCCCCCCTCCCCTGCAGCATCCTCCTCCCCTTGCGGGCAGGGGCTGGGGACGGGGGGAAACACCTTTGCTTGTGTTTCATTTTGCACCGTGACTTACGGTAGCTGATTTCAAGCTGTGCCTTACCCCAGCATTTGCAGAAAGCTGCTCACTGCAGTTCGGTACCAGGTTTTTTTGCTTCTACATGTGCCTTCCCTCGCTGCAGCGGGACGAGCTGCCCGGGACCAGCGCAGGAGGGCTTCGGTTACTGGTTTATTGCCTGCCTCCGCCGCCGCTTGCGAGGGAGGCCGCCCAGCTGGCGCTGACAGCTTCTGCCGCTGAACCGGCTCTGTTTAATGCAGAAACGGCTCAGACCACAGCGCTGTGAATTACCGGTATATAAATTGCGTGCCACGTCACGCGTGTTGGCCCGGTGCAGCCAGCCCGGCTGCTCCAGCCAAGTGGCACTGGGTGCCCGTGGGTGACTGTCACCTGCCTTTGCCCAGGCAGCGTGCGCCCTGCAGGGCTGCACGGGAACCTTTTCTGCCTGCATTTTCCCCATCAGCGGCATCTCTTGGGGCTCCCTCCATCGCTCCAGGGCTGCAGCAGAGGTGGCAGTGGGCAGACACCAGGGAGACACCGTCCCCTGCCCGTGTTCTTCCCAGAGGGGCTTGCCGCAGCGTGCTCTCCCCCCTCCGTCAGCCTTCTCCCAGCTTTTCAGCCCGTTTCTCCAGTTTGCCACAATCCTTTTTCTGTCTGCGGCCCCAGCCTTGCATGGCATGCAAATGTAACAAACACACTCTCTGTTTCTCCACGCTGGCGGTTAACAGGAGTGCTCAATAGCAGCTTTCCAGCCCCACAGTGAGCTATTGAGAGCTGCTCCGGCGGTTCTGTCCCCCCGGCTCGCTCCGCACCCATCCCGCGGCGCCCTGCATGGCCCCGGGCAGGGCACAGCACCCCGTGCTGGCCCACGTCCCCATCCCGTGTCCCCGTCCCACGGCCACCACTGCTCCTCCGCCTGTGGGCTTCTTACAGCCCGCTGCTGAAGGACAGTAACTTGGCCTGACGCGTCTCGTTCTTGACAAAGCTGTGTCAGATATTACTTCATCTCCCTGCTAACTTCCAGATGCCGACAAAACTGCCTCGCATTATTCACGCCAGCGTCTTTCTGAGATGGGAAGCGCTGGGCTGTAGCCCCCCACTCCTCCTTCGTCCCTCAGTAAGGTGGGTACTGGCCTTGGGGTACCAAGAGAGCGTCTTCCTGGAGGTCTCACAAGTAACCAGTGGTGGCTTTGAGATCCCAGCAGGAAGTTTGCTCCTAGTTTGATCCTAAGATGAGTCAGGCCCAGGCAGTCTGAAAACACTAAACACACCGTGTGACATGTTACAGTAAAAAATGTTGAGGGGTTGTTTCTCCTACTTCCACGCTACTTTTACCTCTGATAAAGACGCATGTTGTGGAGGGACTGAACCCTCCAGTATTACAAATGAGAACTGCTTTACTCTCCAGGTTCGTCAGAAGTTTGCAAAGACAAACACACTGACGTTCTGCAACTGTTTCCACTCTTGGAAGAACATCCCCTTCTGTCAACAGGAGCACTTTCCTGTTGGATGTTCAAGTTATGCTCCATATAATCTTTCAGATGAGGGTGTCTAGATGCTCTGCTCCTCCTTGTGTAATATCTTGGCTCCGTGTCTCGGCTCTGTTGAAAGCGAAGGAGTCTGAGGGCTCTTGGGGGCTTGAAGGATTGGGCCCATGGGACAGCAATGGAAAACTTCCAGAATTAAGACTATATTTATGAGACTCCTTAGGAGGGACACTCAAAGGTCACTGGTTTCTCACTCAGGAGACCTCCTGGGGAGCTGGGCAGCACAGGGTGCTGGTCCCCCTCGCAGTGATGGTGCACGCCGAGGTTGTGCCCACAGCATGAGCTGCCTCCGCATCCCCACCCTGGCTCCTGAGGGGCTTGGGCTCCTTCTGAAGTTCTCCAGTTGTGAGACAAGCCAAGGCCCATCTCCAGTGTCCTGCCTGTCCAAGAGCCTCCTGGGACCCTCCAACGGGACATGGCGTCAGCCACATGACCAAGGAGCGTCCTTGAACTTTCCTCCCTGGGATTTTATTCTTTAAGGTGCTGGCAATGAGAAAACCCTCTCTGTGCCCTTCCCCCACCTCAAAGCATCCTTTATAAAAATAAAGTGCCCAAAATAGCCCTAGACAGTGCTTGACATTTGCCAGACAGCTGCTCTCGAGAGTGCTACAAAGGTTATGGATTGCTCTCCGCTTCCCTCCTCCTCCCGCCCCACCGCCGCCCGCGTGAACCTTGGAGCCGGGCCAGGTTTCATGGGAGTCTTGCAGTTTTGAAAAAGCCAGATTTGAGAGGGAGCCGGGATGCAGGGGGGTGTTCGTGGGTCGCTGCCTCCCGTGCTGGCTGGGCAGCTCGGAGCAGAGCCGGGGTGACCTCTGCAAGGGGAGCTGCAAATGGGTCTGTCCGTGCCTGGAGCTGGCACGATGCTGTTGCAGAAGCCCGGTGGCCGCGGTGCAGGGCTGTCCCTGCCTGCAAGGCATTAGCCACCTTTTCTTGGTCTTCCAGGTGTCTGAAAGCACAGGCAGAGGGGCTGCCCCATGGTGTGCACCTCACCCCATGCAACTGGGAATGGGGTCACACCTGGCTGAAGGGTCACAACCTAGTCCCCAGTAAATGCGTGGTCAGCCCGGGAGGCCAGCCGTGCCTGGGAAAGTCATGACTCAAAGGAAGATTTGGGAATCACCTTGGGTCAAAGCTCCAGCTCAGGTGTATGGAGTCGTGCAGCTTGGGGAAGGAGCAGGCTGGGTGGGAGAGCAGCAATGATGCGGTGACTGGTGCTGGAATCCGCATCTGGAGGAGGATGTGGGGACACGGCGAGAGGCCAAAGGAAGGGCCTGGCCAGGCAAGCCTGGCGATGAGAGCCAGAAGGGACTCAGCTTAGCAGAGAGAGCGTTGAAAGACAATTTAAGCACCTGCAAGAGTTGAGGGACCTTCCTTCCCAGGTGGAACTGGTCCTGTGCAGCCTGGCGGGTTTATCATCTTTCTTAGGAGCATCCAAGAAGAGCTGGAGCTGGGGGCAGGGCACTGTCTGTGATCTGAAGGGGTCTGAAATTGCACAGAAAGTCCCCTTCCTGTGAAACTTGTCTGGTGCATCTTGTGCTAGGACAAGGTCCCAGTATGGAGCTGGAGGAACACCCCTTCTGTGGGACGAGAGTTTTACACGGTGAACAGAAAGTCACAATCTGGGCCTGAAAAGTGAGAGAGGCATGAAATTTTAAATGAAATACATAGAGAAATCCATGAAATCCATGATCTTAATCAAAATGAGAAGTCAGCATCAGCAAGGCATGACCCAGTTGTTTTATCTAGTAACCAAATATATACATGTATTTAAAGCAAAAGAGTCAATGGCCTTTAAATAGGAAAAAAACATGCATGCAGGAAGGAAATTTATCACTTGGGACAGAACAGGGTCTTTCAAGTGTTAAATGCAGTAAAAACTGTTTTAAACTATACAAGTTAGGAAAGAGGCCTGGAAGAGCATATAAGTCCCAGCTGCACCAGGCAAGGAGGCAGGGAAAAAGGGCAGGATCACGGTCAGCTCCATCCATGAGCTTACGAAGTTTGGGAGATACTGAATGCTGGGAGGTCTCCAGGTGTGGGTCTGTTTCCCCTTGCCAGCACCGCGGGGCTCGCTGGGGCGCGGGGCAGGGTTGTCCTGGCTCCCTGCGCAGCCCTCGGGGCTCTGCTGGGGCTGAGTGATGAGGACTGGGGGGACACTAGAGACGCCGTTCAAGGCGGGTGGTGGGTCTGGCAGAGATGCACGGCCCGGAGGAGCCTCACAGACAACCCGGCTTGCTTGGCTATTTTCCCCTCACTTTTATGTTTACACAAATTAAGGTTTCCAAGGAAGTGCCGGTACCGGCTGAGGCCGGCGCTGCCAGTTTTCTGGCATGATCCGTCTCGTTTCCTGGGACGTGAGACTATTTTAAGGGCTCTCCAGATCTCCGAGAAAAGTCACTTTTAAGATGTTTTTCCGTGCCTGTTTCTCCAGCCTGCACACGGATTTGTCCCTGCAGTTTTACCACCCAACAACTTTGATGTCTAGGAGCCTGACACGCTCACCTCTGAAGTATTTCCCATCACGTGTCTGGCTGTTTATACCTTTGAGGCACGCAGCCACCCTTTTCTGTTTAAGGACTGTCTTGACCACATCAGTAGAGTGAGAATTTCTAAAAATAGATGAACTGGCAAACTTCACATTCTGGAAAATGACATGCTTTTGAAATCTCTGCGAAAGAATGGATTCCTTAAAGTATAGTTTACAAATACTGATTTCATTATTTATGGTAGCTGTAAAGCGCGGTGCATTGGGAAAGCATCGTCCCATTGAAGAAGTGTGTTACTCATTACCACAGCTTTAGCGTTCCAGCATGTTCCTCAACTGAAATTTAGCCAAGAGAACAAGCTGGGGGCATACACGGGGGCAGCCTGGGGGGAAGCTGCTTCTCATTTTGTCTTGGGAAGGGACGATGCATAGGAGAAGGGGGAACTCAGGGGGACCGCGGGAGGCTCTGCTAGAGTCTCTTGCGGCACCAGATGAAGAAGCCAGTGCAAAGAAGCGAAAAAGTAGCAGATTCACAGCTGCAAAGAGAAGGGAATGGATTTTCACAGAGTGAACACTCAGCCCGAGACAGTCAGTGGGCTGAGGATGGAGCTGGCTACCAGAGTGGTGGGACACTTCTCTGGCTAAGGCACTGGGGATGGAAGGTTAGGAACAAAACCCATGAGTTTTGGAAAGAAACACCCATGCATGAAGCACCTAGAGGATCTCAGAGGGGTGGTTTTCCTCCACACTTGCACAATCAGCACCTGCTCCTCCCGGCTCTCCTCGGTACATCCAAAATTTCATGCCTTCTTTGCTGTTCTTCCCTCAATACTTTGTTCAAGTGCAGCAACCTCTGACATTTCTTTTCCTCACATATGCCGTGCTAGACAGAGACTACCGCTCCTCCAAGTCTTTTGAGAAGCACACAGCTTACCCAGGAATCTTTCTCAGGATCCCAGGATTTAAATTTCTCTGCCATCACTGTTTTTCCCCTGCCACCACGTTGTCCCTCACCCAGACCACTTTTTTCATTCCTAAAGTCGCTGGTAGCCAAGGGAACGTGCTCCTTTTTATGCCAGCTGTCCTGGCCTTATTGTTTCTTTTAAAAGATTTATTGCATCATTGCTCTCTGCTTCTCTCACTATTTCCACCAGTGTATTTGTAGATGCGGGTAAGCATTGCAAGACCGCCTGCACCTGTTCCTCCCAGTCCCTCTTCTCCCCTGCATCTTGCCCTTCTGTGAAACCCTCCTGCAGGAATTCCTGGCCCAGGCTTGTGTTTCACCCTGGAGCCGTACCTTTGGAGCTCTGAGACCATGCTCTGAAGTCTTGGCGCTGCAGAAGCGAGAGGTTTCTCAGGAATGTTCTCTAAGGATTTGGGGTCTGCTTCAACTGTTACAGCCATGTATAGATGTATGGGGAGATATATATATATATATACACACACAGGGGAAATTTCTGACATCCCACCGCAATGGCAAGCGATTAGAGGGTAACTTCTCATCACCGAGGGCAGTGTCCTCAGCCTCTCTGCCAGTGTTGGTCCTCTGCAGGAACCCTGCTCCGGCGGCTGCTCCTGAGCATCCACACGGCCCCTTGCTTTGGGAACGCTGCATCAGTCACATACTGAGGGGATGCTGCGCCTCCTAAGTCCTTATCCAGACAGCTGGGCCAGTGCCATTTGCACAGTGGTGGCTGGAACGGGGATCTTCAGGACTTTTCCTGTTCTTCCTTATATACCTATGTGGTCTGGGAGGTGTATGAACATACCCATCCATGGTGCCCCGCTGTACAGCTGAGATGGGACAGCAAGAGGAGGCTGTTCCTCCCACGTGGCGAGAAAATCCCTGCCATTAGAACATACTCCCTGAAAAACCTTATGGGCTGTGTCCTCAGCTGCTGCCTGCCAAGGCCAACACGGCTGGGCGCGTGTCTGCCCTTGGCTCTCACCTACCTGATCCCACAGCGGGGCACACACCGTCCTTCAACACAGCAAAACACTCAGATATTCAACCCGGGAGATTCAGCATCCCATGGGACAGGTCTGAAACCCGCTGCGAGCACCCAAACAAACTCCCGTCAGCAGCGGGTCAGCACTTACCAGCAAAGGGAGTTTGCACACATTTGGGTGCCGGCCCCAGGTGGCTCTTGGCTCATCTCCCCGGCGCTGTGAGCTGCCCGGGGAGGTAAGCAGCGCTCCCGAAGCAAGGCATTAATGCTGCGCTGTAATTATTTGCTCTCTGATGTATTTATAACTTTTACATCTATCTGACATTTTATGGCCAGGCAACATTACAAGGGACAACTGCTTTCCATTACTCACTGCCATGAGCTCTCATTCACGGCTTTTTTGCCTCCCTGTGACATCATGTTTGCATGGCACGGGGGGGTCCCGCCAGCACCACCCGAGATGCCCCAGGAGCTGAGCAAACAGATTGCCACCACGCAGAGGTGGACCTCACCTCCAGCCAGCCCCTGGGGGAAGAACTGCTGCTTTTCCAGGATGGATTGTAGGTACTGCTTTTCTACCAGTAACCCCCCCATTAAAGGGGACCATAGACCCCATCCCACAGTGACCCACTGCTGGAGCGGTCCCATGTGAGGCTGCACAGAACAAGGCAAAGAAAAATGACTGTGGGGGGTTAAAAGCACGTTTGTGGCCCCTTTACAAGAAAGAGATGATCAGGGTTAAAATTTCCCAGGGAGGGGGAATGTGCAGAGCTCCCTGAAGCGGATCCGCACATGGCACCCCCCTGCCTGTCCCCCGCCCCCCCCAGCCCAGCCTTCGCACGTGGCCCTGCGGCCGCCCCAGCTTCGGTATCAGTCGCCGGTTTGGCATCCCTGTCCCATGCCTCAGCTGACACGGGGACAGTGAAGACTTTGCACCATCTGGGCACAGGGAAAGCGTGACTGGGGGACAAATGTCACCCGTATGCTGATGGCACCAGACCCGGAGCACGCAGACGGCTTCTCTGGCAGCCCTGGCACAGCAGCGGAGGGGAGGTAAGAGGACACCGACCCACCACCAGCTCCTGGCACCAACCCCCCCTCCTTTCTCCTCCTGACCGAAATTTTCCAGCCTGTGGGTCCCACTGCAGCCAGGGCCAGGGGCAGAGGTCTCACTCCAGTTGCACCCTGCAGAGTGCTGAGCGGGAACGTTCCTGCTCAGCTTCCAGGCAGCGTGACCCCAACTGGACCCATCTGCCTCCCCTGTGCAGCCTCACCCCTGCACACTCCAAGCCCACGGAAGGTTTTACAGGGACAGCTGCGTTCTGCGGGAAGGTGGCCCTGGGGACCAGTAACTCCTTGGGCTCGGAGAAGCCGGGCTCTGGCCACTGTCAGTCCTGCTGGGATGTTTGCGGCTGGATAGGACGTAATCTCTCCTTCACCTCCTGCCTGAGCATCTCCCTCTCCCTCTCCCCTGGCCTCCCCCAGGTCTCTGCTGCCTCTCAAATGCCACCCTCATTCCTGGATGCCTCGAGGATGCCAGTTCCCCCTGCCTGGATTCAATCTGTGCCCGTGTTTGAGCTGGTATCCAGCATTTCCCTCCAGTCTGCCATCACCGTGACACATGGGGCACCGTCTCACTGCCAGAGCAGTTTGTAGCCCTGCAGGGTTGCAGCCCACCGGTGTCCCCATGGGGTCTGGGGCAGGTGCTGCGAGGGGTTGTGACACAGGCAGAGGAGTGTCCTTGACCATGAGGGATCCCCCTGCCTTTTGGGGCCACCTTGATGTTGGGGCTCTGATATGCCCACATGCGTTACGAGGTGACACATATGCATGTATGAACCTTCTCCCTTTGCATTAAAGTCACTTTCTCAGGGCTGCAAAGCTGCTGCTGCTGCTTCTGTCCCCCCCCCATCACCCTGGGGGGGCTGCATGCCTGAGTCACAGCTAACCCAGGATTAGGGCTGGGGATTAGGGAGCACAAGAAAAGGATGGTGGGAGAGCCAAACCCGCCACCAAACCCCCTCCCCAAAGCCCCTGGTGTCAGCAACACCATGCCCATGGCTCTGCTGTGCTGGCAGAGGTGAGGCAAGGGGAGCCGTCTGCAAGCCCGGGATGCCTCATGGCCCCTCTCTCCTGGCCCACGCCGCTCCTTCCAGCCCAGGGATGGGGACCAGCAGGTCACCAGGGTCTGTCTCCAGCCACTCGGCACAGGTGGGGGCAGACGGCTAGTGGGGCCAGGGTGGTTTGCTCTCCCACACCTCCCCTTCACTCCCATTCTCTTATCTGAAGGTCGACGGGGCCTCCAGCATCCCCAGCCATCTCCTGCACTCCTCTGGGAGCCTGGGGTTTTGGCTGGGTGGAGGTTTCTCCCTGCGGCTTTTGGGAGCTGGGCCTGGGGCCAACAGGGAAAAGGAGGCGGGGGAATAACTTTTCTCTTTGGAGGAGAGCTGCTGATGGGTGATTAATGGCCGTGGCCAGACCACTGTGCTTATGCCATCTGATAAGAGGCCTCCTGACAAAACAGACCTGTTGCTGGGGAATTCATCATGCCTCACTCAGCAGCCATCAGATAAGAGCGGGGCTGGATACGTCCCATTCATCCTCTTCATTCCCGCTTCTCCACCCTCTCCTTTCACCCTGTTTGCCGGAGCGTTTCATTCCCAGAAGAGAACTCCTAAGGCACAAGGACATCGTGCCATGTGCTGGTTGGGGGGGCATAAACGTCCAAGGCAGACCCTTTTTTAGGGTTTGGGGGCAGAGGTTTCCAGTCATGCACATTTTACTGGTCACTTTGCAGGATCTCACCCCCTTTTTTGTCTCCTTCCGTGAAAATAATCTGGTCGTAAACCAATGACTTGTGCTCACAGGGACAGGGGCATCTCTGGGGGTGGCAATATCTGATCATGGATAATACACCTTTCATGGGTAAAATGCTGCCGGGTGACAGTGAGAACTGGTTGTGTGTTGAACCCTGCCCATCCTGTGGGCTCTCAGCCCAAAAGCCAAACTTTCCACGCTTTAGTTAAGGACTGCTTTTTCAGCTCAAACAGGGAGGAGGGGGCTTCTGGGAGGCTGGGATGCTGCAGACCCCACTGGCATGAGGCGTCAGCAGGCTGTACGTGCCCATGGGTCTGTGCAGACCTCCATGCCAGGGATGGATGACCAGATCAACAGCACTGAAAAACCCTGTGTACCCAGTGGGTCCTGGGAGGGATCCCTAGGGGCCATAGATGGCTCTGGGAGGCTTTTAGGGGACCCTGTGCAGAGCAGGAACGTTCCCGCTCCAGCGCTCTGGAGGGTGCAACTGGAGTGAGATGTCTGACCCAGCCCTGCACCCAGTTGTTGCTACCCAGGCCACCAAAAAGATCCTGTTTTCCAGCAAACCTAGTCCTATAGACACACACACACATATATAAAAACATGTATGTATGCATATCTAGCTGGGACACGGGGGTGTGCAGCATTGCAGGGGCTCGTGGATTTGCAGATGACCAGTGGTGCCAGGACACACTGGTACGGGAGCACTGTCCCCAGCAGCAGGGACACCACGAGCCCCCCATGCGTGTCCCAGGGCAGGCGGGTGGGTTCGGCTGTCCCCGGAGGCTGGCGGAGGTGCGGGTGTGCAGGGGGCCCGTGTTTGCACACTCACACTCACACACGCCTTCCCCCTGCAAAAATTTAGTCCCCTTGTGACTGGATCTAAACCACTCTGAGGTCCTTCTCGTGGGATTTATTATGCAACAAGGGTACTTCATGAAATTAGGGATGTCCAGCAACCCTGGGGTCACATTTTCCTCCCCTGCGGAATGGGGAATGGGGAACAGATCCCAGCCAGGGCAGGCAGCAGCCAGGATGTGCTACCACAGACCATGCACCGGCCCCACGCCCCGACACTTCCCACCGCTCTTCTTCAAAAAGCCTTTTGCAAGCAATGCCCCGGAGCGGATGGAATTAAAGCCTAATAAAGCAGTGGTAATTTGCAAACTGGAAATGCTCCAGAGTGCCCAGGACTAATTCATTAAAGTCTTCCTCCTCCCCTCCCTTCCCCTGGAGGTATCTGGTTGAAGGTAGCCCAGCTTTAGCCCTGCCACCCTGGCTTTCCTCCCGCGCCCCAGCTCCTGCGCTTGCTGTCGTTTTCTCGTTTTCAGTTTTCTCCCATCCTGGAAGGAGCAAATGATTTGTTAAAATGCTTTCAGATTAAAGATCGGACCAAAGATTGACCGAAATAAAAAATTAGCATCAAAGAACTATTTCTTGGTTGAAAAATTTTCAGTATCGATATATAGCAGTTGTTACAGAAGGCGTTGGGTTTTAGGGTAAAGCTTTCAAGCACAAAACAGCTTTTGTTTTTTATCACACTGTATTTGAATAAACCTGGGTTTTTATAAATATAACATCTTGGGCTTTTTTTGCCTTTTGAAAATAAATTAGAAACTAGAGTAGGAAATACTTGAAAAAATCAAAACTTCTGGCTAAAATGGTTATTCTTGACCAGTTCTGCCGAAGTCCCTCTTTTTCCAAAGAGGCAGGAGCTGTGGGATTTAGCAAGGTTGGCTCCTTGTCACAGCATCCTGCTCCTCCCTTGTCACGGTGGGAGAGTGATGGTGACCCCCAGGCCTCTCCCTGGGTCGGCGGTGACAGGCGGCTCACGGTGACACAGTGCTGACGCCGGGGAAACCTGTGGAGCTGGGCGGGGGGGGAAGGACACATGGTCCCTTCCTCCCTGAGGGGGTGCCGGACCTGCCCATTGGGGACAGCAACCCAGCGTGGGGGCTGCAAGGAGAGGTGGCACCTTCAGCCCCTGGATGCAGGACCCCACTCCCAGCCCAGCACTCATGGGTGTCTCACCGGGCACCTGATTTTTGCAATTTTGGGGTAGCCAAGGGGCTGTAGGTCCTGCTGTCCTGCTTGCCCCCCCCACACACACACTCCCCGTGCGGCTCATGGCAGCGTAAGGACCACTTGCAGGGGGTTCGAGCCCACTGCCGGGGGTTCAAACCACGGCAACCCCCTGGCCGGTTTTCCGAGCTGCCTTGTGGCAGCAGGTGCCTTGAATTTGAGCCGTGGGCCGAGCCGGGCGTCGAGAGCTCAGGGTGGCTCTGCCATCCCAGCAATGTGCCCGCTAAGCAGGGATCAGCAGCGAGGAGAAACGTTATCCCAACGGGCCCCGGGAGCCCTCAGCAGCTGAGGGCAGAGCGGAGGGGAAGCTGCCGGACCCCTCGGCCCGCCGGCGATTCCCTGTCGGCATTTTTGTTGCTTTGCCTGCCAGGGACTGCCGCCTCCCAGCTGGCTGGAAGGGAGGGAGCTGTGGGATGTGCCGCTCCTTCACCATTTCTTAGTTTGCTGGTAGGGGATGGGTATTTAGTTACTGCTAAGAAAGCACTTATAGGTCCCCTGATGAGGAATTTTGAAACACGGTTAATTCATCTTTAGAGCTCCTGACAACCCCCAGCACCCCCAGACTCCTGAGTTACGAAATTACCAACTATCCATCACCTGCCTTCTCCTTGCCCCTGATTTCTGAGCCTTCAGCTGACAACGCAGCCTGCTCTCCGCAGACACAAGGACACGGCCGATGCCTTTCTCACGGAGTGGCTCTGCCCCGCTTGGCCACTGTCACTGATGATGTGTTGGTGACCCTGAGTGCCACCAGGCTCCTCCACAAACACGGGGGAGGTTTGAGCAAGCTAATTCCCTCTTCCCACCTTTGCACCCCATGACAGTCAAATGCTGTGCAGCAAATACAGCCGGTACGTAAACACGACCATTAGAACTTATATACATGTATGTAAGTATATACGTATACATGCTGCAGTGAGTCACTGAGGAGGGGCAGAGCAGAGAAGGGGAGCCCTACCTGCTCCAAAAAGGCCCAGCACTAGAGAGATGAGGTGCTGCCAGAGCAGAGGGATGCTTAAACCTCACACTCCTCATTTCTCCCTCCTTCCAGAGCAATCACACCTCAGCAGAGTGTCAATAAGGCCAACGCTCATTTGAAACCGAGCTTGCAAGCCTTGGAAAAGATTTGGCTGATCCTTCGTGAATATTTGACTGGCGTGTTTGGAAAGCATAACAAAACCCCAATCAGAGAAGGGCTGCAAGGAGCTGTTTGCTTTTCTTGCTCAGTTCTGGCAAGGAGAAACTGCTGACCCCAAGCTTCCAAGTTCAGTTCCTCCTCGTGCGAGCTGCCCCACTTCAAGGGCTTTCAGGCGAGGAGTTTAGGTCTACGCCTAACGCCAACAGCAAACATTTTCTCCACTTGAGAGGCCGTGCGGGGATCCTTGCAGGCAAGCAGCAGAGTGGCAAGCGTGGCTTGCAAGCAGGGTTTGCCTCTGCTTGGAGGGGGGGACATGGCTTGGGTCTGCAACAGGTGACAGGTCGGACGTTGTCCTCGCGGTGAGAAAGGCTGCGAGCCACCACAGCTGTGGCCAAGCAGTGGAAAAGGTGCCAGCGGGGTGCTGGAGACCCACATTTTCTCACTGTGCTGGAGCTCGTCCACAGCTGGGGGCCAGAGAGGCCACACTGCCATCCTCCGTCTGCAGACATAAGCCCAAGCCACCCTGTTCAGTCAGGGCCCGGGTCGGAGTTTTCCCAGAGCCTGGGAGTGTTCGCATCCAACGTTTGGCTTGGCCCATGGTCTCTAACACCCCGTGGCCTCATTTCATAGCCACTAATATCATCTGTCTGCAACAGACTCCCAATTTGCACAGATGCAATCCAGGACAGACTCCAAACTAATTTTATTAGAGCTTTAGTTTGTTTGGGCTTGGTCAACAGGTTTAGAAGCAGCTGAAAGCCCGAGCTCTGTAGCTGCCTGACCTTCTGAATTTGTGTAGCATCGCTCTCCAAAGGTTTCTGAAATAGCAAAGGGTACGCCACAGCCCAACTGGAGTCATGAAGTCAATGTCAAGGCAGTATCAGGGATATACCAGCTCTCCACTGGCTGCAGGGCATCCAGAGAAATTTTTGAAGGAAAAAGGAGTGCTTCTGCCTCTCTACTTACCCCTTAAAACTATCATTGGCAATGGACCCATCACAACATTTGATTACATACAGCAGGAGCTGTGGAATCACATCTCAGGTGAATTGGGCATCTGAGGGTGGCTGTTGGCCAAGTGGCATATCCTGGCCACCACAGGGTCTGGGGAGTGGGCTCTGCCTCCTGAGCACCGCTCTTACATTAGGGGGACCAGGTGGGAGGTGTCGTTTGGGGTCTGCAGGGGCAAGCTCAGTGTTGGACCCATCAAGGAGCACCACGGCCGGCTGTGCGAGCAGGGGCCAAGGGCACATCGGCGTCTCTTGGACAAAGTTTCTAAAGGCCAAAGCAAAATTTCAGACTGCAGCCACCTTATCCTGCTCGTGCCCTTATAAATACTTCGGATGCCCCGACGGGAGCTGTGGCTCCCTGTGGAAGAGGCTCTCACCAACCTGCTCCCCAAGAGCAGGGACGGCACCTGGTCACTGGTGCTAATGTGGGCCAGGAGCTATGGCAGGGAAGGACCCAGGGCTGGCAGCAAACCTCCAGGACATGTTGTAGGTCAGGGACCATCATCCTCCTTCTGCCTGGTCTGGGCTGTGGACAGGAGTAAGAGACCAGGGCAACGTCGCAGCATGGCAGAGGGCAGAAAAGCTAAGAAGCTTTATTTTAATTGATCCGAGTTCACTGAGCCTGCCAAGTTAATGAGTCCCCAGAAAGCAGCTTTAACGAGAGCCCATGGCAGACTTAGGAGAAGGAGATGAAAATGAGGGCAGAAATAGCTGCTCGTCTGCAGAGCCTGATCGACTGGGGCCAGCATGGCAAGGAGGAGCCGGGGAGGGCTGGTGGCCAGCATGGGGGCACCAGCCGGCTACCGAATGTTCTGCTTCAGTGCTTTGCCTTGCTGCCCTCCTGCCAAGCCCCAGCCCAGTTCTCCCACTCCCCAGGATGGCAATTAGTCCCCTGGCAGGGGACTTTGGGGGGGAAAAATGGGAAGAGCTGTTCCTCACCCTCTATTCCGCTTGGTCTTGGTTTTGTGTGAGTTTTGAGCTGCTGGCGTGGGGGGTCTCACAGTGGTGTGGGGGCTCCCGCAGTGAGGCAGCTGACCCCTCCACACCCGATCAGGGGCCGTGCTGGGGCTCCAGCCCCGAGTCCTTCCGGGAGATGTCATGCCGACGGCCACTGTGATGCCTGAAAGGGCTGTGGGGAGCAAGGAGGGTGCTGGAGAAGAGGAAGGGGATGGCTGGAGCATCCCCCCACGGCACCCAGCATCTCCTGCCCTCTCCGTGCTGGATCCAGGGCCAAGCCTCGTGTCGCTCAGCCCCAGCCGGGCGCACTGACCACGGCCGGGGCCCTGGCCGGCTCCAGGCACAGCGAGGCCTGAAAGGGGCCATTGTCTGCCCAGGGCTTTGAAGACGAAGAGTCTTGTACAAGTGCCAGGTGGTGCGAGCTGCGGCGCGGGGGCAGCTCCGGGCTCCCCGGGCTGCTGCTCCCGCTGTCAACACCCTCCACACCCCTCATTTAAAAAAAAAAACAAAAAAAAAAAACAAAACACTGGGGGGGTGGGGGAAGAGTGTGTGTGTGCGAATTGTTTTCGAAGGGAAAAAAATCGGCAGCAGCCCTTCCTTCCCCATCCATGGTGGCCGCGGCAGGCGCTGGGGGCTCAGATGTTCTTTGTCACCCGCGGGGCTGGGGGCTGGCAGCGGATCCGCACGGAAACGAGCAGGAGCAAGCCGCCGTTCCAAGGCCTGCGAGCCTCGGCTCCTGTTTCTCCCGCGGCGCGGCCGGGCTGGGGCAGGGCAGCTGCTGGGAGTTCACTGGAGCAGCACTTTCCCACAGTCTGGAGAAGTGACACATGGCTCTCACACATTCCTGCGCCGGCAGGCTCGGCCGCGCTTGGCCAGGAGTCAAGGCAGACGGAGGGCTGCCGCTGCTGGGAGCTGCTGATTAGCAGGTTCCGACTTTGGCACCAGCCTGGCCCTTGGAGGGCGAAGGAGATGGAGGGGGCAGAGCAAACCTGGGCTCCGGGGTGGTTTGTGCAAGCTGCTTAACCCTTTGGAGGCAGGCGCTGAGCAAAGCTTTCCTTCCAGGGATTTTTGCTTCGCTGAGCCCGCAGCCCCCTGCCCAGCTGCCCGCGCTCCCTGCCTGCGCTGCAGGCATCCCCCCTGTGCTGCCCCATCGCCCCTCGCATCCCACGGCGCTCCCCCCCGGGGCGCAGGTGGGATGTTGGTGCAACAGAGAAAGCGTCTGAGCCTGGAGAGCAGCGGGACTAATCCTGCCGGACACCAGCCTTGCTTACCCTCACCAGCCAGCCTGGCAGGGGGGAAGCAGGGCTGGCATAGGGGGAAGCAGGGTTGGCAGCATCCCAGTGCACAGGTAGGTGCTGAAGCAGCCTGGCAGATCGTGAAACGAGCTCCTGGTGCAGGAAGAAAAGGGCGTCCCTGTGTCCACCCCGGGATGGCAGTGCAGCAGGAGCTGCCCAGGGTCAGGGTCTTCTTCACGGGCAAGGTTTGCCCTCCTGTGAGCCTTCCTACACATGCACGGGGTATTTTTTATGAACTTGTGTTGACTTCAGAGCCTTGTCCCATGCATGGGGAAAGGTTTGGAGTCTGAGCTCCTGAGCCCATGGAAAGGTTTGCAAATTCCCAGGAGGGTCAGCTGAGTATCTCCCAGGGCTTCATCAGACCAGCTGCTCCCAGCCCTGCCTGCAGCCAGGAGACTTGGGGGCTTGAGGAGGATAGCTGGACCGTGCCCCTGGGAGAGCAGTAGCCCCTCGCCAGCCCCCACACAGCCCTTGTCCTTTTCCTTGTCCTTGCCCTGGGAAAGACCCCCGTGTCGGGAGGTGAGAGGTGTACCCAGCCGTACCCAGTCCCCGCCCAGCCCTTGCCACTGCGGGTGAAGGATCCGGCTGTACACCAGGGGTGGTGATTCACAGTGTGGCGTGACCGGCATCGTCCCCATCTGCTGGAGCAGTCCAGGCGGTTCCCAGCCTGCCTCTGCTGGGGCCACCATCCTGCAGAGCTGGCAGAGGGCCCGGGGCAGCGGCTGCGGGGCTGGCTGGGGGGTGGCTGCTCCTCACCCCCGTGCTGAGGCCAACCCTCCTTTGCGATAACATCAGTTTCCCAACCCTGCGGAGGCTGCGATGCTCATTCCCATGGAGCACCCGCTTCAGGAGCCCAAAGCAAGGACGCATACGTCCTGGTCCCTGCTGCATCACACTGGGGCCCAGCTGGCTGGGAGGAAGGCAGAGGAGGCTGGGGATGGTCCTGCCTTTGCCTGCCCATCTCCTGGAGGAAGCTCCCAGGCTCAGGTTTAAGAAGAACCACAGCGTTTCACCTGCTGAGGTGCCCTGCTCTGCAGCGGGGCCAAAGACTTGAGCGAGCTGGTGGTCCTGCTGACCCCATGCTGGCCCTGTCACTGCCCTGTCCCACTCTCACATCTCAAAGCCCTGCCAGGCTCCCACGGACATGGCACACTGAGCTGCCAAGGGCTCCTTGGGCTGCTCCAGCTCTTGCCCAGGTCCCCACGTGTTTAGGCAGCTGAGCCCTGTCAATGCCACCTGGGCAAGGCAGCTGGTGGCCGTGGCCACACCGAGGGGATGGCAGCTCCAGCTCTGCCCCACTCTGCCTGTGGGAAAGTCATTTCTTGCCTGTTTCCACTCCTGTTTTGTGTATTCAGGCCATGAGTTCTTCTCTCCAGAGCCTGGAGCAGCTCCAGCCTTAGGTGGGGTCTCTTGGTACTGTCATGCAAAAGCTGTGGCAATCACAGTGCTACACCACCACCACCAGCAATTGCATTTACAAGTTTCCCAGTCCTCCCAACAGTCAAAGGAAGCTGGTTTCATGCCTTCCTCCCTTGCCTGCTCGCCTTTGCTTGTTAGTTTTGTTTGATTCCAGACTAACCATGACCTCAAAGGCTGGAAAGAGCTTCTCACCAAACAGCTGGAGGCAAAGCTGGGATGGCTGGGGGGTTCCAGACGATGCAAACACCCTCTTTTATCTTACCTACGTATTTTTGCTCCTTGCAATTAGCTGCCTGCTCTGTCTGCTCCCAATTTCCCTGTGGTTCCTCCCAGCAGCCCTGCCTCAGAAACATTTTGGCGGAGAAGCACATCCCCATACCCCTCAGCTCTTCCGACAGCTCTCTGACGGTTGTGGGTGTTGGCCCAGCATTCGCACCCACCGCAGGCACCAGCAGGCTCAGCAGCCCAGGGACCCGCAGCCCAAGCTTTCAGCCACCTCTTCTGCCCTGTTCCCCGCAGGAGCTTCTTCCCCTGCCCTCATTACAGGTGACAGTCACGAACCAAGCACCTGGGGTGTCTGGATGCTGCTTAGACATCCCACAGAGATGAACCGGCTCCCCGACAGGTTGTCCGCAACCGTTTGCTCCCAGAGCCCTGTCTCCTCTTTCTGCTCATCTTTACAAAGCCTCTGAGAAAAGCTGATTGGAAAAAAGGCTGAGTGGGGTTGTGTGTCACTGCTGACTGCAGGGACATCCAGTCTCCAGCACCAAGCTTTGGGGCTGGCAGGCTCCTCCAAGACTTGAGGGATACAAGTCCTGACTTTCCACTTTCCTGCATCAGGAAGGAGGCAAGAGCATCCACCTCTTTTTTCAAAAAGATACATTAAAAAAATATAAAATTATGAAGGATTCCAGTGGCACCACTAATTGGGTTCACTTCCTTGCCATGTGTGATCCCCAGGCCAGGGAACCGTGGCAAAGGGGAGCACAATTTTCAGTCTTTCTCAAAGCAGAGAAGGAAGCAAAACAGCCTAAAACCCTTTTAAGTATTTGCTTTTACAAGAAACCAGATAGCTGGATCGCTGCTATACGAGTGCTGCCCATACGTCCTCTCCCTGCACTTGGCTGTTACCTGGCCATTTCAAATATTATTTTTTGAAAACCACTTCCATAAATCAACAAACACAGCCCAGCACCAGCAGAACAGCCCACGCGGCTGGAGAGCTGGTGGCCGCTGCCAGTCACTGAAGTAGAACAAACTAGCAAGTACGCAAAGAAATGTGATTAATGAAAGACAGACCACAAAGCCTATAAAAACACATTTCTTGCTTTTATTAGACCAAAGCGACTGTATAAAAAGGGCACACGAGCCCGAGATGCCAGGACAGAGGAGGGCGAGGATTGCCACTGCCCCATGAAGACAAAGCGTGTGGATCCCCCTCCTGCCCTTGTCCTGCCTGCCACCCCACGGGCATGGGGGACAGGAGGCTCCACCACGGCGTGCCCAGCTGGCAGGGACACGCACCCAGTCTGGGATGAGGAGGAGGAATGGAGGGAAGCGACATAGACAGAGAAATGTGAGTTAATCACAGCGTATGGTAGCGCTCGTGAAAGGATGGGTGTTGCTGGGTGTCCAGCACTCACACATTGGTACCATGTGGCTGAGGGAAGGATGCTGCAGTGTTTCATCACTTGTCTCTCATTCCAGAGAGACAGCCTCTCTTGAAGGAGGCTGGGGCCTCTAACCTGCAGAAATGTTATTTTTGCCTTCCCGGGCACTTCTTTTCAAGTTAAAAATAAAATCGCCCAGCAGTGGAACGAAAAACGTCTGTTGTCGCCCCCCATTCAGCCTGGTGGAGACAGTAACAACGGTGGGAGATCAAGGAGGGGGATCGGCATGGCATCCTCGCTTCCTGGGGAAAATAAAAGCTACTCCACTTCCCTACCACCAGCATGGCCTGAACATAGATATTAAAAAAAAAAAAAAAAAAAAAAAAGGAAAAAAAAGAGGAAGAAAAAGAAAGCCCCTTTTTCTGCTCTTCAAGGCAAGATCTCCTCAGCGAGCGCTGGCAAAGAAAGGCATCTTGTTCAGGGGCTCTGAAAGGCAAGATGAAAGGGGAAACCTACATTTTTCAGCCCAGCCTGTTTCTGACATGGGAAAATAGCGCAGACAAGAATAGATAGCTTGTTGGCTCATTTTTTCCTTGACAGATTATCTGTGTGAATGCACCGTATTAAGCCGGGAGTAAGACGCCAGGATCCCCCCGCCCTCCCTCTCCCCCTTCCCCAGCTACCTTGAGAGCAGCAAAGAGTGAGGAGCTGTGATTTGCGAGTGTGCAGGGTGCCGGGGGCGCGCGGGGCAGCCATCCATCACCGGCCACCTCTTTTTGCCACCTCCCATGGGCTCAGCAGACTTCTGCCCCCACACTCAGGCTCCTGCATGCCCTAAAAATGCAACCGTAACCGTGCCGAAAGCTAAACTCAGGTTAGGAGGAGGCGTGCTGAGATTAACGTAGTGATGCTCCCCGCAAAGCATGTCCCAGCGGCACACATGGGTGGTGGCTTGGGATCAAGCCATGCTGCCGTGATGGCACGGGAGAGGGTGACCATGGCCATCAGCAGCCCATGGGGACCCAGGCTGGTGACAGTGCTGTGCTCAGGTGGCGCTTGGCTCTCCACAGGAGCCCGTTTTGACTCCAAGGGCTGCTGCTGTCACGTCTCCCTCCCACAGTGGCTTTCACTGGGCTTTCGGTAGCTCAGCAGCCATAGTTTCTATCCCGGCGCCACTGGGAGCGCGGGTCATTAGCTGCGGCAGGCTGTGTGACCACCAGCGCTGTCACCCGTGACGGCTGCTCCCCGCTCCCCGCCGCGGATCGTCAGGCACCGGGTTATTAAAACAAATGTGCAGGTGCCACACTTAGGGCTGGAGGGAGGCTCCCGCCGGCCTCCTGCCCACCCGCGCCCCAGCTGAATCACATTTTCAGGCTGCAAAGAAAGCAGAAAAATGGCCCCAGCGAGGGCTCTGCGCCTCCCCGGGGGCAGGCTGGTGCTGCTCCCGTGGGCAGCAGGGACATGGCACCATCGGTCCCGCAGCTCCCATCCGTGGGGTCACGCTCTTTGCTTCTGTTGAGAAATGAATCCCCATCAGAGAGCAGAATTTGTGGCTGCGCTGCCCAGCCCCGGGTACGTGCACCAAAAAGCCACACTTAGGCCAAAAGCAGCGCCCTAACTTAAAAAAATGCCATTAAAAGTCCAACGCATTTTGGATCTCCTTTGTCCCCTTCTGAGTCACTTGGGTCCTTTTGCCAGGTTTTACCCCGCAGTCAGAAGAAAGAACTAGCAAAGTGCTTAAATCATGACTTTCCTCTCCTCGCAGGGCTCCAGCAGGGTCTGCAAGCCATTACCCCCCCCTCCCCAGCTCCGACAGGAACCCCGGGCACCAGCAGCACCGAAATGCAGCCACTGAGGCATGACAGGATGATTAGAGAACGTGCCTGGCCACATTATGGGTCACTGCGAAGATCCCTCCTCCTCCTCCAGCACCTGGGATGCTCACCCAGCTGAGCAAAGCCCATCCCGCATCCCCCCGCGTCCCCTGCAGCCCCCAGCGCTGCGATGCTCGGCCCCCAGAGCCGCGTTCCTGCATCTGCGGGTGCGTCTGCCCGGGCGTGCTGCTGCAAGGTGCTGCACCCTGCCCGGGAAGCGTGTGTGCGTGTGCGTGTGTGTGTGTGTGTGTGTGTGTGTGTGTACCGGGAGGCCTGTTTGCATATGAAAGTGGCCGTGTGCTCCGGAGGGCTGTATCATTTATTGTATGATCTTATCTGGCGCGTGCCTCAGCCGCCCTTTCCCACACTCTGCATGCTCTGCTGCCAAGGCCCCGGGCTTAGCCTGTCAGCATTACCCGGGCTCAGCAGGCAGGCAGTAATTCCCTGAATAAAGAAAACATTTTAAGGTTTGACAAGTCCAGCATTTGCATGTCTGTTTTCAGAGAAATAACCATCTCAGGGGATTAAGCCCTTTTTTTTTTCTTCTTCCCATCCAGCCCAAAGTATGAAAACATTCTTGACATAGTTGCCTGAAAAAAAGGATTTCTATAGAGTAAAATACCTTGTGTCCTGTGTGAGTCCAGTGATTTGCTTTAGGGGGAAGAAAAAAAAAAAAGAAAAAAAAAAAACAGAAAGGAAAAAAAGAAAGAAAAGAGACGCTCCAGTCCAATGGGTTGTTGGTTTTAAAGTGGGTGAAACGCGCCAGCAAGCGCCGCAGATCCCAGGCGACGCACACACCGGGAAGGATTTGCATCCCTCCGTCACTGCCCACCCCTTTGTGCTGCGCCGGCAAAGCCTGTCGGCTGGGCTCCCCGTGGGGCTCGGGCCGCGCTGGCTCGCAGCATCGCTTGTGAGCTGAATGAATCCTTCCTGGCTCAGCAGCCCCGGAGAGGCGGGCGGCTGACAGGGGAGGAGGGATGGGGGCTCCGGGAGGTTCCGGGGGACTCCGGGGCTCAGCTTGCTTGGGATGTGCCCCAACAAGGGGGCTCTAGTCACCCACGCCAGGCATGTCCCAAGGCAGTGGTTGCTCACTGCACGGCTAAACCGGGGGACACGCTGCTGCAGGAAAGCACTGTCCCCAGGAGAACTGGGGCAGAGATGTGCATCCAGGTTTAGGATGCGAAACACTTACTTTATTTGCTTGGAATAAGTCTGATTTACAAAGGGCTGGTCACCCTCTGACTCCACGGAGGAGGAGGTCACACTTTGCCAAATTCAGGCTCCCTGGGATTGGGCCCTCCGGTGCGGTACTGGGAGGAAACAGGGTGAAACCAGCCTTTGCCCCGGTACCCTCTGGCAGCTCCTGCGCTGGCGGCTGCTTGTGGAGCCTCCAAGCGAGAAGGTGCATGTGAGAATTACACACACATGCCGGCCCAGGGCCCCGGCTGGTGATGAGCATCCTTCGCTCCTCCGGGCTCTCCACAAACCCGGGATGCTCCCAGCCGTGCCGTCCGCCGTCTCCCATCCCACCACGGCTGGCAGCGGAGCCCTGCGTGGCTGTTTGTAATTTGTCAGGGTGCTTTTGCCTTCCTTCCCCCTGCCCCCCCCCGCCCCCTGCCAGCACACTGGTTTTCTTCACAGTTAAATGAGGCTTTAAACCGGGGGATAATGCAGCTTTAACACGGAGAGGCTTAAAAAGCAAAAGTGAATCATTCCTCAGTTCTCCTTCCCGTAATCTCTCCCGGTAACATTAATTATGAGTTTGCGCAGAGTGCCCCAAGGCAAGCACTGCTTTCCCAGGACAATTAAAGTTACTTAATTATTAAAAACCGTGTGTGCTGTTCCTGTGCGTTCCCCAAAGCACCGTGAGGCAGGCGGGCCGCCTCGGCTCACACACTTTCTCAGAGCGGCGATTGAAGCGTCTGTGGGAAAGTCTGCTCCTTTGTAATTCCTCCGGCATAATCTCCGCAAATCCCACCCCCGTCCCGCACCCCGAAGGGCGAGCGATGCCGGCGGCCGGGCCTCTGCCCCCGGCCCTCGCGTGCGGGATGGCGGCAGGGGTGGCAACTGGGGCGAGCGGTGGGGTGCCGGGCAGGGATGCTGGCCAGGCAGGAGGAGCCTGGAGGGGCCTCCTGCTGCTGGGCATGTGGGGGGGTCAGATGCTGGTGTGGAGTTGCAGAGGATGCTGAGCTCTCCTGCTGGTGCTCCAGGTTCAGAGCAGGGCTGGCCAGCCTTTATAGGCAGCAAATGGCTTTGCACCAGAAAAAACATCTTGCCAAAAGCCAGCTGACGCCCCGCTCTGCTTGTGGCTGCGCCAGGCTGTGCATCCAGCACCCGCAGCCCAGGCGCTCGGGACAGCCCCAGTGCGACGCTGGGGCAGGTTCGGCTGCTTTTTCTTCCTGACTCAAGATGTTTCTCAATCTGACAGAGGAAATCTTGGTCAATTCTTGCTCATAAAAGCCAGGGAGGGGCGAAAGTGCTGCGCAGCGGGGACAGCAGTGGCAGGCAGGGCAGGATTTATGCCCGGCACCTCGGAGCTAGAGCAAAGCACCAGGGCACAGCTCCCTGCCTGACTCTTTGCATCTCAGAAGGTGCCTCCATGTGCTCAGCTCAGCCTTATGGTCTGGTATTCTGGTCCTTTCCCCCCTTTCCCAGGCCAAGGATCGCCAGCTTGCAGTGCACTGGGTGCCGAAATGCTCCTGCTCCTGCAGGAGCAGTGCTGGCCGCCAGCCCCCGGCTCTTGACAGTGGCAGGTATGGGGCTGGCAGGGCAGGTGTGAGCGAGCGCCATCCCAGCTGCCTGCGGGGTGACTCAGAGCATCAGTGGGCACAGCCTTCCCCGCCTGGTGTGCTCCTGGCTGTCACAACAGCCTGTGGCAGAGGGCTTCCCAGCTGAGCAGTGCCTGGTGAAGGCAAGGGCTTCCTCCTCTTTCTTCCTCTCTCTTCCTCCTCGTTCTTCCTCTCTCTTCCTCCTCGTTCTCACCCTGATTTCACTGTTCCCAGTTTGATGCCAGCTTTCCCTTCACTTTCCACCCTAGCTCCTGGAACCTTTACCATCTCCTTTCGACTTTTCCAAGTTTATGTGACCTGGACATCTTATCTCTCCTGATCTTTCCTTGCCATGCCTTTGAACGCTGCTCCCAAGCATCCTTAAGGCCTTTCTTCATACTCCTTTATTCCTGTTACATCCTTTTTGAGAAAAAAGAGCTGCACATAATACTTAAGAGAAGGATCTATTTAGTCGTTCTCTCCTCCTTTCCTAATCACACATCACGCTTGCTGTCCTGCCTCTCACCCAGCATCGCTGCAGGGGAGGCCAGTGTTTGGCATGGATAGTTAGAGCTGCTTTTCTGTGGGTTGTTGCTTTGCCTTTATCAATTACTGAATTTCATCTGCCGGTTTACCGGCCTGAAGTTTAGTACTGTGAGCTCCTGCTCAGCATTCAGCTTCACCTTTGGTGACCCCAAGCCTTTTAACCAGTTGTTTTCTCCCTGCAAGGAGAATGTCCCTCCAGTTCACTGGGCGTTCAGGAGCTTTTGGAGAGATGCTGAGGCAAAATCATTTTGGAAGCGCCACTGCCCCATGACCGCCGCATCGCTCCGCTTCCCTCCCTTGGTGACCTGGCTGATTTGCAAGATGTGGCTTCCTCCTGCAAGGTGGTGTTGACTCTTCTCCAAGCGCTGTGTTGACCCAGACTGTTACAGATGACTTCTCCCAGATTGCCCGTGACATTCCCTGAGCCCCTCTGGCTACGGCTGGTGTCGCCTTCCCCTCCCTCTGCCCCAAGCTGGCAGGATCAGACGGGTGCCGACCCTGGCTGGGCTGGCATCGCCTCATCCCGGACCTACGCCACTCTGCAGCTCCTTGCTTTGCTGAAAGACTTCTCCGACAGGCCCCTGCTGTAGGACAGCCTTCCCCAGCACAGTCCCGCGGGAAACCTGGGATAGAGACAATGCCTCAGCATCTTCCCCAATCTCCAAACCACCCCTCAGCTTTTCTGCTGAGGCTTTGCTTTCCCTGGGTGTTCTGTTCGTGCCTCCATCATCCATGACCTGCACTGGCTTACTGGCTGCTTTCCTGCTCCTGGCATGTATGCAAACAGGCTTATTTTCAGCTTTTAATACCTTTAGCAAGTTCTTCCCCAAAACTTTTAAATCACTTTTATTGTGACTTTACTTTTAATTGCCAGGGTTTTGCTCTTTTCTGTTTCTCGCGTTACAGCACCACATCCACTTTTGAAGGTTCTCTGCGCCACTAACAACCTCATTAGCTTCTCCCTTCAACCGCGGGGGCTGCTTTTAGCCCCTTTTCACTGCGAGGGCTGGGGGCTGCACAAGCCCCGACTGCTGCCCGGAGTCATGCTACCAGAGCAGGGCAGCTGGCCCTGGGGGAGCCCTCATCCCCCAACAAACCCCCGACCACCCCCTGACTTCTCCCCCAGGTACAGCAGAGGCTCTTCCACCCCCGCCACTGCACACCCAAGCACTTCTTTCCTTCCCGTGACAGAGCTGAGCCCGAAACAAAGATTTACTCCAGCCCTGCCGGCAGCCGGTTTGACTCCTTGAAGTAATCGCTGTAATTGACCCTTGCAGGCGCTGAGCGCGAGGAAGCGGGGCCGCTCGTCAGGCTGACGGGGTGTGAAAACCACCAACCCTTTGGCTGGGTCGACTCCAGGCCCCATCAGGCTGCGCTGGGCTGGGGGCGAGCCCCACAGCCGTCCTCACCCCCCGGCCCCCGCTGCCGGTTCTTTGGTGGGGGGGCGAGCGGTGCCCTCATCCTCGCACGGCATCCCCACGGCACACGGAGAGCAGGGCTGGAGCACCGTCACAGATAGCCTGCTTTCACCCAAAACCCTCGATGTTTGGGTCCCTGGACCCCCAGGACATGGGGACAGAGCCAGCTCAGCGCTGTGGCTCTGTACTGCTGGCAGCACCGGGGCACGGGTGGCATTGCTGCGCACCGTCCCTTCGGTGCTACCCACATCCCGATCCGGGGCGGCTGCCATTCACCATTTGGGGTGCACAGCCTGTAAGTGGCTTTTCCTTAGGCAAGGGACATCTTGAAGGCACGAAGCTGCTGTCAGAGGTGACAAGGGTGACACGTACCTGGTGATAAACCCTGCGGGGCTGGCTGCTCCTCGCCTCTGCCGCCACCGCCTCCTCCGCAGGCTGATGGCGAGGAGCGAGGTTGTGCTCCTGCACAATGGGTGGTGAATGAGGCCGTGGAGATGTGGCACAGGGGATGCTCATCCGTCACCGGCCACGCCAGCTCGTCCCTTTCACACATGGCTCTGGCTCCAGCGTGCAATGATGTTATTTTCTGGCTGCTGCTGCTCCTGACGGGAGCTGCTCCAGACCCTCCCCGGCCAGGGGATCGTTTCAGCCCCATTTGTCTTCCTGGCAGTTTTGTTCTTCCTTTCAGCAGTTTTCTTCCTCTGGCTCGGCCGCACGCGTGTAGGGAGCACGTTGTCCAGCCGCCCGCCCTTGCAGGCAGCCCCAGGGGACCAGGCACCATGCCGGCCTCCGCGCCTCACTTTCCCGGCTGAGGAAACACATTTCCCAAGCAAATGCTCCCTTTCTGTGTCCAAGTCACTGGTGAAAGAAGATCAGAGCCATCAGTGTCCTCCCCCAGCCCCATGCACGCCCTCCAAGCACAACTGGCCGCCATCCCTGGCTCCAGTCCCTCCCTGTGGCTGCAGCTCCTGGGGGAATTCTCTCTCCTCCTTTTCAAAGAGCATCTTCCCATGGCGCAGCCAGCGCTGCCGTGCATCGCAGGGGACAGCAATCAACTAGTGTTGCCAGGTCTAAAAACGGTGTCTTAAAATAGCAGGTTAGCATGGCAAAACTCTCTAGCCCTGGCTGCCCTTCACTCTTATTTTCCATTTGCACCTCCTCCTTTAACTGCCTTTCTTCTAAAACATGTTGCACACGAGCGAGAGTAATTTAAGGGACAGGCTCACTGTGGTCTGGCATTTCACGGGATTACGGTTTCCTCCCTCCCTATATCTCCCAGAGACAAAGGATTTGGGATCCCTGGCTGCTCCGTGGCCGTGGGAAGGCTGTGGGAGGACGGCTCCAGGTGGGATCTGCCCTGGCTGTCCTGTAAGTGTGTCTCCTGCCAGGGCAGCAAAGGCAAACCCCCAGTTAGCGGGGACGGACCAGGGACTTTGGTGCCTGCTTTCCCCTACTGCAGGCAGCCTCTGCTCATGGCTGTTATCCTTGTGCAGATGTCCAAGGCGGAGGTCACAGACCTCTGCAAGCCTCTGCGTGTCCCAGATTGCCATGTCGGCAGCAGCCGGCCACGGTGCCGTGTTCCGCCATGGATCCAAACATGGATGTGTGTGAGCTTCCCCTGGCTGCCAACCACCGGGGAGGGGTTCTTGTGCGCCAAGGGTGCCGGGATGGTCCTCTGCTGTGACCCCCAGACAGATCTGCTCTCCCCATCCTCCAGAGGCCGTTTGCTTTACGATCTGTGAACATCAGGAAGAAATGAAATAGCAATGGAGAATTCCCTTCAGCAAAGCTTTGATGGTGAAAAATGTGCTGTTGGGTTGTCTGTTCCTCAGAATTCGGAGGGGAAAAAAAAAAAAAAAGACAAGGAAAAGGAGGAGGAAGGAAAGAGAGAAACCATCTGCTTTTTTCAGAAGTTCCTCACCCACACACTCCATCGCCGCTGCTCGGAAAGGCCTTTTCTCCTCTCCACTCCCATGCAATCAGATAGTCCCCAAACTGCCCCTGGGTTAATTGAAACCAGAAGCCGCTGTCACTTCCAAGTGTTGTGAGCACAGGGACCACGAGGAGCTCAGGTGTTTTGGAAAGGATGATGTCAGTAGGGTCTGCGATGAAAGGCTTGCTGACAGCCTGCGAGGCGATGCCGTGGGCATGGCCGCAGGCGGGGGCTTGGCCCCTCCATGGGTACCACCACCCCCGCGCCATCAGCCCCCCACTGCCAGATGCTGTGACCAAGGACCCCGCACCGCCGGCCACCACACAGCCGCCACGGCAAGGCTGGACACGAGCTCAAGGACTTTGCCCCGTCTGCTCCTCCATGCTGTTATTTTTAGGGGAAAAAAAAATGTTAGGTTTTTTTTAAAGAAAAAAAGGCCAGAGGGAAAAGAGGCTCTGGAGCCCTTCCCGGCAGGGGACAGCCGGTGACAGTGTGTGTGCCCGGCCTGCCTTCGAAGTGCGAGTAGCTAATCTTGTCTCAATAAAACCAGCATCGTGTCAGGGTAATCAGCAGATGTCAACACTTTAATGGCACTGGCAGAGCCCCAGCGAGGTCCGGGGGTTATCCTGGCTGCATTGTATTCCCACGGGAAAGGTAGATAGCAAGCTCCCTCCTTCAGGTACACATCCGATGGCTGTCAGGTGCCGTGGGGCACGCGTAGCACTGCCGGCACCTCCACTGCAGTTCCATCTGGGATATTAATGGGCTCTCTGCTGCCTGCAGCCATCCCTCCTGGGCATCTCGCCTGCCTGTGCCGGGAGAGGACGGGACGGGACACCTCACTCGCCAGCGGGCAGCATAAATCTCAGCTGGCCAGGCGGGGCAGCTCTGTCACCGCAGCGGCTTCAGCGCTGGGTTTATACGCTGACATTTACGACAGGCAAATTGACAGATTACGCTGTGTACACAGATTGTGTAAACTGCTGTCGGGTGCTGTCCCGTGCCCCTCGCCGGGCGCCGTCGGGAGCCTGAGCTTCTCGGTCGGGATGGGGGGAGATAGGGGCGGACCTGCCTGCGCCCCCCTACCCGTCCCCTCTGCCTCGAGGGCAGGCCCGCAGGAGAGTGAAGGAGTGGGGGGGCGAGCATGGTGATTTAAGATGTGAGAAGGTCAAAAGTTTTCTCAAGCGGAGTTGCTATCACGACGCTGAACACTTCATCCCCCTTTTTATCTGCCCCAGTATTTATTGTCCATGAGCAAATACTTGTGTTTTTATAAATTCCTTTGGAGTGAATCACCCTTCTCCTGTTTAAACCAGCAAAGACCACATCAAACAGTATCACTCCATCTAGAATTAATCATTAATTTGAAGTATTTGACAATATTTTGCCAGCATTATTTCTTCCTCTCCCCAATTAATAAAGGTTAAGCCTCGGAACCGACACTTTTGCAGGACACTCAGTGCACGGTGGTGTCACTGGGAGCTCACCAGCCCCAAACTGGCACCCAGGCACCGAAGTGCAGGTCCGGACCCGGCTGTCAGGTGGGTGGAAGTGTCCTTGCACTTGGGGCAGGTCCGGGACCCTCCATCCCGTAGCTGGGGAGCTGATGCACGCAGGGATGGGTGTCAGAAGGCTTTTCGTTCTCGGGGAAGTGCAGAAAAGCTGGTTTGGTCTAGAGAATTGTAAAAGGAGATGGAGCCTTCCTCTGCCTGCTCCCACCGCAGCCTCCGCCAGCAGAGTTTCAAATCAGGCCAAAATCTGATCTCAGATGGATGCATGTGGCTTCTATTCGCTTGAGACAGAATCCAGCCTTTAAATGCCACATTTTGTACTTTGGTTTTGGTTTATGTCTCAGACATGTGTTTTGCTAGGACACTGCATTTCATTTAAAAATTATTTTTGACAAGGCCTTATGGTTCATGAATTCCTGCACGCCGGGTCCTGCATCACATAGCCCAGATCTGCCGGCCTCTTCCGAGGAACCAAACCAGGGTGGTTTTTCTTCCCCCTCAAAAACAAGCCATGAAATGACCTTGATTCTTCCAATGTCTTTGTGGCAGGGCATTTTCTCGACACTTTTACGCCAATCTATTGCAGCCTTTGGACGGCTGGCAGTCTAGCTTGCTTGGATGCTTTGCTATTTATTAGCATCGCGTCTTGCTTTCGAACAGATGGGTAAAATGCATAAACACACAACGGCACGTGATGAAGGCAGAATATAGCCTGCTCTTTACAAATAACACACCAGAGACGGAAAGATCAGGCACGGTGAGCTGGCCATGCCGACACCACCCAGGCAGCCTGAATGAATTCCGAGACTTTGGCATTTCATGAGCACATTTGGCTATTAATCTAGTACTTAAGGAAGTTAAATAGGGACAGGCTCGGGACCTTTTGGCATGGTTCCCGCATTGCAACACTCCGCGAGGTCCCCTCCGGCTCCCCGTGCTGAGAGAAGCTGCTCTCCAGGTGCCTACAGCAGGCACGCTCCGAATCCACACGTGCCTTCAGCTCCGAGGAGAAACCAGGGGCAAGCTCCTGGGCATGCAGCCTCTTCTAGCTCTTTCCTCATCCTCTCCTGCCTGTGGCATCCAGGGTGCTAATGTCACAGGGGACAGGGAAGCCACCACTGTGTGCTGCACTCCTGGCTGCGGCTTGTGCTGCTCAGGAGAGCGATGGAGATGGTGCCGGGAAAGGCACGAGCGTTATTTTCTTGCCCCTCTCCAGCAGTGGGATTGCAAAGGCTGGCTCGCCTACCACCATGGCGAGGGTTGCTGCTTGCCTCGCAGGAAATCACCGCCCAACTCTCCCCAGATTTACGCCCGTTTTACTGTGAGGCAGTAGGAGAGAGAGCAGGACAAAGCCCTCCGTAACAACAGACTGGGCCACTGGGACATCCCCACAGCGAGCATCCCTGCCCAATCTAGCTTCTGGCATTTCTCCACCGGGTTTATCACTGTATCAGCCACGTGAATACACCTTTTTTATGGCATGAGCCTTTCAGTGGACTTTCTGAAAGACAATGATGTGCCTTTGAAGGTTTGGCTGATCCTGTTTCCTGTACGCTCCTGAGCCTTGTATACATTTAAATCTGACTTGTTAACTTTATAAGGATACTTCAGACTCGTATTGTGCAGAAATTGGCTGGGATCTCAGTATCTCCCTTATTCCCACGTACTTTTTACTTAGAAATGCTTTGTAGTCATGTTATTGCTGTTGGGAGGTTTGGCTTTAACAGCCTCCAATAAAGATATGAGCCTGCAAAAGGGCACCAGTAGCCCAAGATTATTCAATAGCAGGAACCAAAGAGCAGGTGCCTGCTGTTTGCAGGGCCTCTCATTCAGGGCAGTGGCAGCCGGCCCCAGCTCCGGCAGCGGCTCGGCAGCAGGCAGGCAGCAGGCAGGCAGCGGGCAGGCAGCAGGCAGGGCTCCTGACGTCCTGCTGTGTGGGACCTGCCTGCCATGGGCACAAAGTCCCGCAGCCTCCGTCCGAGCGAGCGGAGGCTGTTGGGCATGCATGGATGGCCACGGGCTGCAAAAACCCCTTTTGCTGGGTTTTTCTTGGCTGCTTCTCCTGTTTGCATCCTCACCAGACATACTCCCCACTCACCTCCTCAGGTCCTGCCTGTGTTTTCCACCACCCCACAGCCATCCTGCCATCAGCTAACATCGTGGGCATCCCTGATTTTTGTCTCTATGTTCTCTCTTTGCATTTTGTAGTATTAAAAATTTTTGTAGTCTCACGATCATTTGCCCTTGTTCTTGTGGCGGACTTCAACTTCCCAGATGTCTGCTGGAAATATAACACAGCAGAGAGGGAACAGTCCCGGAGGTTCCTGGAGTGTGTGGAAGACAACTTCCTAACACAGCTGGTGAAGAACCAGCTAGGGGAAGTGCCCTACTGGACCTACTGTTTGTTAACAGAGAAGGTCTTGTGGGGGATGTAAAGGTTGGAGGTCGTCTTGGGCACAGTGACCATGAAATGGTAGAATTTTCAATTCTTGGTGAAGCAAGGTGGGGAGCCAGCAGAACTGCCACCTTGGATTTCCGAAGGGCAAACTTTAGCCTGTTTAGGAGCATCGTCGAGAGTGTCCCTTGGGAGGCAGTTTTGAAGAGCAGAGGTGCCCAGGAAGGCTGGTCATACTTCAACCAGGTGCTCTTAGATGCACAGGAGAAGGCCATCCCCATGTCTCGAAAAACGAGCTGACGGGGAAGAAGACCAGCCTGGCTAAATAGAGAGCTTTGGCTGGACCTCAGGAAAAAAAGGAAATCTTACATTCTCTGGAAAAGGGGGTTGGCAACTTATGAGGATTATCAAGATATAATGAAGCTATGTAGGGGGAAAATTAGAAGGGCCAAAGCTCAATCAGAACTCAGCTTGGCCACTGCAGTTAAAGACAATAAGAAGAGATTCTTCCAGTATATCAACAGAAAAAGGAAGACTAGGGAAAATGTAGGCCCACCGATGAATGAGACGGGTGCCCTAGTGGTGGAAGACACAGAGAAGGCAGAGTTACTGAATGCCTTCTTTTCTTCGGTCTTCACTGATAAAGCTGTCTCTCACGAATCCCATACCCTGGAGGCAAGGGGGAAGGTCTGGAGAGAGGAAGATTTTCCCTCAGTTGAGGAGGATCGGGTCAGAGACCACTTGGCCAATCTGGACATTCATAAGTCCATGGGACCTGACGGGATGCACCCGCGAGTGCTGAGAGAGCTGGCAGATGTTATTGCTAGACCACTCTCCATCGTCTTTGAAAGGTCATGGGGAACAGGAGAGGTGCCTGAGGACTGGAGGAAGGCTGACATCACTCCAGTCTTCAAAAAAGGCAAGAAGGAGGACCCAGGGAACTACAGACCGGTTAGTCTCACCTCTGTCCCTGGGAAGGTAATGGAGCGACTCATTCTGGATGTTATCTCCAAACACGTTGAGGAACAGGAAGTTATTGGAAGTGGTCAACATGGATTTACCAAGGGTAAATGATGCTTGACCAATCTGATAGCTTTCTATGATGTTATAACGGGTTGGCTGGATGAGGGGAGAGCTGTAGATGTCATCTACCTCGACTTTAGCAAGGCTTTTGACACTGTCTCCCATAACATCCTCATTAGGAAGCTGAGGAAGTATGGGCTAGACGAGGTGACAGTGAGGTGGATTGAGAGCTGGCTGTGTGACAGAACTCAGAGGGTTGTGATCAGCGGCACAGAGTCCAGTTGGAGGCCTGTAACGAGTGGTGTCCCCCAGGGGTCAATACTTGGTCCAATTTTGTTCAGTACATTCATTAATGACCTGGATGATGGGACAGAGTGTATCCTCAGCAAGTTCACTGATGATACCAAACTGGGAGGGGTGGCTGACACTCCAGAGGGCCGTGCTGCCATCCAGCGTGACCTGGACAGGCTGGAGAGCTGGGCAGAGAAGAACCTAATGAGGTTCAACAAAAGCAAGTGCAAGGTCCTGCACCTGGGGAGGAAGAATGCTGAGCACCAGTATCGGTTAGGGGTGGACTTGCTGGGAAGTAGTTCTGAGGAGAAGGATCTGGGGGTCCTGGTAGACAGTAAATTATCCATGAGCCAACAATGTGCCCTTGTTGCCAAAAAGGCCAATGGAATCCTGGGCTGCATAGGGAAGAGTGTGGCCAGTAGGTCGAAGGAGGTCATTCTCCCCCTCTACTCTGCACTGGTGAGGCCACAACTGGAATACTGCATCCAGTTTTGGGCTCCCCAGTTCAAGAGGGACAGGGAACTGCTGGAGCGTGTCCAGTGAAAGGCAACTAAGATGATTGAGGGACTGGAGCATCTCCCTTATGAGGAAAGGCTGAAAGAGCTGTGACTCTTTAGCCTGGAGAAGAGAAGGCTGAGGGGAGACCTTATTATGGCATGTAAGTATCTAAAGGGTGGGTTGAAGGAGGATGGTGCCAGACTCTTTTCAATGGTTCCCAGTGACAGGACGAGGGGCAATGGGCACAAGTTGGAATATAGGAAGTTCCGTTCAAATACACGGAAAAACTTCTTTACGGTGAGGGTGACAGAGCACTGGAACAGGCTGCCCAGGGAGGTTGTGGAGTCCCCTTCTCTGGAGCTTTTCAAGACTCGCCTGGATGCAGCCCTGAGTACTGTGCTCTAGGCAATCCTGCTCTAGCAGGGGAGTTGGACTAGATGATCTCTAGAGGTCCCTTCCAACTCTGAAGATTCTGTGATTCTGTGAAAATAGTTAATCTAGTTGAAGATGTCCCTGCTTACTGCAGGGGGGTTGGACTAGATGACCTTTAAAGGTCCCTTCCAACCCAACACATTCTATGATTCTATGATTCCATGATTCCATGATTCTATGATTGCATGTGCATGAACCTAGGTTTGCTGCTCTGCTCCCTGTGTGGCTCCTGGAGTCTTCCTGCCTTCCCCTCTGCTCCCCGGCAGCCTCGGCGCGTTTCTAGGGCAGCTGATGAAAACTCTGCCCTTCGTAGCAGGGGAGGAAGGACAAGGCCCTTGAAATCTCATTTCAGGACATTTCATCATTTGGATTACATGTGGAAAATAAATGTCATTTCAGACGACGTTCCAGATTACTTATCAAATAATGATCTGCCTCTTAATGCCCAGACTACTGGAATCTGTGCAAATTAAATGTTGTACTTGCAAATGTATTTATTCATTACGCTTAGCAATTAACTCATGATTTAAGTAATTGAGCTGTAAATTATCCCCTTGTTTATAAAATAACAACGTCCTCTGAGGGATAATATTTTCTATTACAGCAATTAGTAGCACATCAATTCTTGACTAGCATGTAAAAGATCTCCACATTTTCTCCTCTTGCATTAGCTGGTACGAGAAAAACGATTTTCCAGTGCTATCTCCAGCACTGGGGCATGCACACAGCTCTGGACTGGCACACGTGCGTCACCAAAGCAAATGGAGAATGCACAGGAGTCTTCCCAAAATCCTACCCTTTGCCAACGCACGTCAGTGGCCAAGGGGCTAATGGAGGGGCTTGCCTGCAGATCAGCAAGAGAAGGAAGGAGAATAAAGGAGAAAACCAGGCCATCCTGGCACACCCCCTGCTCTGCTGCCAGCGTTTGTAAACTGAGGATTTCAAATCACCACCGACCACATTAGGTCTGACCGCCCTGGGAAGAAAAATAAACAGAAACCCGCCGTTCCTGTGTCCCCCCCGGCACACCGCGCCACATCGCCCCTCCTGCTGCCACCACCGAACTCTGGCGTAACTCAGGTGGCCCGTCGGGACTGCAGGAGGCAGGGCAGGATCGGGCTCCCCACGGCGGCGGCGGCAGGGATGATGCCAAGGGTGCTTGGCCACCCAGCCCAGCACCGTGCCCTGCTGCCCTGCCCACGTGCACCAAGGCATGCGTCTTCACGCGGTTGCTAATCCTAATAACAAGTGATCGTCCTGATATTCTTGATAGAGCTACAGGACTAATTTTAGCCCTGCTATCGCCTTGAATAATGAATATTGATTTTAGGAATGCGGCATTCAAATTATATATACATTAAAATATTAGTGAGATAGGCTAATTCTCTCCGTGATGCTGCCAAACTAAAACAAAACTGAAGACACCGGGGCGATCAGGCGCCAAGTGCAAATGATTCATCGTGCCCCGGATTTATCAGAGTCCATCTACTTACCACTTCAAGAAAAGCATTGGCTGTGCAAAGGCCCTGTTCTACAGTAGCAAAGCACTGCGCCCTGAAGTATCCTGTGTTTTCTTGAATAAATGGATATGGGAATAATGGAAATGGGAGGGCTGGCAAGCTGTGACCCATCCCATATGTGAAGGGGAAATACTGGTGTCCCAAGGGCTCCAGCACCAGGTCAGACCAAGGGAGGGCTGAGACCCCCATGCTGGCCGTCCTGCCCGCATTGCCCTCAGCTGAGCTTCCCAGTGCCACAGGGCTGCCTCTCCCAGCACCCTCCCACAGCTCCCAAATATTTTCTTGCTGCATCAACCGCAGTTGCCAGCGTTTTGAGGATAACATGGAGTTTACACGCCGCTCTCCCCGCTGACGATTCACAGAATCAGGAATATGAGATGACTATCAGCTGGTGAATTTAACAGAATTGAACAGAAAGCTCCAGGGCGGGCTCCTTTCTTGGGCTGATTAATGCCAAGGAGAAGGAGTCGTGTTAGAAAATGTGATTGATGACTCTGCAGAGGAGCACAGACGCTGCGGTCAAGGGCTGGCCCCGTGGGATTTATGAGCCTGCGCCGGGTGAAGGTTGAGTCCCCAGGGAGCTGCGTGCCATGGCTCCCACCGCCCTCGGCCGCGGGTGACAGCAGGGCTGGGGGAAGAGGGCAGAGGGGACACAGAAGGGCTCGTGTGCCAAGACTCGCAGGGCACGCTGACGCACCCGGGTGCAGTTTCCCTGCACAGAGGACGGCTGGCGAGGATCCCACCTCGCCACACTCCCGCCTGCGTCTTCCTGCCCCCCGCCCCCCCCGGCCGCACCGATCCAGCTGCGCACAGCTGGGCTGGAAACTGCACTGCTGGTCTGATCTGACTTAAAAGCCATGTTCTGGAAAAGCCTGTGGGGCCTCCTGCAGCCACGGCATGCCAGGGATCGCATACGGCTCAGCACACAAGTGCTGGGGGCTGGAATCAGTGGATGTGGAGCTGATGCACATCCACCTTTGCCTGGAGGCTCTTAAGAGGGTGCCTTCTGCTCGGTGTTTGGGACAAGGAGATTTTCAGTGCCAACGAGCCCTACGTGCCTCCTCCAAGTGCCACCATTGCCAAAGTCACAGTATTTTCATATACATACCCAGGCTTCACGGCTTGCAGGGTCTCCCTGTGCCCTGCAAGCACGCAGGCAGCACAGCTCCGGCACAGAGACAGCAGCCTCAGGCAGCAACACAAGTGGGATCTTAATAAATAAATAACTTGGCTCTCACTGCCAACACCTCCCACCACACATGGAGAGGATGACAGCCGAGAGACGCTACTTCTCCTCTCCGGAGCGCAGCAGTGACTGCGCATTTATTTCTGGTTCCCAGAGGGATGCAGGCTCAGCTGTATGTCCCTCTGCCTGGAGCTGCTATATCTTGCCAAAGATACTGGCTGTTGTGCTGGAGCAGGACTGCCCTGACACGGCCAGCAGACTGCAAATTCACGGTCCGGTGAACTCCAGTCATGCCACACGGAAGGAGCATCTCCAAGAGAAGGGTGTAAGGCAGCTCCCAGCCTCTGGCTGGCAATGGCAGTGGCAAATACAGGTCCAAGCCCTGCACACAGTTTGGGGATGTTCCCAGTGCTTGTTCCCAGCTGCAGCGCCTGCCAGCGCCCAGCCCTCGCTGCCAGCGGAGGACCAGAGAGGAGCCAGGGCTCTGCAAGGGTGCAAAGGGGAAAGCTGGGGCTGCACCATCTCGTGCCCGTTAGCACATGCGGCTGCTCCAGCAGCAATCTCTGAGGCAACACCGTGGGTATCAGGGCAGGAAGGGAATTCCCATCTACATGGGTGGCATTTCACAGCTGCCAAAATGCCCTCCTCGCCAGCTCCCCGGCAGCGTTTCCTTGGTTCAGCAGGATAGGAGCCTGCCAAGAGGAATCAGCTTAGCAAGAGATCCAGGTACCCTGGCTCTTGTCCCAGAGCCCTCCTCGGTGCAGAGCTGTACTCCAGCCTGTGCTGGGATGGGATGAGGAGATGAAAATGGTTCTTTAATGCCTATCCTAAGCGACACTGGAGTTTCTCACAGTGGTACTCTGCTACTCCAGCAAAGCCTTAGCTGCTTCATCCCACAGCTTCCCAAGCAATTTCTGGGAATGCCTGCCTGGCTGTGCGGACAACAGAAGGAAGGGTACCAGTTCCTGGAGCCCACAGGTACCCCCCGAATGCAGGGGATGCCATTGGAGAATGGCCAGAGCTCCCCCATGCCCAGCCTGACTCACACAGTGAGGAGTGAAATGAATAACCACTTCAGCCTCTTCTCTGCAGCAGCAGCCAGGGAACAGCTGAAACAGCCCAGCTCCTGCTTGCCGGGGGGAGCATCTGCCGTGCGAGCCCCTCCGCGGCTCATGTGCCAGCGCTGGGCTCCTGGGTCTCAGCAGGCACTTGGGAAATGGGTCCCCAGTGGAGAGGGCAGGATCTGCTGCAAAACAGGGCTGTCGTCCCAGCCAGCGAGCTGCTCCTGCCATGGGGAGGGCTGCGCAGGGACACTGCTGCATGAAAGCTGCTCTGCCCTCTCCACCTCAAGGACCTGGCGTGTGGGGGAGTAACATCTATGAAAGCTTTGCTTCGTCTAGGGAGCTTTGTCAGTTTGAAAGTGACCTTGTCCCAAAGATCGTTTGTGGAGGGGAAAAAAACCCCTGAAACCTGTGACCAAAGCTTTGGAGACCATGTCTCCCAGGGGAACCGACTGGGTATGGATTGCACAACAGCTTCTGCGACAGGGACCACGAGTGGAGGCATGTGTGTGAGGCTGCCCAGAGGAGACATCTGTGCCAGGGACACGTCCCTGAGACACAGCACTTGTTTTCCAGCCTTCAGGGTGGTGACGACTTTGAGCTGCGGCCAGGCTAGGTTTTTAGTCCATGACCCAAGGAGGAAAGGCTTGGTGTGCCGTTCCTGGGCTTCAGCCTGTACCCCAGCTCTTGCAAGCAACTTGGTTTCTATTTTCTGCATTTCCTAGGATCCTGCAAGCTTTGAATATTAAGGCTTTTAGATCTCTATAAGGACATTTTGCTCATCTTGGCTGCTTTCTAAAGGACCGGAGAGCAGGCACAGCCAGCCCTGCCACCTCCTCACCTCCTGCGTACTGCACCAGTGGCAGCACCCTATTTTATTCCACCTTCCCACCCCTGGGCACGTGTCCAGGACTAGTCTAAATTTTCTTGCCAACACATTTTTCCTCCAAGATGTTCCGCCAGTCAGTAATGCCCTAATGTGCTGTCTAAAGGTTCTTCCCAAATCTGTTTTGGACAATTCCCAATTTGTAACCCAAGATGACTGCCTGAGCAAAGAAAAAACCATTGCCGGAGGACTGTGGGACAAGGGACACCCCAGTGCCTGGGGCAGCCCCTTAACTTGGGGCTTCATCTCCCCCTTGACACCCCTTTCACAAAGCAAAGACCGCAGAAGCCCAGAGGATCTGTTCCAGGTCCCCCCAAGGGTTACAAACCCATTCACCACCTCCTTCCAGCCTAAACTTGGTCTCGGCCACTTCATTTCCAGACACATCCTTCCATGCAAATCCTCCCCTTCCTCTCCCAATCCCCAGGGAATTCACACGTATCTGCGCTTCCACTTGGGAATCACAACGCGCGCACGTGTACGGCATTTCACAGCAGCAGGCCGGTGGCGGTGGCGATGTCGAGCGGGGACACCAATGCCACTGCCTTTCCGTGAAACACTCAGCCAGGGCTCCAGGAAGCCCCCACAGAAGGCAACGCTTTTGGAGGCCCCATAGCCTGGCTCCTTGCACACCCCATAAGCAACGCCCTCCCCCTGGGCTCTGCTGCGGGCAGGGGCTGGGCTGGGCTGGGGCAGGGAGGGAGCACAGGCCAGGGGAAATGCTGCTGCCAGGTCCCCATGGTGGGTGAGCGCTGGCAACCCCCAAAGACAGCCTGTCCTCGCCACCCGCCCCGCTCTCCTCCCCTAGAGACACCGACCTGGTGCCGGCAATTAGAGGCGGTTAAGCAGCTTCTGGACTACCATAAACATGGCCATAATTACAGCCTGTTCTCACTCCCGGCCGGGAGGGACCGGCCTGCCCGGCTCTGCATTTCCTGAGCCCTTTGCAAAATCCCCGCAGGAGGGAGAACACCAGACCACTAATTGTGGTGACTTTCCTTCCAGCCCCCCCTGCCCCAGCAAATACACCCAGCAAATAACCAGCACTAGAAAAAAAAGACTGGTCCACCAGAGAACTTTTTAGGCTCTCCAGAAACGTATTGCAGATTTCATGCTAATCAGTTGTCTCTTATTTCCCCATAAAGGCAAATGAGAAAAGGCTTTTCGGTAGTGACTTCCCCAGAGCAGCCTCGATCTTATCCTTGCTCGAGTTTGTCCGAATGTCTAGCTAATGGAGGCTTACGTCAAATATTGCTCATCTGAAGTTAAATCTTACACGCTGAAGGCTGCTCTTTGTTTTTAAATCAAAAGGCTTGTGGCTCCATCAAGGAGCTGAAAGAAAGCCTGGATTTGTACTTCTCTGCAGTTTTAAACATGACACTCTCCCTTTTATTTATTTTCCTTTTTTTAAACTCTGAAGGCTCAGCAGGCAAGCCTCTGCAGAGACGAGGGCTTTGCACCGGTGAGATCTGCAAACATGTCTCTTCTTTCTGGAACTTTATTTTTCTCACGGTCTCTGAAAAGGCGAGATCAGGTGATACGTGTGGGATTGGCCCTGTACAGGTGCAGATCAGGTACTGGAGGAGGTGGAAAAACATTACTGTGTATACTCGAAAAAAAAAAAGAAAGAAAAGAAAGAGACAGGGAAAGAAAGAGCGAGTGAGCACATTTTTGAATAGGCCAGGTCTAGTTCTTGGCAGGATGACTCAGGCTTAGCTGGCAGACTATGGGAATAGGAGTGTGAGAAAGTCAGTCAAGCGGAGGGGAAAAAAAAAAAAAAAGATTCAAGTCCCCAGGCAAAATACTTTTTTTTTTTTTTAAAGTAACCCCACGAACTGTCCGAACCAGCTGGCGGTAGCCGGAGAAGTGCGGCTGGGCCAGAGCCGAGGGACAGGCACCACCCTGCGGTTTCGCGTTCACCCGACCATGGGAGCGCACGCACCGCCGCATCTGCGGCCGCCCACGCGTGCGAGCGCCAGGGAGCCTCACCCACAACCACCACGGCTTCCCTCAGCCCTGCGTCTGCCACTGTGCGCCCCTGCCCTCCGACCCACACGCCCACAGAGATCGGCCAGGCGCTGGCCATGTCCTGGCCATGGTGGCACCTGCGCGTGGGCAGGGGCAGGCCACCATGGTGATACCTAGGCTGCCGTGGGAAGACCCAGGCTGCTGTGGGAAGACCCGGGCCACCATGGCGAGGCCCAGGGCACTGTGGTGATGCTGAGGGCACCGTGGGAGGACACGGGCCACCTCAGCGGGGACCGGGGGCCGCGACCGGCCCCTCACACAGTAGCTGGCCTCTGGCCACCACAGCTGGGCCCAGGCCGCCGCGTCCCGGCCGTCACCCCCCCACCCCCGAGGGCCGCGGCCCCCCACAGCGCAGCCCGCCCCGAGGCCGGCAGCCGGCGCCCCCCGAGGGGAGCGGGCGGGGCCGCGCCTGCCACGGGCGCCAATTAACCCGGTAATTAGCGCGGCGCTCCCCGAGGTCCGTCCTCCCGCCCGCCCCCCCCCCCCCGCCCCCGCCCTCCCTGCGCGCGCGGGGGCGGTGCCCAAGGGGTTAAACCGCGGCCGCCCTCCCGCCCGCCCCGCGCCAATTGGCCGGCGGGCGGCCGCGCGGCCCCCAGCCAATGGGCGGGCGCCGTCCACGAGCGGGGCCGCGTGCGGGCGGCGCCCATTGGCTGGGCGCGAGTGTGGGAACGGCGGCGGGGGACGTTTCACACGAGCCGCGCGCGTGCGGCGCGCGCTATAAGTAGGGGTGGCCAAGGGCGCGCGGCACCCGCTGCCGCCGCCGCCGTCGTCCGCACGCCCCGCAGCGCGCGCGCCTGCCCGCCCGCCCGCCGCCCCCCCCCGTCCCGCCCCGCCCCCGTTCCCCGGCGCATCTTCCGCGGCGGCGGGCGCTGCAGGATGCCGGCCGACCTGATGGAAAAGAGCAGCGCCTCGCCGGTGGCCGCCACGCCGGCCAGCGTCAACGCGACGCCCGACAAGCCTAAGACGGCGGCGGAGCACCGGAAGGTAAGGGGGGACGGACGGACGGACATACGCGGGTGGCAGCGGGGACGGGTAGAGCCGCGCCGGGCGCTGACCGCTGGCTCTCTTGCAGTCCTCCAAGCCAATCATGGAGAAGCGGCGGCGGGCGCGCATCAACGAGAGCCTGGGGCAGCTGAAGACGCTCATCCTGGACGCGCTGAAGAAGGATGTAAGCGGGGGGGAACCGGGGATAGGGTCGGGGGGGGGCGGGCGGCGCCGCTGCCGGACCGGTCTGAGCCTCGCCTGTGTCCGCAGAGCTCGCGGCACTCCAAGCTGGAGAAGGCTGACATCCTGGAGATGACCGTCAAGCACCTGCGGAGCCTCCAGAGAGCTCAGATGACCGGTGAGTCCCAGAGGGGGGAACCGGGGAGGGAGGGCCGGGGCGGCTCTGCCTGCATCCCGGGGGCTGGGGGCATCGCACTCCCTGCCGGTATCCTTGGTAGTGAGGGTAACGGGGACACCCGGCTCCCCACCTGCATCCTGGTACCGGGGGGTGATGGGGGGCACTGTGCTCTGTACCTATATCTACGGTACAGTGGGCTAGTGGGCTCCTCACCTGCATCCTGGGCACTGGGGGGCCATGGGGGGCTTGGTGCTCCCCACGTGTGTGCTTGGTATCAGGGGGTGATGGGGGGCACGGTGCTCTGTACCTGTATCCCAGGTGCAGGGGGGCTGTGGGGGGCACTGTGCTCTCGCTGTCTGCATCCTGGGCACTGGGAGGGCTGCGATCCTGGCTTGGGTCCCTTCTGCCAGTGGAACTGTGCTTCCCACCTGGATCTGTTTTGGGGGGGCCGGAGACACAGGAGCCACTGGGCGGATGGTGTTCCCAAGCTGGATCCCCAGTACTTGAGAACATACGATGCTTGGGGGCTCTCTGTCCCCCAGCTGTTTTCCTGATGCTTGGGGACTTGGTAGTGGGGGGATTATGCTTTCCATCCGGATTCTTGGCACCCATGAGCACATGACATGCTGCCAGAGGGACTGCACTCCCTGCCTGGATCCCCTGCTCGGACGGGCTGTAAGATGCAACACTGGTGGGCTGCACACCCTCATCCCTTGCGGAGCCTGCTGACCGCTGTGTCCCCTCTCTCCCTCCGTAGCCGCGCTGAGCACAGACCCCACGGTGCTAGGGAAGTACCGTGCCGGCTTCAGCGAGTGCATGAACGAGGTGACGCGGTTCCTCTCCACCTGCGAGGGTGTCAACGCTGAGGTGCGCACCCGGCTCCTGGGCCACCTGGCCAGCTGCATGACCCAGATCAACGCCATGAACTACCCTGCGCCCCCCCCGCCACCACCACTGCCGCCAGCTGCAGCCTTTGGGCCACCCCTGGTGCCACCGGGCAGTGGCGCGGGGCCACTCCCAGGCATGCCCTGCAAACCAGGCGCCGACGCAGCCAAGGTTTACGGTGGCTTCCAGCTGCTGCCTGCCTCCGATGGGCAATTCGCCTTCCTCATCCCCAGCACCGCCTTTGCTCCCGGTGGTGCTGTGCTGCCCCTGTACGGTGGCCCACCCACAGCTGCCACCGCCGCCTCGCCGCCTGGCCCGCCACCCGGCACAGCTGACTCGGTGTGGAGACCCTGGTGAGGGTGGCAGGCACTGGACTGGACTGAGCACAGCACCCCGTGCTGCTGGCACGGCTGTACATAGGTTATATGTTCATATTGGATTGTGCCTTTGTACCATAGCACTCCCTCGACAGTGTTTCGTGTTTTACACGAGATCTTTTTTTTCCTCCCTTCCCTCCCCTTCCTTATGTGACACCAAAGATCGGGGTTTTTTTTTTTTTGAATGCTCTTAAAATAAAAGTGTCTCTTCCATTTTGGAAGGCCTTTGGAGATAAGTTGGAGTGCTGGCATGTGTGCATAGGAGGGGGGAGCCCAGCTCCCGGCTGCCTGTGGATTGTGCAGCTCCAGGGCTGCCCTGTCCTGCTCTCCAGGCTGGAGCTGTCGCTCTTACCCTCTGTCCCTTCTGTCTTGTGAAATCACCTGGCCCCTCTCCCTGCCCCGGGGCAGATGTAATTACTGCTTCCTTGGGAAGCAGCTCGACTTGTTAAAAAGAGCTTATGTTTGCAGAGCTGGTGAATGTGCTGAGAGAGGCACCTCTGCTCTGTTCCTGGCTCCTGGGGCTGATGGAGTGGAGTAGCCCAGGTAAAAGCGAGACGGATTCAGCGTGGAGCCTGACAGCCCAGCTCCCACACTGGGCTTCCCCGGCTAAGCCTCCTGCCCCGGACCCGGTGGGGCCCACTCCCAGTGGTGGTGTAAATCAGGAATGACTTCAGTCGGTTGATTTAGAGAGCGGAGCGGTGCCTGCCAGCTTCTCGCGTTACAAAAACACTGTCTCTCGGCAGGACAAGCCTGACATGAGTGCTCCTGTCTCCTGGCTGACGGGCTGCAGCAGGCGCTGGGCACCACCTCCACCTGGACTTAAAAGCACAGAGCTGTTCCCAGCCCCAAGCACCAGCCAGGCCCTGCTTGATGATTAATGCTCTGCATGTGTTTTTGATAGAGTTGGGCATTTCCTCTGCTGTTATATGGAAAACATGTGTCTGGGGGAGTGATGTGGGGCTGTGCGGACTATCTCTATAACAGCGAGCAGCAGCTGACCCCTTTGACTTGGTCATGCCCCATTTCCAGGCAAGATGCAAGCCCTAGATAGAGGTGAGCGGCAGTCTCCGGTTACAGCTTGCATCGCCCTTCTTAACAAGTCCTAACTCGGAGCGGACAGCTTTAAACGGTGCCAGGATCCACTGGGGATTCCTTCTAAATCCTGCCGCAAAAGCTTGTTGGATTTTGTCCGGATCAGCCAGGTGCTTGACTGTATCCAGGTGCTGGGGAAGTGAAAGCTGGGGAGAGTGTGAGACCAGACAGATTAAACCTGCTGGGGTTTGTAATCCCTGCCCCGTTTTCTTCCTGTATACAAACAGATCCTCCTGATCTGAAAAGTACTTCTTGGGGTGGATTTTGGAGGGGCCTGTGGGGTGTCTGGGATCTCTCTGCAGGGCATGCTGATGAGGATGTGGCAAGTGGCAGCTCCCTTTTAAAAGGGGCTGCAGGGTATGATCTCCCTGAGTGATGCAGCAGAGCTTCCCGTCCTCCGTCTCCCAGTGTCTTTGCTGGCCTGCCTGTTGCCACCCTCACAGTGGCATCTCATGGACAGGTTTTGTGTGCCAGGCTCGGGAATGTTGGACTTGCTGTCCCTAGGCAGGTGCGTGGCTGTATGGGCTGATCCTGCCTTCCCTTCCACCAGCCATAGCGTCACATTTCTGCGCTGGAGGTACCGAGGGCAGGACTGAGCCCACCTTGTGTTCAGAGGAGTTCTTGCAGGACCCATCTGGGAATCGCATCAGACAAGCTCTGGCTCCTGGACAGCCTGCCTGGGGCTGATGCAGACCAGTAACGCATCACCTGTAAGAGCTGAGGCTGTTCCAGCTTAGAGTCTTCTGCTGAAGCAGTTGGTTTGGAAAGCGCATTAGGGAGAAAAAAAAAAAAGAAAAAAAAAAAAAAGACTTTGCTGTAGGCTAATGGAGAACATATAGCAGATCCAGGAGTGAAAGACAAGACGAACCTATTTGCTAATGGAGTTTAAATAACCTAGTATAAAGCAGATATGCCATGCTTGGACCGCTTTCTCCAAAGCTTTCTGTGTTTACTCTATTCCACAGCCTGTTGACATGAGAGATCTGCTTGAGTTTGTGAGCTTTGAGGGGATCAGAGCAATTCCCAGGGGCCGCGCTCTTGATGCCAATTCACTGAGCCCGTGACAAATTGGGATGACAAATGCAGGCTGTGGCTCTGCGGATGGTGATGTGCAGGAGTTGCCCTTCAGGTGCAGCAAGTGCCTTCAGGCTGGTGCGGTGGGATGAGCGGGCAATGGTCGAGGAGGGATGGGATGCCGGGGAAGGGACGGGGCTGAGCTGGATGGTGGCTTCTCGTTTGCCTGTGACCACACGCGGGGCTGTGCAGGATAAATAGGAAAATGGACTGGATTCAGTGCTGCCAGATGGAATGCAGCTCCTGTTGGCTTCCCTGGGGAGCCTGGGGAGCCCAGCCTGCCAGCGGAGAGGATGCTGGGGAGGGCTGCAGCCAGGTCTGTCCCTCTCAGATTATCGCTTTTGGGCTTGTAAGCAGTTTGCCGCGATCCGGTGTGTGCGTTTGCAGCCTGGAGAGCGCTGGGTGGGGGGAGCAGTGCTCCATCCCTACCTGCACGGGGGTCCGGAGGGCTCTGCCAGCACCCTGCTGTGCCCCCCACCCACCGCGGGGCTCACATCCCCCGCTGCCCCTCGCATCCCTGCAGCTCCCTTCCATCGGCTGCTGTCCCGGGAAACCTGTCATTAAAGTCAATTAACTTTTCCCACACTCCTCGCGAGCGGTGTAAAAACCCCTCCTCGCTTCCTCCTTGGCTCTTAAGTGCTACCATATGGCACGGGCCCCCACGCCTTCCCCCCCTCCCCAGCGCCCGCCCTGCCTTTGATTCCAGCCAGACAGCCGGAGCTTTATGATTTAAGCCGGGAGAGCCCTCGTACCAAGCCCTGGGCCGCTCTGCGGCCAAGGTGGTTTTTTTAGCAGGCAAGGCTGTTTTCTGGCAGGAAATGAATAGCTCCCAGATGAGCTCAGGAACCTGAGAGGTCGTGAGAAAGGAGCGAACCCCCGGCGCGGTGGCCGGCTGCCAGGCGGCGTGGGGAGCGCGGGAGGGAGGGAAGGGAGCCCGCCGCCGGCACACGAGCCCGCTCCAGCCCCCGCTGGCAGGCGGCGAGGCCGAACGCCGGCAGCCCATGGCCGAATGCCGGCAGCCCGCCGCCGCACGCCGCCCGCACGCCTCGGACGAGACCCGGCCCCGCGGCCCCCCGGCCGGCTGTCCCCAACCATCGTCTTCGCTCGTGCCAGGGGCTCGCGGCCGCGGGCTCGACCTCGGGCTGGGATCCAGGCCTCCAGCCCGCGGGGAGCATGGGGATGGGGAAAAAGCAGCCTGGCAGCTGGGCTGGGATTTGGGGCGGGGGGGGGGGTGCGGTGGATTATGTGGGGGTGCCAAGTACTGCAAACCTCCCCAGGAGCTGCAGGTGTGCGAGCAGGTTGGTGACGGCTGCTCGCTGCAGGGACCAGGATGCTCCAGCCCCACGGCTACCACCCAGGGCATGCAGCCCCCCCCAGCCCCACAGCAGGGCTGGATCCTGCCCAGACCTAGGGAGCCCCTGGCCCGGGTTTGTGCCAGTGCCCCGAGGCCAGCACCCACCTTGGCTCTGCCGTGGGCCCGGGGGCAGGGTGGGGAAGGGGACCTGTGATTTACAGGGGTGACATGTGTTTTACTTAAAACAAGTCAAACAAAAGCCCAGTTTGTTTTGCAGAGCGCAGACTTCCGGGGGTGGGGGGGGGTCAGCCCAGACAAATGACTCTGCTCCTGTTCATTAAACATTTGCGGCCAGCCACGCCATCAGCTGGTGCTGGGGACGGCATTCCCAGCTGAGCTGTGACAAACTTCTCCCCTTCCCAGCCTCTGCAGCAGGAGGGATTTCCCATGTCCCCTGCCCCAACATAGCTGCCCCCCAGCACAGGGATACCAGCTCCCTGTGACAGTGCCTTGCAAATGTCTGAGGACAGCGATTTGACCCACACAGGCTCTAGTTCGCTCATCTCTTGTCTCAACCCTGGGCTGGCACCATCTGTGAGCTGGCTTGGGGGCACATGTCCTGCCTGCTGGCACCGCAGCAAGGGTGGCACAGGGGCTGTGTGACATGGGAGGGGCGCAGGGCTGGGGGGGTGTTTGCCAAGGGGAGTGCGGAGGCAGCAGTGCAGGGCAGAAGTGCTGTTGCTGAAGGACAGCCATGGAGGTAGGGCTACCTGTAATCTGTAACGATTAGGAAGCTGTTTCCAGCCGGGGTTTATTGCCAATAAAGCCAGCTCAGCACAGCTGCTGGGGCATTAACTCTCATCTGCCCAGCACCACAAGAGCCCTGGGCTTTGCCTTCGGGCCCAAGGAGACCAAACACCCGCGGCAGGGCATGGCACAGCCCTCCCCCGCTGGGGACACTGCCAGCACCCTGCGCGGGTGGGACATGCCACCCCGGCACGTGCTCCCAAAGCCCCCAGCCGCAGCTCCCTACGCCTGCTGCCCACAGCATGGGGGGAAGCAGCGGGAGCCCGGCCACAGGGGCGAAGGCTCCGTACCCCAGCTCCTGAGGGGTTCAGCTGCACAAAAGCAGCGTCCCGCTTAATTAAAAGCAGACCTGCTGTATCAAGCCTGCCAGCACACCAGCATGGCTCAGGCAGCTCTGCTGGATCGGAGGCCGGGACTCAGCTCCGCCGTGGGACTGGGACACACGGTGGCCCAGGGGCTGGGAGCCAGGGCAGGGTCACCATGTGACTCCCCGCAAAGCCACGTCTCCCTTTGTGTCGTCCCAGCCCCCCGAGGATACACAGCCTGTCTCCAATCCAGCCTGCTGCTGCCTAGCACCTCGCCAAAAGTCATCCCTAAAACTGCCCCTGGAGCGGTGCCTCTGCTGGGCCCTTCCTCCCCATGGGCGCAGGGTCCCATGCCACCCCCGGGCTGTCGGGTCCCATCACACCACCCAGCCGTGCCAGCACCGGGACTGCCAGCAAATGCGCCTGCCCTGCAAGGGAGATATCTCCTGAGGAGCCATGGTAGCACTAGGAGGAGGCTGCTCTCTGCTTTGGATCCTTGGGGACTGGGACAGCGTGAACCACTCTGGATGTGGGTGCACCGGGATGCCTCGCAAGAGCCTTCCCAAGGATGCCCTGTGTTTTGCTGGCTTTTTTTGGCTGCCAAGGAGGTCAGAGGGCTGTCGGCAACGACTGGGGGCTGCCGTGGCTCTTCCCACTGCAGAAGATGGGCTGCAGCTCTGTTCTCTGGAAAGCATTATGAGTTCTTGAAACTGTAAAACAATCTGGCTGGTGTCTCTCCCTCTGACGTTGGAAGTCTGGACAGTGTTTGTACCAAGAGAGGGAGCAGGATGTAGAGACACATGCTGAACCTCACAGTTACGTATCTTGCCTGGCTCTCACTCCCGCAGCTCTGCTGCAGCCCAGGCACAGATAAAACCCCATCTCTTTTGGCAGTGCTGACACACGTAGGGCATCTGCCAAACAGGGGAGACAGTTCTGGGCCTGAGCCCACTGCAGCCCAGCACCATCCTCACGGAGGCTAAACACTAGTATAAAGCAAGACCAAAACAGGCTGATCCTGCCGGGCTCAGGGAACATTTGGCTTTGGTTTTTTTTTTTTTTGCAGCTCCTGCATCAGGCTGAGGCCCGTCCCTGCCTCCATCAGCAACAGGCTCAGCTCCAGACCTGGAAGACAACCTGCCTTTGTCCCAGCAGTGAAATGAATCCAGTTTATGGTGGGGGAGAGCAAATGTCCCGTTGCACTTGGATTTAACTGCAACATGTAAATGCAGAGCAATACCGGAGTCCTTCCCGGCTACGGAGGAGAGACCAGGACATCCTTCATGGCTACATTGTGGTGGGTGCTGGAGGAGACAATGAGCCTGCAAGGGGATGAGGGAGCTTTGGGATGATGATGCATCAGGACAAACCCTTCCACTAGGCAACATTCCCAACAAAACCAGTCCCGTGCATGGTGAATGGACAGGTAAATTGGAGACCTCATCCCCAGCTCTGCACCAGGGAGGGCTCCGGCTGACCCACAGCTACACAAGGGTCTCACGGTGAGGACCTTGGTGGGCCTGACGGCTTCCTTCCTCCCTGCAGCCAAGCCTCACTCCTTGCCATGGGGTCGGCACTGGCTTATCCTGCAGCACAGAGCTCCGCGCTTCCCTTCCCACGGGGCGGCTTGCTTTCAGCAGCCATCCTTCGGCTTTCATTGTGCTCTGAAACAGAGGGCCTGGCAGCTGGACAGCCCGGGCTGGTGTTTCTGAGCGGGCTCCAAGCAGCTGTTTGTGCTCTCGCAGACGGCGCTGGCGCTCGCTGCCTTCCCTGCTGGGCTCAGCTGCGTGCGGGCAGGCTGCGGGCAGAGGCTGCGGGCAGCCCCCTGCCCATGGCGCTGCCTGTCCGGGTCAGCCCCCTCCAGAGGTTTTGAAAGTAGGTCTGGTGCTGGGCACCGGGTGAGCGGGGGTCACATCTCCACAAAGGGACGAGGAGCTGGACCACCATGGCCACCAGCTGCTGGAGAAGGTGGGATGGGAGCAGGCAAAGAGGCGAAGGGGAGAAGGGCATGGCGGTGAGCGACATTGTGCTTGCTCAGCCAGCGTCACGGTGAGCACGAGGGTCACCAGGCGCCTCTCGGGGAGCTCCTCCCGCGCCAGGGCAGCCCACGGCACAGCCACTGCTCCCCCCTGCTGCCATCGCCCCCCGCAGCAGACCTTGCACGGAGCAAGGGCTCCCTTATCACGCGGTGTTTGCCTGTCTGGAGGAGCAGGCTGCAGACAGGATTAGTTAACCATCACCCATGGGAAACAGGACAGGAAAAGGTCTGACGGCACGGGTTGTCCGTGGCCCCTTATCCTGCACAGGGGAGGCTCAGAGCCCAGCTGGCCCCATGCGCTCGCTAGTGGCTGGAGGCTGCTCCAGCCGCAGCTCCGGTGTCAGCCACATTTCACAGCTCAGAGTTGTCCCTCCTGCGTTAGAGCCTGCTGAGACCCCCCCCTCACAAAGTAAACAGGAGCCAGTTTATTCCTCACTGGAGTCGTTTCCTGGGGAGGTCAGGAGGGCTTTCCCTGGGGCTTGTGACAGCCGGCTAAGCTCCGTTGAGCCAAGGTGTTATGAGCGCACCGTGCACTGGGAAGAACAGTGTTTAGCCCTGGGGATGCCTGCAGCCTGCTCTGAACCTTGGGACAAAGTTCTGTTTGTCTTCCCTTGCTCTTCAGGGTGCTGTGCCCTGGGCTTCCCTGCCCGCTTGTTTATGGCACTGATGCAGAAAATTACGATGGCTGTAATTGCCAGTGGTTTGCTGATTGTGCGCCTGCCCCGTTTGCCGGGCCAGAGGCAAAAGCCCTAAATCCTCTTCCAAGGTTTGAAATCGTGTCATCCCAATGGGCAAGAAGGAGAAGGATTTACTTATGAATTTACTTAAAGAGTGCCTGGACGTAAAATAAGACCAGGGCATGAGCAACGCTGGCATCCCTGGGGATCGAACCCTGTAACACTGGTTCACTGCCCTGAAGTGCTTCCCTGCGCTGGGGAGGCAGCTGGGCACCCCCACACCCTCTCCAGGCTTTGTGTGCGGGAGGCCGACCCCTGCACAGGCTGCCAGCTCTTCTTCTGGCACCGATCCCTCTGCAGCTCCGGCAAATTGGCAGAAAGCTTTCCCGGGGCGGAGGGGGCAAGGCACCATGGACTCAGGCTCCGTGTGCCTTAGCCAGCCCGACATCCCGGGAGCCTGCTCCTTGCAGGGTCCCTGCCTCCAGCCGGATGCTGCTGGGAGGGTCCGCAGGCTTTGGAGAATGGGGGGAGTGTGGGGGGGGGCAACCCCACCCCGCGTGCGAGACCCCAGCGGGAGCTCAGCAGCAGCTGCAGCGGGGCTGAGCAGAACGATGCATGATGTCTGGAGACAGCCAGCTACCGGCAGGAGCGTGTGGGAGAGGAGCTGCCCGCCACGGGGCCCTGCCTGCACGCAGGAGGGACCACACAGATGCTTCGCCCTCCGGCCCTTCGCAGCCTCGCGGCGCCTGGAAAGAGCAGCATGGATTTTCCATCCATCTGCCCCTGGGATAGGTCCCACCTCCAGGGCTGCTCCATCACCCGCAAAACCATTTTGGGGGTGCAGCCCTTGGCAGGGGGCTGGCGGAGGTGGGCTTGTGCTGCTGGGTGCTGGGGGGGGTTCAGGTGTCGGTCTGGGGCCTGAGGGGGGTCACTATGGCCGAGGGAGCTTTGCACAGGACCCTGGGGAGGAGACAACGAGGATTTGGCCAGGCCTGGCGAGAAGGGCAGCAGAGCTGAAGCTGGTGTCGGCGGTGTGACGGACATGGGGACACCCCGACACATCGTGCAGCCGCAGCCTTGCGCTGTGCAAGCTGGGGAGCACCAGCAGCGTGGCTACAGCACCGCCAAGCCCGCAGGGAAGGTCCCTGTGCACAGCCACATCGCAGCACAGTCGTGCAGAAAGGGTAAAACTTCAGATGCCGGGTGTTGTTTCAACCTCGGAGTCTCCTCAATAGCGAGCTGCCCTCCGGAGACCTCCGCTTCGGCCGCAGAATGGAAGTAGCAGCCTCAGCACTTTGGCAGGAGCAGTGAGCTTTCTGCCTCCCGGCCCGTCTGAATAGCCACAGAATTCATTATAGCCCCGTTTCACTTCTCCCTCCAATTATCCTCCTGGACAATGGGCCGGGGCTACGGCGGAAGGTCCCTTTCAGGAGGTGCCGGTGGCAGGACGTGCTGCTGGGGCTCGGCCGAGAGCCCCTTTGCTGGAGAGCAGTGACCTGAGTCCAGCAAATGCCACTTTCGGACCCAGGGGGTGAGTCTGCATGGGGTGGCAGGGCCATCAGCGACCGGGGGATGCTCCCTGCAGGGCAGGAAGCACTTATAGCAAGAGCTAGCCCCAGTCTGCGGAACACCTGCGATATAGGGGTATTTTGGTCAAAGTAAGATTTTGATGATTAATTAAGTACCAGGGTGTCATTTTATCTTTATAAACACAGTGGGGATTCAGCCCACCTGGCACTTCTCTCTGCACAGCGACTTTGCAGCTAGCAAAGACCCCAGGGACTATTTGCATCGTGGCTCTGACCCAAGGGACCGGGCTCCTGCAGGTGACACCTTGTGCCCAAGGACCCAGATGTCTTCCTTGCTGCGCTGTGGCCACCCAGAGCACCGCTTTCCAGCCAGCCGTGTGTAGGCCATCAGCTGCTAAGGTGGAGAATCCATCAACAATTGGCACTGGAGCCCGTTTGGACTCTCTGAGAGCTCAGAGTTGGGCTTAAGGGTCAGAAGATGGACATGACAATCAGGTAAGGGCTGGTCTTCACCATTCCCTCCCTGGCTCCTTGGAATGTCCCCTCTCTTCCAGAGATGCTCTGCCCCAGCCATACTCATTGCTGCACAGCTCCCTAGAGCCCTGCTCCTGCTCGGCGGAGCAGAACTCGCTGGAGGGAGATTTGAGGGTGGTTGATGCTCGGAGCAAATTTTGGTCCGGGGAAGGAGGGAAGGGGCAGGTGCCCAAAGCCCACAGGCTTCGTGGGGGGATTTGCAGCCGTGCAGGCAGGCAGAGCCTGGAGGTTTGTGCAGCCATCCCGTCCCTTCCACCACTGGCTTTGCGAGGCATAAGGGCTGTTTTAGAGGACCTGGCACAGGGGAGTGACTTTGCACCAGCAGGTCTAATCCTGGCATGCTCGTGGCCATTTTGGTGTGCATGTCCCCAAAGCGGGCTGTGCATGTCCCCACAGCGGGCTGTGCCCCAAGCTGGAGAGCCTGCAGAGAAACCCCTGGAGAGCTGTGACAGGGGGTGAGGGTTTCCGATGGAGGCAGACAGGACACTCAGCCTACTTAGTTTATCAGGAAGAAGATCAAGAGGTGGCTTGATTACAGTCACAAGGACCTTGGTGCATAAGTACCTTGGCAGAAATAACAAGCCAGGTACTTAAGAGCTCTTTAATCTAGCAGGGAAAAGCAAAACAAGGGCCAATTGCTCCACATTTCTAGCAGTCTGGGTGATTAACTCCAGAAGGAGAGGCAGGAACCCCGGCTGCCTTCCGGGGCTGCTGCCAGGCTGGCTGGGGGCTCCTACCCCAGCATCACCTGGAGCAGCGTATTTTGCCTTGACATAAGGTACAAGAAACTTTTAGAGGTAGCAGAGGGGCTGCAGGGCTGGGGCAGCACGGGGTGACCTGTCAAACGCTTCAGCTGCAGAGGGGACACCTCGGCAGGCGAGGTGGCCACCGCCGGTCCTTGGGACAAGGCAGGGCACAGGCGGCATTGTCCAGGAGCAGTGGATAGAGTGGGATGGGGCAGATGGCTCTGGCCAGGAAATCTGTAAATCGGTGTTTATGTTGCGATTGCAGCCGAAGGCTCTTTGTGCCAGAGGGATCTCCAGCTGCCGAGGTTTGAGCTCCCAACAGAGGGATGACTGGGCCCCTCTCTGCAAGCTCACAAACCCAACCGAAGCTCCCGAGGCCACAGGGGAGCTGGATTGCCCAGCAGCACATGGGGCTGATCCCGGTAATGCACCCCTGGGATCTCCTTCTGGACACAGCTAACAGGTACTGGGCAGCTGCCTCTTCATCGTGCCGACAGCACAGCGGAGCAGAAAGAGGGACGGAGCACTTATCCCATGGAGCCATTCACGTTTCTATTTAAATCCTATTTCCCCCCTCATTTTTACCGTTTTCTGCTTAAAAATCAACAGCCTGGCCAAGACCCTGTTGTGAAGCATCAGGAAGAGCCCTGGCCTGGCGGCGGGGGGGGCGGCACGGGACCCTCCCGTGCAGCCCTGATGCCCGGCGTGCGGCTGGCGTGGCTAACAAAAGGCCAGCAGCGGGGCCAGCTCGTGCTGGGAGCGCCGCGGTGCCGCTGCTGAATGGCTCTTCCCGCACAGAGGAAGGCATGAAGAGGCGTAATCAAATAAGGGTATCAGCATGGTGCTCCTTGAACGGCGCTCCCAGCGTGAGCCAGCGGCGGGGCCGGCCGGAGGTGACAGGTATCTTTATCCCGCCACGCAGGAGAGCTCCAACGTCCCGCTGGCAGGAATTTGTCTGCAAATTTTCCCCCATTGAAAGGAGCGAGGCAGCCGGCGAGGCGCGGGCTGAGATGATCGCTTGATTAAGGCTGGGGCAGGCGAGGTGGAGAGACGGGGCAGCTCCCGGGGAGCCGTGCTCCCAGCCCTTAACCTCTCCTCGGGAGACCGCAAATTATATCTGTTAATGTATCAGCCCCCTGGTATCCTACAAACAAGTCGCCCGGCTAAGTGCGCGACAAGACGTTTGCAGGAGGAGCTGTTACCTTTTCATCACTTAACCATTTTCATCATCATCATCATTCAATTTATCTCGCAATAAAGTTTAACCCGGTGAGTCCCGGGGAAGGCAGGTAAGGAGGCTTACCGGCCCAGCTGGGCTGTAAACACGGCAGCAAAACGGCTGCAAAAGAGCTTTGAAGAGCCGATGGAAACAGTTTTCGCTGCTCCCCTGTGAAATCCGGAAACCTTCCGCCACGGGAACAGGAGTATCCCAGCCCCGCTTCCCATCCCGGGACCCGGAGCGGCCAGAGGGAGGATTCTCCCCCAGTGTACTGAGGCTGGGGAAGCGGGGGGACACATCACGCATTCCCCCCCTGCCCCCGGGGTGCCAGAAGTGATTTACACAGTGCACCCGAGAGCAGAGTCAATTAAGGTCACATTTCTGTGTTGCTAAACAACAGGCGGCTCTGGGTTCAGGCCCGCTGAAAAGAAAACAAAAGCCACCCCTTGAAACGGGGGCTTTGAGAGGGTTCAAAGGAGCAGGAAACAAAAGGCGGGCTTTGTGGGCTGCCCTCGCCCGCGCCTTCCCGGGCCCTTCCGCCACCAGAGACACCGTTAATGTGGCAAGGGGGAGTTTTTAATTGTCCGGCACAAACAATGCTGGCATATTTAGGCCAGCCTCATTACAGAGCCATCCGAAATGCTTGAGAAGCATTCCCACCGCTTAGCATAAATAGCAGAAACGCTCTTTCAACCAGCAGAGCAGGTCCCATCTGCTCCCAGCCCGTCCTCACCTTGACCGGCGATGGAGAGCCCATGGGGTCGGCCCCCTCCACCCCGATGCTCCCAAACCCCGGCGCGGGAACATGCCTCCCCACCCTCAGCTCACCCTGCCGTAGGGTGCTCCCAAACCCCCCGAAAGTGGAGGACAGCGGGGGTTTGCAGCAAAGGGTGCTCGAATGACTTGGCCAGAGTGGCAGCCCTGGCTGGGGTTTGCTCCAGCGGCTCAGCCATGAGTGCTGGGGGTCTTGAGGGGCATCATGTATGGCTCCTGACCAGACAAGGCAGTTCAAACTTGGTCCCACTGGGTGCTGGCTGATGTCCCTCATGGGGAATGAGACAGAGAAGGTCTTGGGGACCTTCCCTAGTTGGGCTGGGTCTGAATCGGGAATAACACTGACACCGAGATGATTAGGGCACTGGAACACCTCTCTTATGAAGAAAGGCTGAGGGATTTGGGTCTCTTCAGTCTGGAAAAAAGATGACTGAGGAGGGATCTTATCAGCGCTTATAAATACTTAAAGGGTGGGTGTCAGGAGGATGGGGCCAGGCTCTTTTCAGTGGTGCCCAGCGACAGGACAAGAGGGAATGGGCACAAATTTAAGCATAGGAAGTTCCACCTAAACATGAGAAGGAACTTCTTTATCCTGAGGGTGGCAGAGCGCTGGAACAGGCTGCCCAGAGAGGTGGTGGAGTCTCCGTCTCTGGAGACATTCAAAACCTGCCTCGACGCGTTCCTGTGTGACCTGCTCTGGGTGACCCTGCTCTGGCAGGGGGGTTGGAGCAGATGATCTCCAGAGGTCCCTTCCAACCCCTACCATTCTGTGATTTCCCAGAGAGACCCAAACCTGAGCGGGACTCAAATCCTGGGACCCAGGGTCTGAGCTCTTCATGGCTGTGGCTGTTTCAGGTTTACACCCCATTGCACTTATGGGAGCTCCCTACCAGCTTCCCGGCTGGTGCGTGGGTGCCCTTGACCCCCGCAAAGCATGCCACCAACCCCTCTCAGTGAGCCATGCCAGCAGCCCATCCCCAGGCTGGGCAGAGGAGCCTGTGGCTGGGAGGGGGCTGCCCTGGCAGGGACATGGCCCCCCGGGGCTGGGGAATGGCATGGCTGCCGCCGCCAAGCCCAGCCATGCGCCTGGCGTTCCCCGGGCCGGGCGCTGACAGTCTGCAGCCCAGCAGCCAAGGGGAGGGCAGTGCCGTGCCGAGCGGGGCAGTGAGGCTGCCGGCACCGCGGCACAGTGACAAGCCAGCCCCAGTGTCCCCAGTCCCCTGCGGCGGCCGAGCTGCCCTCCCTGCACTGGGACAGCTGGGAGTAGTCAAGGCACTGCGGCCACCCACCCTGCGTTGTTTTGGGAGCGCGGGGACCCCTTTGCAGCCCAAGCAGCCTCTGTGCCCCCCGCCCTGCCTGGCTCCCCGGCTTTCCCTTGGGAATCGCAGCTCCCGTCCCTGGAGCGAGGCACTCCGGCAGCCACGGACAGCCCAGCGCAGGGCAGGGAGGGCGGTGAGCCTGTTTTTTGGCGGCGTGGGTCCTGGCAAAGAGCCTCGTCAGCCCACAGGGATCAAAGCAAGCGGCGTATCCTGACCGATACCTGATGCCGGAGCTGGCAGGAAGCCGGGAGGCTGCCGGGTGCCTCCTTCACCGCTCCCACCGCCACGCAGCGCCGAGCGTGCCGAAGGACCCGCGCTGCCGGGCTGCTTTTTATGGCACTGCAGTTTCTGCCAGCTCCCTCTCCCCACCCTTGGCCTCCCCCTTCTTGGAGGCAACCAGCCCCCCCACGCCCCACAGTTTATTAAAAATCCCGGGTACCTTGGAAGAGACAATACAATAGTGTACTTGTTACAGCTGCCTCATATTAATGGACTGCCCCTTTTGATTTTAGAGTGGAACTTTTGGCAGAAAACCAGCAGCCAAAAGGGAATATGGCTGTAAAAATTGGCAAAAGGGGGAGGGGGAAAAAAGAAAAAAAAAAAAAAGAAAGCCCCCAGCTTTGATCAGAAAGGCTTGAAGATGAATCGCAGCGATGCCCGGGCAGATCCACTAGAGGTGAAGCTGGGTTGCAAAGAGGGGAGCCGGGGCGGCCGTGGGGCTGGGGTGGGAGGGAGCCACCGCAGCCAGAGGTTCAAAGGCCTCTGCAACGAGGAGCAGAATTGGAGGATTATTCACTTTCTATATTTTCACTCCTGCAGCACACATGGGAATCTAATTGGCCAGGATGAGAAATACAGCCAGACAGCTTACAAGTGGGCTCAAGAAGACAGAAAAATATTTGCAGCTGCAAGCCATTAAAGGCAAACCCAGCCTCGCTGTTACACTTTAATTACCCTGCTCTACGCTCTCCTCCACGTACCAGAGCTCACGTCAGTTCAAAAACCTTTCTGATCTTAAAAGGCCAAGCACGGTGCCTGGCTGCACTGGGGCGGCAGCGGTGCAGCATAGCGAGGGCTGCACGCCTGCCAGAGCGCCCCGGCATCGCTGCGTCCCCCGCCGCCCCGGTGCGGACCTGGAGCAACCCTGACACTGCTCCTGCAGGGCTGGCAGCAGTCCTGAGTCACCCTGGAGGGGTCAGCTTGGCTTTTTATGGAGGGAGGGAGCCCAGTCTTGTGGGGTCAGGGCTTCTGCAGGGTCGAGCCGAGCTCATCCCAGCATCTCCATGCAATGGCGACGTGCAGCAAAGCCCTTCGCAGGGCAATGCCTGTGGGTGTGTCCTCCCACAGCCATCACTGATGCTTCTGCAGTTCAGCCAAGCCCTTTATTCCCCAGGGTCTAAAAACTGGGGATATTTCTTCCTTCTTGGCGCCTGGACCCACCCCGATGGCTAGAGGGAAGGAGTGGCAGGTGGATCCCATGTCCCCGGCTTCACCATCTCTTCCCAGTGCTACGGGCACTGCAGGTGCCTGGGGGACCATGTTGGGGGTGCCAGCAGCACAGTGCTGCCCATGGTGGGGGGTGTCTGGATTCGTCGAGGGGCGACAGGGCGGCAATCACAGCCCAGCCCACCCGGCCACCACTGTGCTACTCCCGGCTCCCTGACTGCTCATTTCCTTTTCCGCTCCTGCAGTGACACCAAAGATGTTATTGCAGGTGCCGGCCCCGGCCCCGCTCGCTCCCCCACACAGTTCACCCCACTTCTCCTGAAACCTGAGGAGGACTGAACTCATTTTATGCCATTTTATTTCAATGCTCCAAGTGTTAACCTTGTGCCAGGCATTTTTAATCCAGCTATAAACACCGGAGAGGAGAGGGGCTGTAACTTTTCTTGATGGAGCAATTTTTTATTGAATGTTTTGAAGCTTTGATGCAATCTCCTTCCAAAAACATGAGTTGGGGGAAAAGAGGGTGTTTGAGTCTGGACTAATTTTAAATTGAGCTTAAAGTTGCTTGGCAGCACTAAAGGGGCATTGCAGGACGTAGGCAAGGACTCCAAGAGATGGGGAAAGACCCTTAGATGGAAGATCTGAAGTGAATATGCGGTGCTTGTGCTAGTCTGAGATGTTAAACGCCGGTGTGTGCATGGGACAAGGGGAAGACCCTCCTGGAAGTGCTGGTGCAGGGACTGTGCACTGGGGTGTAGGCAGGGAGCTCCCTGGACCTGAGGCTGCACCGTGCCAGTGCTGGGGGGCTGAGAGAGCTGCCCTGCTTCTGGGGGACATGCAAAATTCAGCCAGAAACTGCAGGGACAGGCAGGCTCGGGAGCATGGTACTGCCTGGGGACATCTCTGCTGGAGCCAGCGTGCTGGGGGGTGACACGGTGACACCAGCACTGCCCGGGGGCAGCGGTGCCGAGGGGGGCAGCAGAGCAGAGCCTCGCAGGCAGGAGGACACGGGGGTAGCGATGCAGCACTGCTGGCATCCCTAATGGGTCTCCGTCCCCAGGGTGCAGTGAGCAGGACCCAGCTTTGCTCTCTCCTGCCCCAAGCCCTGCCAACCTGGCAGGAGCTGGCAGGGAGGGCAGAGAAGGGGCCGTGCCCCGGGAGCCCACCTGCACCCGAGGATGGGGAGTAGGCAGCCATGGCCCCGGCCGACAGCTGGGGAGGACGAAGCGAAGGCTAAATAAGGATGCTGTCTGCTCCTGGCTGCCAGCCCAGCGCCACCCCTGCAAATCACCCAGTGGCAGATGAAAATCAAACCCTGATGGGAAGAGGATGCCCGGGGTTGGGCTAAGCGCCAAAGGAGCGATGTTAGCCCCTCCATGGGGCGCGGGCCAGCAGGGACCTATCCGGGCATTGCGTCCCCAGTGGGAATTTGCCATGAGCCGGACTCACCCCTTGCGGGGATGGAGGTCCCCTGTGCCCCCCAGGAGGGGACGGGCCAGGGGACATGTCTCGGGGTCAGGGAGCTGGGCGGCTGCCGTGCACCTGGGCCAGCATTGGGGCTGCTCCCGGCTCTGCCCTGCTCGGCTGCTCCCGGCCCCTGCCGAGCCCCGGGGGGCAGCGGAGGGGGGAGCGAGGGCTCCAGATTGGAACCACATGGAAGCACATTTGCAACGAATTAGGCTGGGAGCCAGCAGCTCTTGCTTGGCCGGGTGTGCAGCCAATCTTTGGGGATTGTCAGCTCCTCCCAGGTTTCCACAGCGGATGTTCCCCGGCCAGAGCGCAGCTGGGCTCTGCGCGAAGCTGCAGCCAAGCCAGCGCAGGAGGAGATGAGCACACATGTGGGCAGGGACCCCCGCCCACACGCACAGCCCCCACGGGTTGAGCGAGCCCCCACGTGCTTCGGGGGGTGAGGATGCCCCAGTGCACCAGGGGAGAGGAGGTGGTGCACGGGAGGGGTTATTCAGCCAATTCTCCAGCCCCTGGGGCGAGGGGGCAGCTGCAGAAAGCATCATGTCTCCCTGCCTGCCTGCATTCACCAACCTCTCGAGTTGCACCCAAAATTCATCAGCTGGGGAGCCCCGTCTCAGGTACCCGTGTGAAATCACATCTCGAGGGCACCTGAGAGGTGGGGAAGGAAATCTTCGCCCAGCAGCCCTCCCAGGGGGGCGAGAGGGTTAAACCAGTGGTAGAGAAAGGCTTTGAGTGTTCATGTCAAAGAATGACACTAACAACTCGTGTGACAACCTGCCAGGAAAACTTTTCAGATCATAATTCGCATAGCGTTTGTATCATGTTCCCTTCCTGTTTAAAAAGGCAATATGGAAACCGTGCAAGGGGTTATTTGCTGGTCAGGCTGGTTTGCTGGTTACGCTCCCTGTCACGCGCGTCCCTTAGGAAGGGATGCCACAGTGGCAGACATCATTTCTAAAAATAACACCATCCCATGCATTAGTCTCCAGTGCCATTTGTTCTAATAACTCCTTCCCAGTTACAGAATAGTGGCTAATGCTTAGCGGTGGGTGGTGCATGCTAAGCCCCTGGCAGAGCAGGGAATTGGGCATATTCCTCGGTGGCGTGTCCTACCAACGGCAGAGGACAGAGAGGGGACACTGCCTTCCTGTGCCCAGCCCAGCCCTTGCCAAGAAGCCATCAGCGGTATTTCATCAATCCTGCCCCATGTCGAAAGGACAAATCCCAGGCCGGGGGTGGGGGTGGGGGGGTGGAGGGGGAGGGGGGGGGGCGGAACTCAGAGCCCCCGCGCAGCTGCAGAACCGCAGCCCAAGTGTTCGGCTGGTTGGGTGGGGGGCCCCAGCGGCACTGTAGCTCTGAGATAAGGCCACCTCTGATGTAAAATGGCCTCTTGTTTCGCAAGTAAGAGTATTTAGGAAATAACAGGCTGCCGTGTTAATCTCAGGGTGGCAAGCTTGCCTTTTTCGGGGTGGGGGGGCTCGGGGAGATGTTGGAGATGGGTTTCGCCTCCAGCACTTTGCATGGCTTCTGCTCCCTGATTCTCCCGCTCCCAGGATGGAGGCGCTGGGGCAGGAGGTGCCGGTGCGTGGGCTGACCCCAAACTCTCCCCCGTGCTGCCAGTAACATCCCTGCAGCAGTGGCGGCCCAAACACGACTCCCACTTGGATTTTTTTTTTTTTTTATCACCCGCATAGCACTGGCGAAGGAAGGGAGGCCACCGCTGGGGAACATCTGGGCTCCATTGCTCATTGTCTGGCAATTAATGTCAGCGCTGAAGACAGAAGGGACGTCAGATATTAAATAAACACGACCGCACTCTGCAGACCGAAACAGCCCCCCTGGGGAAAAGCGCACATGCACCCGTATGTCCCCTTTCCACCACCCCCCACCAGCATGGCCCCAGCCGGGGCGCAGGACACGGGCGGCTGGCCGCACACACGTGTGAGCACAGCCACACACGCTCGCAGGCTCCCACACGGCTTGGGTTTCACGTCAGCTCAGGCAGAGCGGGGGGCGGGGGGGGGGTAAATTAGAACTACTTTTCCCTTTTTTTCATTTTCCAGCAGGCAGATGACATCTGGAGGCGCGGGGAATGCCGAAAACTCTACCCCGTGAAACAGGGTGATGCGGGGAAGGTGGTCAGAGCCGTCCCGGGGCTCTGGGAAGCCCCACATCCAAGGCTGCTGCTGGAGGTGGGGGGGGTCTTGCGCCCCGGGCTGGATGCGTGCTTGGGGCAACCGGTAGCCACGCACAGGTCCCTGTGGGTGCACACACTTCATGTGTAGGGCTGTGCCCTTCCTTTACCAGCATACCCAGCCCCTCCTGTTGCCCCAGGATAAATCGTAGGGCAGGGGACTTGGGCTAATTCATCAGACAGCGAATTAGCCCAAGTCCCTGCCTTACGATTTCTCTCCTGCCAGCCAAAGAGCGGGAATGGACAGTCCCAGCCTCCCTTCTACCAGGGAAGCTATTCCCCATGGGCTGCCTTGTGCTGGGCGGAGGATGCCACTGGCCCAGCCCCAGCTCGCAGGGCACATTGGCCAGGTTGCCAGAGCAGGGCAGGGCTCAGCATTACCCCTGGATGCTGGGCTTGGCTTCACACTGCCACACGGCTGCTGTTCTGATGTGTGTGTGTGTGTAAAAACCACGGCAGGGACCGGTGTTGGCCGTGCGGGATGCTCCTGACCTCTGCCCGCTGCCGCATCGCTGGGCCAGTTTCCCGCATCCCAGCATCTTCCATCAAACAGGAGGCGTTTCAGCAAGGAAAAATGCAAAACGCAGTGGGGTGGTGCGTGCCGGGGCTCAGCCCAGGTGGTCTCCCATTGCTTCTGGCCTTAAATTTATGGGTCCTGTAAAGGGCAGGGAGGAATGGGACTGGCAGCACAACATGGGAACGGGAGAGGAGCGCTGCACCAGCCACGGGCAGCACGCAGGGTTTTCTGCTCCTGTGTGCGACGGGGACTCATTAGCTCCAGGCTGGCTGTGCCTACTTTATTCTCTGGAAGCTTTTGTTCCCTTACAGAAATGTAGTCTCTCTCTCTCTCTCTCTCCCTCGCCCTTAGCCCCTTTTAATATTAAGGTCAATAGGTTGGTGATTAAGCAGGAAAAGGGCATGAAGAATCAACCAAATTAAATCTTGTGTGCAAACAGGTGGGTGTGAAATTTCAATCAATGGCTGGTGTTAGCGGGGACCCCCGTGATCTCGATTTCCCAGGGGAAGGCTGGGCAGCCCCGGGGGGATTTGGGTACAAAAACTCCAGACATGGGAGAATAGAAAAAAGTCTTCTCAAAAACCAATATTGACAAGGTCCCTGTGTTTGCACCCCGGCTTTCCCCGGCAGCACAAAGGGAGATGATTATCCCGGGTCCAGCGGGGAGGGGACGACGGGAGCTCAAAGGTGAGCTGGGCCCCCCCGGCTCCCCCGTCCCCATCCCCTCTGCTTAATCCCCCTCTCGCCCCAGCTTTGAAGTCGCCAGAGGTCGAATATGGGATGTAAATCACGTTAGCCGCAGTGTGTGATCACAACGCCGCTGCAAGACAATGCCGTGCTTCCCCTGGCGCCCGGGCATCCCGCCTTGCCGCGGCCGGCACCAGGCTATAAACAGCCCCGAGCTGTAGCCAAAAGCAGGGACCCAGGGTGGGCTGTGGTTGGGGGCACCCATAGCAGGCGGGAGAGAGCATCGTGCTTGGCCACGGAGCCAGGAGCAGGAGCCACAACAGGCCACCGGCACCCAGCGGCCACGGGGCTGCCGATAGTAGGAGGCTCATCCCTGGGATTAATTAGCAAAGGCTGTGGCCACAAAGCAATGTAAAACACGAGCCGTTTGCTGGGGCGTTGGTTACCAGGGCTGTCCCGCAGCGTTGCACATCTTGTAAGCATTAGCATCACGTAAGAGGAGCCTGCACAGAAGGATGTGGGGTTTATTGGGTTGTAAACTGCGTTGTTCCCGTTACAGTAATGATGTTGCTGGTGAAGAAATGTGCCTTTCGCACACGAGGCTCGGGAATCAGGTGTGCCGGGAGGAAACATAGCGGGGTTTGGAGGCTCTGATGTCACTATTAGGAGAGAGAACCAAAGCAGGCGTGGGAGAAAGCAGGAGGAGCTACCAGGGAGATGCTACCGCTACCCTGGGCCCTTTGCATTTATCTGCCCCAGCCCCCCTGCTCCACGTCCGACGGCTGGGAATTTCAGACCTGGGATGGGAGTGGTGACGGGGAGACAACAGGTATCTGCCAGCCCCTCGGCTCTGTTTTGGTGCCCTTTGCTCTGCCTTGCTCCAGCACTTGGGCTGCCTCTGGCGGCACCTGGGAAGATGTGACACATGGGGTTTGCTCTCCGAGCACCCAGAGCTTCCCTGCCCCATGGAAAATGTCCCCTGTTTAATTTTCCCTTAGCCAAGGAAGCAGCCTCCAAGAAAAAAGTGATGGCAGACCCCAGTAATTAACCCATTTCCTTTCTTCTCACTACCAGCAATGCACTGTTCTCTGCAGGCGGCAAGTTGGCTGTTTTAAGTCTTTTTTTCACCATGTCACACCCGAAGCACGACCGATTATCCAAGGCCAGCACCAGAGCTTATCAGCCACCGCCGTCCGGCTGCACAGATCTGGACACACTGTGTTACAGGCCGTGCCCCCACCAGCCTGGCCCCAAATGCCCCTGGTTTCTCCCCAGAGCTGCCACCTGCCTCAGTGGCCCCAGCAGGTGCCTGGTGGGAAACACAGGACCTGTCAACCTCCCCGTCTGGTGAGGGGTGATGGAGAGGACCTGGGAGATGCTGGAGATCTGAACCACATGGCATCGAGACGACCACACAGACCCAGTAACAGGAGCCAGGCATGGGTACCAGCCCAGCTCACCCACCCTGGGCTCCCCTTCGCTCCTCTGCAGCTGGAGGGGCTTCTCCATCCCTGCCCGGCACGGCAGCTCCTGAGCACAGGACCCTGGCAGTCAGAGAATATCTGCTTTCAAAGCTTTTTCTTCTTAATTGGGAAACCGGGTGCTTCTTTTTTTTTTTTAATTAAAAATGTTGTTCTTGTGGAAAATATCTGCTCTCCACACAAAATGCCTTGCATTCGTTGTACACATTGTGGGCCATACCAGAAAACATCTGGTGTGCTTCCAAAACCGCCCGGGCATTTCTTTTCCCATTAGAGTGGAAATTTTCTTCAAGAAGCAAGTTTTACCTCATTCGCACTAACATGTGCTGCAGCAGAAAGCGAGCAGCCCTGTCCCCACACCACCCATCAATCTCCAGGAGGTGACATCTTAGGGGCACCCTGGCGCGACCAGGCACCCAAACCTGCAGCAGCAACCTGGGGTTTGACCTAAATCTTGACCCAAGCTTAGATCCAAGCCCCTTGGGCCACCGAGCAGCAATCACCTGCACACACCTGGGCTGGCCCAAGGAGAACCATGGCTTCTTGTGGCAAGGTGGTATCTGTTTGAGGAACACAGAGGAAAATACATTATTTTAGACCTATCAACAGCTCCCTGGTGCCATGCGAGAGCCGAGAGGAGCCCAATGTGCCCACCAGGATCCCAAGGGCAGCCCTTTCCTGCCCCGCTGTGTGAGCTGCCCAGAACTGCAGCACCGATCTTTGCTCCAGGTCGGAAGAAAGGTCTGAAAGGTAAATTTACTGTGGAATAGCACTGTTGGACTATTACGTCTTGAAAGGTGACTTGATTTTATCACCATGTCTTCTTCCTGTATTGCTGGCATTTCACAATGTGAAGCATTGACAGTGCCCAAGACAAACATCTAATATATTTAACATTAGCCGGTACGGCTGTACAGCATCAACACTAATTAAAAGTTTAGAAAGCTAAGTCAAAACCAAACACTGCCATTTCAATTCAGCGTTTTCCATGATTATCCTATAGAAATAATAAAAAAAAGAGATTAAAAAAAACCCAAAACACACAAAAACCCCCTGCAGATCTCAGTCGTGTATTTAAATTCACCTGTGATCAGCACAGATGTTAGGAAGGTGATTACAGCAACTCTACCCATCGTTTTTCCTGCTGTGTCCACAGCACAAGGTAGGAAGCAGCCGGGGATGGTTGTTCGATGTGGATGGCTGTGGAGGGATGGTTCCTCCACAACAGCTCCGGCTGGGTGTGAATCTGACAGCCCAGGACCTAAACCCTGCCCGGCTCGGGAGGAGCTTATCCCTTTCCAGCTGGGGACTATTCCTTAACACTCCCCAGCAAAGCCTCTGGGGACAGTAAAGAAAATTGCCTGTGCCTTCCCACCTGAAACACGCCTTGTTTACTCACCGCTCCTCACCAAGTGTTTCTGGGTTCCAAAGCATGGCAGCTCACCTGGCGTGACGGATAGCCCGGGGGCTGGTTAGCCAAGGGCTGGCTTCACTGGCAACGAACCCGGAGAAGGTGCCGTGGTGCCGTGCTATAGCCAACCAGGCCACAGCCATATTCTGTGTTTCTTTCTTTCTTTTTTTTTTTTTTCCTCCAAGCAGTCTTCTGAGAAAACATCTGCTGTGCCCCAAGCCCGCACCGGAGCTGAAGATCAAAATAAAGGACTTTTGTCTTTTTATTAAGCATTTTAGCAAACGTGACTATTACATTCATATTATATTTCCCTGTTTTGTACAAACACGTTTAAGTCAGCACTAAGAGGATTACATTTATGGCACACCAATCTCTGCTCAAATGGGCTGACTAAAGAAACTCTTGTTAAACAGTATTTTCTCTAATGCCTGTTGCTTTTCTTCCTTGCCTTAGTGCTCAGACATCTATCCAGGCTCCCTAAATCCACCCTCCTCATAAGCTTTCAGATCAAGACTCTTCCCCCAACCCCGTCCCCCCCTCCGCACCCTTTAATACAGCTGAAGATGAACATTAGCGCTTGGTTCAACTGCACTGGAAAGGGAAAGGGCAGATTCATCAAAATCTTTATACCTCCATAGAAAAATGTAGCCTTTTGCCTTTCCTCGAGTGAATGCCTTTTCTAGAGGGTATTCATTAGGGGTTCAGTCTGTTTTTGCAGACAGCTCCACAGATGTTGACATTTTTTTTCTTCGCTGGGTTAAGACGCCTTCTATAGGCTTTCAGTCTTCATTTGTTACTTCTTTATTATCCAAGAGGGGTTTTTCTTTCTTTTTTTTTTTTCTCCCTTTTTTTTTTTTTTTTTTTTCTCTTCTCCTTTCTTCCCAAGGAGTTGACTCGGTTCTCTGAAGAGAGCAGTGGTAGTCAGGCTCATTATTATCTCGGACCCTTTTTCATCACCCCGGCAGGCCGGCCGGGGCCGCGGGGCCATTGTGGCGGAGCAGCAGGTAGCTGTGGCACGGCGGGGTCAGCGCTCCGGCCGGCACGGCGCCTTTGTGTGCCCGCCTCACGCTGCCGGCTCCGTTTGTCCGGCGGTGGGAAAGGGTCAGGAGCAACGTCGCCGCTCCGTACCTGAGCTTTTTTCTCCGGCCTCTGCCCACAGCTTATAGAAATAATTTGTTGGAAAGCAATTCCTGGACCTGGAGGCGGGAGGGGGAAGCAGAACGAAGGGGTGGAGGTGTGCGAGCAGGGATGGGGGTGGTACCGGAGCTGCCTGGTCCATCGTGCTGCCAGTGTCCCCTGCATGCTGCTTGAGAAGCCACGGGTTTGCCGTGGCTCACAAGGCTCAATATCATCACCTTTACACATTGATTTCCCGTGCCAAATTTTGCAAAGAGAGAGATTTGGCTCAATGTGGAGGCTTAAAGCACGATGCAGGCAGCACCCCCCGCTGATGCCCCCATCTCCAAGAACAAGCGCATCACACTTCGCCCAGGACCCACCACCTTTCCCTCCAAACATACACCAGCTAAATACTCCATCCCAGGGCCAGCAGGCATCCAAATACCTCCACCTCAGCTCCCAAAGAAAATTTACTATGTATCTAGAGATTTTTCCCCAAAACAGATGGCTGGGCCAGACGCAGGGACTGGCAAAGGCACCATAATTCAAGTGGTGGTTCAGGACCTGCCGTAACAGACACAGGAGGTAAGGGCTCCAGCCTATTCACAGCTGGGCTCATTGTGTCGCCTCTCCACTGCAGGCCATGCATTATCTCGGGGAAAAGAAAAGCCCTCCCACTCTTCCCAGGAGCCCTCCTGGCCCGTTCCCACACTGCCCGGAGCCACTAGCCCCGCAGTCAGCACCGGGCTCCCCAGCGTGAGCCAGCGGTGGGGCCAGGCAGAGGTGACAGGTATCTTTATCCCGCCACGCAGGAGAGCGCCAACGTCCCGCTGGCAGGAATTTGTCTGCAAATTTTCCCCCATTGAAAGGAGTGAGAGGCTGAGATGATCGCTTGATTAAGGCCAGGGCAGGCGAGGTGGAGAGACGGGGCAGATCCCGGGGAGCCACGCTCCCAGCCCTTAACCTCTTCTCCCCGTCATGATTTAACGCCTTGGTGGGGCACGTTGGCTCCAGCCATGGGGCAGCGGGTGGGCATTCAGGGTGATGTGATCCCAATTATCCCTAAATAACGCAGGCAGTGGCTGGGAAGGAAGATGCCCGGTGTCAGGCACAGCACCCTCCCGCCTTCGCAAGCCCCACCCCCAGGTTGTGCTGCTGCACTGGAAACCACCACACTCAGCCCCCACCAGTAAGCTAAAAGCTCCTGCCATTTTCCCTTTTTACCATGGCTTTAGCAGGAGAGCTCCCATTAGCTTTACACACCATCCTTGGGGAAATCGTGCCAATAGATGCATGAGATCAGGCAGGTGGATTTTCTTTCCATCACTTAACGCCGGAGAAGCCTTCCACTGCTAAAAGCAAGAGGAGAGTGAGGCAGCTCTTGCAGCCCGCTAGTGACCCACCCAGAGGGTGACGGCTGGGTTTCACACGCCTCGCTCTGCCCTGGTGCCTGGGGGATGGCCAGGTCCCCGCGGGCAGGGCAGGATCTGCCCCACAACAGCACTGACTCGGAAGCACTTTCCTTGGGGCTGGACTCCCCATTTCCACAGGGATTGGTCCCCTCCCAGTGCAGCATTTCACCCCAGCAAACTTCCAGCACAACCACCGGTCAAAAGCAGCTTTGCTATAGAAGCAGAGTGATGGCATCCTTCGCTGAGCCTGCCTTTTCTCACTCCGGTGTGTTTGTGTCGGCCGTTGTCTCCTCCAAGTGTGCCCTGGCATCAGGGATGTGAAGGAGCCCCAGGAGCGGGATCCCCAGGAGCCTTCGCATGAACATTGTGAGCGCTGAGGTTTATAACCCAGAAAATCTGGGCTCTGAAGGTCTCTGTCTGGGGGGGCAGGAGGCGTGCCGCCCTGCCCAGAGCCACTTTTATGCCATTGTGCCTTTTCAGCATTGCATTAAGGCAGCCAAAGAAGGGGGATTTTTAATGGTTCCAGGGGAACAAAGCAGGAACATTCGGCCCAACTTCATTACAGAATCATCTGAAACGCTTGAGGAACGTTTCCCACTAATTATCATAAATAGCCGAAAAAAATCTTTCCCTCCCAAAGCAGGTTCCAGCTGCCCCTCTGTGTTTTCTCACCTCCGCTTCCAATAGCCTGACCCTGCCCCCGCACAAAGGGGAGACCCCATCTCCGCTCCCCCCGCACCCGGGGGCTCTAAAGAAATACAAACAGGCAGCAGAATAACAGCACCTTAAACAAACAGGCGACTTCCGACCCTGCGGGCTGTCCCGCTGCCCAGGGGAGGATGCGCTGCCTGGTTTTCCTTGCCCTCGCTCTCGTGCCCTGCCCAAATCCTGGATGAAAGCATGGGCACCACCAGGCATGAAGCAGGCGTGCCAAGGATGGGAATGCTGGGGGTGCCAGCCCCGCACCCCCTTGGACCCCGTCCCCCATGCCTGGGTGTCCTCTTGTTGCCCCCAGCTGCCCTGGGGGAGGCCAGGTCCCTGCCCTGGTGGGATGTGGCTGCAGCCCTTTGGCAGGAGGGTTGGGAGATGCCAAGGCCAACGCAGGCGAATGAGTCATAGAATCACAGAATGGTTTGGGTTGGAAGGGACCTTAAAGATCATCTTGTTCCAACCCCCTGCCATGGGCAGGGACACCTCCCACCAGACCAGGCTGCTCAAAGCCCCATCCAACCTGGCCTTGAACCCCTCCAGGGATGGGGCATCCACAGCTTCCCTGGACAACCTGTTCCAGTGCCTAATCAACATCCCAGTTCAGCTCCTGCCCCCTGCGCCTCACAGGGCTTCTCTGCAAGGAGCAGCCTGACATGGCTGGATGGGTGCCGTGAGCGGGTGCAGGAAGGGATACTGTGGGTGAAGGATGGGGTCCAGAGGACACACAGAGGAATGGTGCTGGTGTTCAAAATCATCACCAGCATCGAGGGGGCACAGCAGCAACCCCGAGCAATGACTGCCAGCCCACGCTCATCTCTGCTGAACACAGTAGGGGATGGATGGGTGCTGGACCTGGCTGCCCGGCCGGTCCTTAGGCTGATCGAAGCAGCCACAGCTGGCTCTGCCAGGGAGCTGCCCCAGCTCGGGTCCTCACCCTGCAGGTCCCATGTTGCCCATCCCACCTCCCTGCTCCTGCGGGACCCGGTGCCAAACCAGCCCCTTCTCGCCATGCCTGCAGCACACGGAGCAGCCAGCCCCCGGCCCCCCGCCCCGCCAGGGCAGGCGGTTGTGAGAGACGTGGGGGCTCCAACCACAGCAGCCACGGTGAGACGCCGCTCCTGGCACAGCTACGGCACGTGTTTGGGGCCGGCAGACGAGGTGGGCGTGCGGGGAGGAAGCCACGGCAGCACGGCTGCGGGCTGGGGCGGGTTCCCAGCAGCGGCACTTGCCCATCGGAGGCCCATGTTTGCTCCTCGCCCCAGTTATTGTGCAAATCCCCCCACGCAGGTGTTCGCTGCCCCCCTTCCCGCCAGCCACAAGAAAGGGGTGTCTGTCACTCAGAGCCCCCTTCCTGCTCACAGGGCGCCCCAGGGGCAGGAAGGGGACCGGAGGCAGGTGGCAGGGACAGGCCACCGCACCCGCAGTGTGTGGGGTGACAGCGGGGCTGACGGGCAGGTCCATGCCACAGCACGAGCGAGGGGAATGTGGGAACCACGTCTTGTCTGCACAGGGCTGTGGGACTCCCAGGCCAGGCTGGAGATCCCCCGGTCCCAGTGCCGCTTGAGGACACCCACAGTGTCCTGTCTCTGCTCTTAACTTGTCACCTCAGGTTAACTACAAGGACCTCAGGCAGTCACAGCAACTGGGAAGAGGTTTACAAAGTCACAAGCCGCCTGGAGATGCCACACAGAGATGCTCACCTTTTTTTTCCAACGCAAGAACCAAGGGCATCCCATGGAAGGAGTGGAAAGCAGGGGGAGAGCAAAGGGAGGTGCCGCCTCGTTCGGTGCGTGTTAACCCTGGCCACTCCTCACTACAGGCTGTGGATGCTAAAATCTTACCTGAGTTATGAGAAATTAGATAAATTAATGGATTAAAATATCATGAAGCACTACTCAGTTCAATGGCTGCCCGGCAAGGGGGTGCCCAGGCTGCCCGCAGCAGAGCGGGGAGGGTGTGCTGGGGGCTGTGAGCTCCCTGGGTACCCACACTGGCCACGTACCTCCCCACTGGCAGGAAAGCCTCTGATCGCCATCGCAGAGAGGTGCAGCCCCGAAATAGCAAACCAACCTGGATGCCGGTCTCCTCGTGCCCTGCCCCATCCCCGCATGGTCTCTGGCTCAGCAATCAGGAAACCCGAGCGTGTTCCCCCACAGGCTTGCCCAGGCACATCACCCCCAGGTCACCCTGCATCCCACCCGCCTCTCAGCCCCTTCTCTGCTGAGGGACATCAGAACGAGCCGGGGCAAATGGGGACAGCTGGTAATTCCTCACAGCCCAGTATAGCCGTAGCCCTCCAGGGATTGGCCCCACAGCGATGGAGGGAGCCGACTCCTGCCTGCGAGCCAGCTGCACCAGCCCGGCCCTGGGAACACGGGCGGCTGTATTTTCATTGCAAATTAGAAATCAATCATAGCAGGAAATTCCCGTGCTGAGAACACCCTGGCTATTATTATTTTACAGCACTCGGAGGTGTTCTGGGCACTTAGAAAGATGTGGCCCTTTCGGGGTATTATGGGGCAAATTAGTTTTAAAGGCGGCTGAAGGAATGTTGGTCATTTGGTTTCCGGAATGGGATGGGCGCAGGTGGAGGCTGCGGCGCTTTGTGCTGCTTTCGGATACACCACCGCTCTGCAAAGAGGGAATCAGCACGCTCTGGAGCGAACACCTCTAGCCTGACCCCAGCTTTATTAATAACAAGTAATTAATATGAGAGCGGACGTGCCTTGTGTCTCTGAAGACCTTTTAAGATGTGATTATGTTGTGCTAATCTCACCCCGAAGTACTTCCCTGTTTAGACTGCGCTGGGCCATTAAATATCTGAAAATCCAGCGGACACCCCTCCATTGTCGCCCCGGGAAGTGCTCGGGGTCTGGTCCCCGGCAGCCAGCCCCCCCCACCTTTCAAACCCTCTAAATCAAGTATTAAGTCGAGCCCATCTGGACTGCCAGGAAAAACACTCCCTCCCCTCATCTGCGGCTCATTACCCACCGTGCCAGCCCCGGCCTCGCAGCCGCTCGCTCCATCCCGCCCAGATGTGCTGCCCTGAGCTCGCCTCCCGTATTTCACAGCCGTCAGCGGGACTTCAAGGAGCAGCCGAAGGGTCTGTAACACTGCACAGGCTCTTAGCAAAGACATATATCCAGGTCCCTAATGCACAGCCCCATTCCCCCTCCCTTGGTCTTGCACCAGGCAGGGGAGCTGGGGCACTCGGGGCTCCCCGGCCGGGAGGTTTCTGAGCCGCTTCCCCACGGCTCTTTGCCCAGCACGTGCCCAGACTATTGATTTTCAGGGGTTCTCCCCCCAGAGACACCCCCAAAGCCAGGAAGCCCCCACACATGGGGACGGCACCCAAAGGCACAGCAGGACCGAGCAAGCACCGGTGGCACAGGTGAGGAGTTGAAGGCAGACACCTGCAACCCTGCAATAATCGGGGTGATTATATCTGGGAGCAAAGTCAGAGCACAGGAAGGCACCCAAAACTCAGACCAAGGAGCAACCCGTGCTCATTGGCTCAAAAAAATCTCCTGGGGTGAAGCTTTCCAGTCAAAGCTTTACCACTTCCAGAAAACCCTCAAGAACAGCCACTTTTGTTTAAGTTGGGCACTTTCCTGGCCCCGGTGTCAGCCCAGGACTGCAGAGTGGAGATGCACATCAAGCCTGCATTTATGAGAAGAGTTATCCCCTTCCTACCGAGCTTCCAAAGAGCCTCCCGCGGCCCAGCCTGCAGTCGGGGCTCAGTGTCAGGTGAAGTTATGGTATGAGAGCCACGTGGCTGGCCATGCTCAAACATTACACTTCCAGAGAGGCCAGGGCAGGCAGCATCGCAGAGGTTTTAGAGGCATGATATTTAAGAGGAGGACAAGAAGGATGTCTATTGTCTCGCTATGCCGCTGCCGGCAGGAGGAAGTGTGCAACCCTGGTCCTCCAGCGGTCCCTGAGGGCCAGCACTGGCTGGGGACCCCACCCTCCAGCAAGCAACAGGAATCCCCCGCAGCAGGTCACGGCGAGAAAAGCCCTGGGATGAAAGTACTCCTCCCACCAGCCCTTCAGTGCACGGCAGAGATGCAGGGGAGGCTTTAATATTGGTGAGGAGGAAAGGGAGAAAGAGAAGGAAAGAGGTCAAAGTATTATGATGGACGGACAGGCACTGGCACATCCCGTAACACGACGTGGGGAAGAAGCCGGGGCGCAGGGCAGGAGGCCTTAGGATGTCCTTCCCCAAGGACTGACTGCAGCTTGCAGGTACCTGCCAGGGGTGGGGAGGAGATGCAGGCAGGAGCCCCGACCAGACCCTGGCAAGCAAGACCGGGCTGTGGCCTTGCTGATGTCCAGCGAGGTCCCAGCCATCCGAGTGCGGTGCCTCCAGGGCCACTCGTCACCCTCTCTGCTGCCGGTGGCCCTGGTCAGACGGTGGCAGCCACTGCCTGTGTCGGGATGCCATCTAGTGTCGCTTGGCAGAAGGGCCCGTCAGGCAGTGACACCATGTCCAGGCTCCCCAGGCTCACAGCACCTCCAGGGGACAGTTGGGAGGCACCCCAAAACAGCATGGGTACTGGGACAACCACCCCTGGGGGACTGCAGCCCACCCAGGCAGGTCCGCACTCCATGACATACGCACCCCATGGCCAGCACGGCTCCAGAACCCCAAGGAGGGTGATGGGCATTGCCCAGATCACGCAGGGGCACTGAAGCTCAAAGCAGTGCCCAGGCTTGCTCGGGAGACCCCGGGGCAGCCAGGGCTTGGAGACTCAGCAGCCTTACTGGTGGCACGGGGTGGCCCTGGTGGCAGGTGGCTTGGTGAAGGAGGAGGGTGAGCTTCCCCCATAGGAGCATGCAGCCCACCTGCAGCACCAGCGCGGCCAGACCCAGGGCCAGGGAGACCCGGCAGTGCCATGGGCTGGACCGCAGGGCAAAGCTCCAGCTGTGATGGCCACTGGGAGCCAGGGGTGGGGAGGCTGGCCAGGGGCTTGTATGGTCTCTCAGTGGGGGGACAGGAGGCATTGGGGATGGGATGGTGCCTGCAGGGCTGGGAGCGTGTCGGGGGACAGTGGGAGCAGTCTGGGTGCCGACCGTGGACAAGCTCCATGCAGTGGCATGGTCCCGCTCCTGGCCTGGTACAGCCACCCTGTAGGGTGGCCAGAGTGCTGTGGTGGGGGCTGAGACAAGGGAGATGATGGGTGTCCTCCGTGGGACAACATCTGACCTCTCTGTGGGTGTCAGAAGACCAGGAGGCACTCGTTTGGTGGTGGTTGCCTGTGTGCTGGTTGGCACCAGTGTAGTGGCAGAAGCTAGAGTGGACTGTGCAGGCTCTGGGCTGGTGGCTCCAGAAGGCTGTAGGCTTATGATGGCTGGAGCTGGACACAAGCTGAAGGCCTCCTGTGGCACAGCTGGTGATGGGGTGGTGATGGAAGCCATGGGTAGGACAGTTGGTGATGGTGTGCTGATGGAGGGCTCGAGCAGCACAGCTGGTGATGGGGTGGTGATGGAGGCCTTGGGCAGCGCAATTGGTGATGGGGTGTTGATGGAGGTCTTAGGCAGCACAGCTGGTGATGGAGTGGTGATGAAGGTCTCAGGCAGCCGAGTGGGTGATGGGGTGGTGACGGAGGTCTCAGGCAGCACAGCTCGTGAGGGGGTGGTGACGGAGGCCTTCAGCAGCACAGCTGGTGAGGGGGTGGTGATGGAGGCCTTTGGCAGCATGGCTGATGATGGTGTGGTGTTGGAGGTCTTGGGCTGCACAGTTGGTGATGGTGTGGTGATGGAGGCCTTAGACGGCATGGTTGATGATGGAGCAGTGAAGAAGGCCTCTGCTGGCATGGTTGGCAAGATGGCAGAGGTGGCCACAGGTGATGGCATAGTTGGCGGTGTCATGGTGGGAAAGGCTGCCAATGACAGTGTGGTTGGTGCTGCAGTGGGCAAGGCTCCAGGTGACAGCAAGGTTGACATTCCTTGTGATGACGTGGAGGTGAACAGTAGAGCTGGGGTGAAAGAAGCTGAAAGAGGTAGAGTAGCTGGGCAAATTAAGTGGTCATCTCTCAGTGATGTCACTGCTTGCCCTGCCAGGTGGGGTGGATTCTTGCATGACACCTGGGTGGACAATTTAACCTTCTCACTGTTGCTCAGAATCCAGCTGTGCAGGTAGCAGAGGTTGCAGTCACATCTCCATGGGTTCCCACTCAGATACACTGAGCTGAGCTTACTCAGGGGGTCCAGGAGCCCTCGGGGAACATTCTCCAGCTGGTTCTTCCGAAGGTTGAGGGTTTTCAGATTTGGGAGAGGTGCAAAGACCTCACCATCCAGAGCAGAGAGTAGATTTGTGTCTAGCTGGAGGTCTGAGAGCTTGCTGAGCCCAGTGAAGGCTCCTCTTGGCAGGGTTGCTAGCTGGTTGTGGGACAAGATGAGTTTACTGAGAGATGTGAGGTTGACAAAGAGGTCATCTGGAAGTGTAGACAAACTGTTCCTGCTGAGGTCCAACTCCCGCAGGTGTGGCATAGTGTCAAAAAGGCAGCAGGGGAGCTCTGTAATACGGTTTGAATCCAGAGTCAGCAGCTTCAATTTGTTTAAACCAAAAAATCCCTGGAGTGGGAGAGCCCTGATGAGATTGTTGTCCAAGAGGAGTTTCTCCAGGTGAGGCAGGCTCCTCAGGAGCATGGATGGCAGCACCCTGAGCCTGTTCCTCTGGAGACTGAGCTCCAGCAGCCCCATCTGACCATCTAGCAGCCCTTCCGGGAGGTCCTGCAGCTCATTCTCATACAGCCGGAGGACTTGCAGACGGGGGAGTTTGCTAAAGGCATCCCCAGGAAGAGCCGTGATCCTGTTTCTAGACAGGTCCAAAAATGTTAGATTGATGAGAGAATCAAAAACGCCCTCTGGAAGAGAAGGGATTGCATTGATGTGCAGGGAGAGCTCTCCCAATTTCTCCAGCCCATCAAACAGGCCTTTGGGGATGTGTCTGAGGTGGCTGTCCCTCAGCTCCAGCCTCTGCAAGCTTGGGAGGTTTTGGAAAGTGCCCACAGCTAGTTCCTCTAATGAGGCACCGGAGATCTCCAAGTCCCTCAGCTTCTCCAAACTATCAAAGGCTCCAGGTTCAACTGTCTTGATCTTGTTGCCAATAAACAAAATCTTGATCAGGTTGGGCATGTACCTGAAGGCACCTTTCCTTATAGCAGTGATGCTGGTTTGCACGAAGATCATCTCAGAAATGAAGGGCTTTGCAATCTTTGGGATCTCTCTGATGTCATTTTTTGTCCCTCTGTAGACCTCCTGGTAGTCTTTGGGCATTTCATATGGATCTTCACCCAGGATTTGATCTTGGCATTTGTGGAGATGGAAGGAGAGGAAGAAAAGGAAAAGGAAACGCTGGTACATTGTCCTGAAAAAAAGGTTTCAAAAACCAGTTATGAAGAACAGAAAAATCTCCTTCCACAGCTCCTGAACTGTGGTACCACGCTTCATTCAGCTCTCAGGGCTCTTCTTTCACATACCGTAACTCAGTTTATGAGAAAGAGAGAGGCCGTACAAGCCAACGTACGCTGCAGGTACAAGAGTTCACTGCCATTGGTACCAAGGGATGGAGAGGAAGGGAGAGCGACCCAGCTCATGGCTTTGCAGTGGGAGATGCTCCAGGAGGGACAAGGGCTGGACGGTCTGTTCTCTGGCTGCAGGCTTGGCATCCGTCTGGGTGAAGGAGGCAAAGTGCTGCTGCCCATTAGCGCTGCCCCAGTAGGTCCAGTTACTCAGCAGGGCAACAGCCCATTCATGCAACAACAGAAGCAATCAGCCCTGCGCTTGCTAATGAGGGACCAGCAAGGGTCCCGGGAGCCAGCCAAGACCAGGTGACCTTGTTTATTCAGAATTTCCACACTGTGCTGGATGGACTTGTTATTTCATCGCTGCTTCTCTCAGTTCAGGGGGGTTATTTAAAACATTGCTTCTAAGCATCTCCTTTTTGGGATTCTTCCTGATCACATCATATTTTGGCCTTGGTTATGCAGCTTTTCCAGATAGAAATGCTTGATTTATGAGCAGCAGCCAAGCTTTAGGGTGAGGCTCATTAGGAGATTAACTGTTTAATATCTGACATTTAGGGCTGTGACCTGCAGTTAGGGGGTGAAGTCACTGACACACACCCACCAGCAGCCACGTAAAGCCCACCACTTCCATCGAGCCATTTGGAAACACCCAGCTAACACATCAGCTGGGCTTTAATGGCTGTGAGCATCGCAGCAGTACAGTCGTTTCCAGCTTGTGGTTTACAGCCCTGGGTGGGAGCTGACGAAAGGAGGGCTGTGGGTTGCTTCTTGGGTGTCCGTCAAAACTGAGCACATTAAAAAAACTTATGTGGGAGGGTAAGTTTGCTATGAAAAGTTATTTTCCGAAAAATGTTGAGAGGTCAGCAAATATAGGAGGCTGAAAGCTACTGGGCTTGAAGAGAAACTGATGGGAGACGAGGCCAGCTGGGTTCCCCAGGGTAGAAGTTGCTGCTGATCCCTGCCCATCCTCTGCTCAGGGAGACTCGGGTGCAGGAGCAGGGCTGAGGGTGCAGAAGTGCCTGCTGCACATCAGCTGCAGGGGCAGCACAATGGGTTAAACGCAGAGGTGGGAACAGCTGGACTGAGTGCACAGGGATGAAAATAAACAGTTTTGAACTACAAAGCTTCTTTAAAATGCTCCCTCACCCCATTTGACTGCGGTGGACCTCGGCGTGGTCCCCTGCTTGTCCCACCCGCCAGGAGCGCAGGGACAGGGAGGCACAGCCCCAGATCACGGCACTGCAGCCTCCAGTGCTCCTTGCAACGATCAACAGCTCCCCAGAGCCATCCCTCCCGGCACATTTTAAAGAGCAAGAAAAGCATTTTGCATCACTTACTTGGCCGAGCACTTGTGAACGAGTCCAGCTGCCGGAGCGAGCCACACCAGACAAGGAGCGAGGCCACCAGACAGAGGTCCCATCACCTGGCCAGCTCTTTATCCACGGCCCAGGCGCAGGGCTTGGTTTCGCGGGAGTCAGGGCGCAGGTCTGTGCAGGGAGATAAGGGACAGCCGGGGAGCAGGCAGCAGAGCTGTGCCCCGGCATGGGGGGGCTGTTGCCGAAACCCCTCAGGGAGGACACATGCACGTACTCCATAGGCGTTATCTGCTGGCACCACCCAACTAGTCACATCCAGGGAAACCTGAAGATCTCCAGGCCAGCCTGTTTCGTAGCTGATGGACTCTGCAGTGCCATATCTCCACCAGCATAACCCACCAACTTCACAGGCACCACCCCCACCAACATAACAGAAAGGATTTTTCCTATTTAAAGCTTTTCCTATTAAAAATATCCACCTGTTTCCTTCCTCAGGAATTGGCTATGTAGCTAAAGTGCTGCTCTGAGGCCATTTGTTTAAGCTCATAACGGATGACACCTGCGGCCAGACAGATACTCTGACACCCAGCTTCTGGGCTCAGCCCCACAGCTCCACACCTCACCGACCGTAGGGATGGGGCTGTGTTGTGTCACCCTCATGCAAGCCAACAACCCCCCTGCAGTGACACCCAGGGCTCCTGAATGGTACAGGGTGTCTTGTGGGAAGAAACACCTTATTTGATTCAAAGCCTTAAAATGCCAAGGCATCCATCACTTTCCACTGCGTTTCTTCTTAATTTTTGCACCTGCTCTTGTTAAGGTTCAGCTTGTGCTCCTGGGCTCTCCTGACCAATTAAAAAACACTCCAAACTATTGCACACTTTCAACAGCCTTACCCCTTTCCAATGTCAATCCCGTACGCATCCAGGTCCCCACTCAGTGCCAGGCTGCTCCAGAAGCTGCAGGGTGGCAGGAGCCAGCGGGCCCAAGGGGATGGAGCTTGCAGCAGGAGTGACACCAGCCTCCCTAGGCCATGGAACCTGCGGTGTGGCAGCCGTGCGAGGGTTTATGGAGCCGCAGCCAGCCCCAGCATCCCTGCTGCGGGCTTGGAGCTGGCCAAACAGAGTCACCTGGGAGGTGGCCACAGCAGGGTGGCAGTCCCCTGTGCGGGGCAGGCAGCAGGTTGGCGGTGCAGGAGGGTGTCTGGGGGTGCAGCATGGCCCACCTGCCCCACCGCGAGCATGGGGCGGGCAGTCCAGGGCACGGCTAGCACAGGTCGGGCTAACACGACACAGAGCCTCCACTTTGCTCTCGGCCTCCGGCTGGGCAGCAGCCGGCAAGGGGCTGGCAGAGCCCGCAGCCCGGCGGCGAAAGCTGCAGGCAAGGCCGGGAAGGCTGGCTCGGTGGTGGCCGCGGGCAGGCAGGGCTCTGCCGGCTCCTCCTGTTGCGGGGGAGCCCCTGTCTCAGCGGCCGCAAGGTGGTGCCGCAGCTCCGCGCCGCAGCGCCGCAGCCCGCGGGGTCTGCCAGCAGCGCAGCGACACGCGTGTCCGCGCCCCCGCACACGTGTGCGTGCACCCATGAACGCACACGCGCATAGAATCATAGAACCACAGGGCTGGAAGGGACCTCTGGAGATCATCTGCTCCAACCCCCCTGCCAGAGCAGGGTCACCCAGAGCAGGTCACACAGGAACGCGTCCAGGCGGGTTTGGAATGTCTCCAGAGATGGAGACTCCAGCACCTCTCTGGGCAGCCTGTTCCAGCGCTCTGCCACCCTCAAAGTTCCTTCTCATGTTTAGGTGGTACTTCCTATGCTCAAGTTTGTGCCCATTCCCTCTTGTCCTGTCGCTGGGCACCACCGAAAAGAGCCTGGCCCCATCCTCCTGACACCCACCCTTAAAGTATTTATAAGTGTTGATAAGGTCCCCCCTCAGCCGTCTTTTTTCCAGACTGAAGAGACCCAAATCCCTCAGCCTTTCTTCATAAGAGAGGTGTTCCAGTGCCCTAATCATCTTGGTAGCCCTCTGCTGCACCCTCTCCAGCAGTTCCCTGTCCCTCTTGAGCCGGGGAGCCCAGAACTGGACACAGTACTCCAGGTGCGGCCTCACCAAGGCAGAGTAGAGGGGGAGGATGACCTCCCTCGACCTGCTGGCCACACTCTTCTTGATGCACCCCAGGATGCCATTGGCCTTCGTGGCCACAAGGGCATATTGCTGGCTCAACGCACCCACGTGCTCACACCCATGCATGCACCCATCCATGCACTCACACGTGCATACCCCACATGCACATGCAGGCACACATGCACTCACACACGTGTACATCCACACACTCACCCATGCATGCACCCGCACACTCACACCCACACCTGCATATCCCCACACTTGCGCTCTTTGGGGAGCACCCACCGTACCCTGCTGTCCCCTGGGTACGGACCACCCACCGTACTTGCTGTCCCCTGGGCTGGCAGCCCTGCTGGGACTTTGTGCCCCATTTCTGTGGTACTTGGGGGTTCCGAAGGGGGTCTGCAGGCCAAGCCCTGCCAGGGTCGGGGGGGGGACTTGCCAATGCCCACCCTGCAGCCAGGCAGCCCGTCCCCTCACTGGGCCATTGGCAGCACTCACCCATGTCTACCTCAGACACCCCACACACCACAGCCCTGCCCTGGGGGCTGGTGCCAGGCTGCAGGCTGCCAGATCTCTGCACTGCCGAGGGAGAAAGAGCTGAAGCTGGAGAGGTGCAGCAGGTAGAGACGACCATACCAGAGAGCAGCACTTACTCACCGCCAGGCACCTGCACCCATGGGACACCACGCACAGCCCCAGCCTGGTCCCGGTTGGACCTCAGCGACCTTCGCTTCCCCCAAATACGTAGGCAGAGACAGGGGTGTTTCCTCTCTCCACCATAGGAACTGGTTGCACAAAAAATAATATATACATTTTAATGATATTTGAAATATACAAGAAATGCATGGCTGCAGGAATAAATACCACCAGGCCAGTTCTTGCAGAGAGCTTGGTGACAGCTGGTAACCATGGCAGGGGTGGCAGAACAAGACGAGGTGCTTTTCCCAGGCTGATTTGGAGGTGGCCAAAGCAACAGCAGAGCCGGAGCGGGTACCCGCCAAAGCCCTAGGGCGCAGCGGGGAGCCCTGGTGAGGTGGCCTCATCCCCGCTCTGCGCCGTGATGAGGACGCTGACCTGCAGCGTGCCGCAGCGGGAGTGCAGCACCCAGGCACCCTGGTACGCCAGCCCCGGGCCCGCTGCCTGCCTGGGAGGAGGAGGAGGAGGGAGGCGAAGGCTGAGCTGCTGGCAACTCGTGGCATCGCAGGCCACGCTTACAGTGCCCTCGGGGTTGCTGTAGGTGCACTGTCCTGGAGCATCCTCCCCTGGCTCCCCGTCCCAGCCCTCCTCCGGGAGGACACCAGGCACTGCCGGGCACTCCAGCTGCCCCTGTGGGACCTCCAGCAGGGACCGTCCCTGGAGGGCAGCCGGGCCGGCACAGAAGGCTTGTGCATGGATGAGGGGCTCGGCGAAGCTCTGGAGCCAGCCCAGGAGGTAGGCGAGGTGGCAGTCGCAGGCCCAGGGGTTGTTGGCCAGCCCCAGGCGTACCAGCTGCCCATTGGCATCCAAAATCCCCGGGGGCACGCGGGCCAGGTGGTTGTGGTCCAGGGCCAGGGCTGTAAGGAGGGGCAGCCCGGCCAGCAGCCCGGCCGGCAGGCTGGACAGGTTGTTGTGGCTCAGCTGCAGCGTCGCCAGCTCCACCAGCCCCTGGAAAACCCCGGCGGGGAGGTGGACCATGGCGTTGTGCGAGAGCACCAGGGTCTGCAGCGCCGAGAGGTTGGCGAAGATCTCCTGGGGCAGCGTCTCCAGCCGGTTGCGGGCCAGCGAGAGGTGGAGGAGGCGAGGGGTGCCGGCAAAGAGGGCAGCGGGCAGGGTGGCCAGGTGGTTGCCCTCCAGGCTGATGACGGTGAGGTTGGGGAGATCGGCAAAGATGTCGGGGGCCAGGCTGCCCAGGGCGTTGTGCTGCAGCTGCAGCCGCTGCAGCCCCCCCAGCCCGGCGAAGAGGCCATCCGGCAACTCCTCGAGCCGGTTACCATCCAGGTGGAGCTCGGCCAGCTGGCCCAGCGCCCTGAAAGCACCGGCGGGCACCCGCGCCAGCAGGTTGTCGCTGAGCTTGAGGAGGCGGAGGGTGGCGAGGGGGGCCAGCAGCCCCGCCGGCAGCTCGGCCAGGACATTCTGTGAGAGGTCCAGGGTTTGGAGGTGCCGAAGGGGGCGGAAGATGCCGAGGGGCAGCGCCTCGATCTTGTTCCCCGGCAAGCGCAGGTCCTGCAGGTGGCAGGCGGCGGTGAAGAGCCCCGGCTGCAGGGAGCGGAAGGTGTTGGCACCCAGGGAGAGCTTGCTGAGGCTGCGCAGCCCCATCAGCATCCCCGGGCTGACCGCCGGCAAGGGGTTGCCCGACACCTCCAGCTCAGTGAGGCTGGGCAGCCCCCGGAAGGCGCCGGCCTCCAGCTCCTGGATATTGTTGTTGAGGAAGACCAGCTTGGTGAGGGTGGTGCTGGAGCCCAGGGCCCCACTGCGGATGCTGCTCAGGGCCGTCTCCACAAAGAAGAGCTGGGTGGCGTTCCCTGGCAGACCTGCCGGGATCTCCTGCATCCTCTCCTCCGAGCAGAAGACTTTGGAGGTGTCGTAGCACTGGCAGGTGGCGGGGCAGGGCAGGGACAGCCCCCGCACCAGCAGGGACACCAGACCCAGCAGCGTGTAGACCACCAGCCTGCACTGGAGAAGGAGTCGAGCTTCATCCCCTGCCATAGCAGGGCACAAATTGGCACCCACAGGCGGGTGCTGCTGGGGAAGCAGCCTTTGCAGCCAGAAATGCAGGGCAACAAGCCCTGGGGCACTGCCAGTGCAGGCAGCTGCCCTGGCCATGGGGCATCCCTTCAGCCCCCGCCCCCCACACCACCGCAGCACCACCCCTGCGGGAACCGGGAATGCTTCCCTCCCAGATCTCCCCCCGCCTGCCCTCTGTGGTGGGTCGGGGCTGTTCCCCCACACCCCAGCCCTGCTCCAGCCTGCCCCATGACAACCGGGGTGGTGGCACCCTCGCCGACAGTCCCCACGGCCTGCAGAGCAGCAGGCGACTTGGGGCTGTGGGGTCTCTCGGGGATCTCAGGAGATGTCTCCACAGGCAGGGACCTGGCTGCTGGGGCAGGGGGATGTGTGAAGCACAGGGATATGCTGCACGCACAGGGTGATGGGGACAACGCTGCAGGGCTGCTCTGCGCTCAGTGACAAAAGCAGCGGGCTCCGCTGCTTGTATTTCTAATTGCCCATCAAGTACTTCTTTCTCTGCAAGCAACCAGAGCAGCGTCCAACCTGCCCGAGGGATATTCAGCTTGACCAAATGCCTCTTCCCAGCCCATGGGAGGCACTTTTTGACCACTTGAGCAAAGTCGTGGCCTCCAGACCTCCACCAGTCCCTCCCTACTTGGGACACACGCCTGTGCTGCCGAGTGATGGGGGACGCTGTGTGCCCCGCAGTGATGCCCATCTGCGGACACCCTGCACAAGTGGGGGTATCCTGGACTTTCATCGGTGCTCAAGAGCAGCGGTGGGCTTGGCTTTTCCTTTCCACCATCTCACTTCTTGCCACACAGAGCCAACAGCAGCTCCCACCCGTCCCTAGCTCTCCCTCCAAACCACCCGAGCGATGTGGCTGACACTTACCGAGCCTGGCATTGTGGGGACCGCCACCAAGCCTGAGGCAGGTTCGCAGGGACGCTGCTCACTGCGATGGAACAATGTTTTCTGGGGCGGACGGGAAGCCGGGCGATGAGCCGTTCCTGCTGGGGCGGAGCTGCCCCTTGCTGCTTATCGGCAACAACAACCCGTGTCCTTGGAGCACTTTGAAAAATAGCCTGACCCCAAAGGGATGGAGGTGAGGCCAGAGGCAGCCGCCAGCGAGTATCCTGGCAGGGAAGTGGGGTCCTGGCCCCGGACGTCCACTGGCCTGGGGACGGTGGCAGGGTGCTGCTGTCATGGGTGGCACTGGTCCCACACCAAGATCAGCATGTTTGCTTGCGGCAGCCCTCCGAGAGCTCCCCTAGAGTTTACATCTCAGTGGGGCTAGCAAATTTCCCTTGCATGAGAGAGGGGACAGGGCGCTGCTTAGCAAGGCAGAGCAATGCCACGAGGACAGGACCACTTTGGGCCCATCATGTTGAGATGCACCAGGAGCTTTGCAGCCTGGGACATGCACCCAGCCAGCACTGCGATGGCCAGAGGGATCCGTGGGCCAGCTGGACTCCCTGGGAGCTTGTGACCTGCCCGGGGGAGCAGCATACACCTCTTTGAAGACTGCCCTGCAAGGGCTTGTGTTGGAACAGTCCAGGGTAGCAGCAGCCATGGAGGCACCCCCAGGGGCAAGAGGAGGGACACGCATACATGCATTCAGCCAGACCGATGGAGCAGACGGTGACACACAAAGAATTCAGCTGACACAAGCCAGGGGCAGCCAGGTCTGAAGGGAGCCACGTGGGCTCCCCCCACCCCAGGTTGGCACCGCGTAAACCCTCAGGTCCCTGCCCCAGGGAGGAGGACTGTGCAGGAGGCCATTGGTGTCTGTCTCAAGAAGAGTGCCAAGGTCTCATCTCACTCTCCAGAAGCCATCCTGCTCCTGTTGGACAGCCAAGCCCTTTTAGGGCCCTCAGCCCAGGCTGGAGCCCAAGGACCATCATGGGGTCTGTGACCACGGCCCACTAACCCTCTCCCAGCTCCACAAGCCTGTATGGGTTTTCCCTCAACATGATAAAATCTCTCAGCAGAAGAAATCAAGTGCAGCTCCTGTCCCTGCTGGGTGATTCTCCATCGCGCGCTGCAGGGAAGCAAACAAACAGCTCTTGGCACTAGGGGTGGACAACTGCACTTTAATGGCGAGGTCACAGAGCAGCACCCAACAGCCCCGCGGCACGGTCCCACATCTCCCAATGCTGTACGTGTCCCAGCCCAGAGGAGCATCCCATCGTGTGTGCGAGCGTGGGGCTGCTTGTGCCAACACCGGCTCACGGGGTGCCATGAGCAGCCAGCACCATGGGGTGCTCAAGTGTGACCCTTGTCCCGTGGCAGAGATCCCCAGGCAGCCCGGCACCGCCGTACCACGTGTGGAGGTCAGCTGAATGCTTCTGTGGCCATGCCATGGCTGGAGGAGGCGTGGTGGCCACCGGACACAAGTGCTGTTAGGGGACAGCGTGGCCCCTGCCTGTGATCTGCAGAGCAGCCAGCGCTTGCTGACATCCCTCCCGGTGTGCACCACCAGCATCCCCGCTGCCCGAGGGCTGGGAGTAGGCAGCAGGACCGGGCACACAGAGTGGGACACGTGGGGTGGGAAGAGGAGAGGGGAGGAGAGGATGTAGCTTTGCCAGGCAGAGCAGGGCCAGGCTGCTCACGAGCCGGCGGGGTACGCACCGGGGTGTCGAGGCAGCGCGGACCAGAGATGGGGTGCAGCAGAGGCGATGCCATGGGGCAGCAGTCCTGGGGGCAGCAGCCCCAGGATGCTCCAGCAGCCCCAGGATGCTCCGGCAGCCCAGGGGCACAAGCGCAGGCGCCTGTCCCAGCCCCTGGCAAACAGCCCTCACAGGGAAAGGGCATTTGCAACGTGCCCCTGGGGAAGGGGCAGCTGGCACAGCCAGGCAGCAGGTCCACACTCCCCACCCGTCACCACACCTCTGTAATTCCCCCACGGCAGTGGCCAGTGCGAGCTTCCCGGCCACCCACCTGGCTGGGGCAGGGCACTGTGGGCAGGGACATGGCCGCAGGAGGGGAGCAGGAGGTTGCTTGGGGTGAGGGAAGATGCCGGCTGTGCCTGCAGGCAGGGAGGGCAGCTTGGACGCGGCCGAGTCACCCAGGGCGTTGCCACCCCAGCAGCAGCGCCAGGCCCGGGCGGCCCAGCCCCGCGGGGATGTTCCTGCCCAGACGCAGCCAAGCTACCAAGCAGGACAAGGACACGCAGTTCCCTGGACTTGTGTGAGGGCTAGCACCTGCCTGCCCGGGCAGGAGTGAAGGCATGGCGGGGAGCAGGGGGGAAGATGGGGAAGAGGGGCTGGGGGAGGGCAGCAGGCAGTGCTGGAGGGGACGATGTGAGGGGAAGGACGGGGCAGTCCTGTTGTTGGGGGTAAGCACCATCATGGCCAGACCGTGGCTCCCGGCTCGAGGGGTCCCTCTCAGCCCCCAGGCAGGGAATGAGCAGAGAGGCTGCGCTGGAGGCAGGAGGGGCTGGGGACAGAGGGCAGCCGTGGGGGGGTTACCCGGGGGGACGCCCTGCTGGGGGGCAGGGGCAGGGCAAAGCAGAGCAGGGCAGGGGGACGCGCAGCAGGCGGGGTGATGCCGGCCTGTCCAAATCAGCGAAGGCAGCTGATGCAGAGCTGCCATCCTGTCCCCCGGTCCCGTGGGGAGGGGACGCCCCACCTGCACTGCTCCCCCCACAGTCTGCCGGGCGCTCAGGCTTCGTTAGGTGCCTTCATCCTCATGAGCACGATGTGGCTCTTCTTCCTACAGCCGTAGACCACCAGCGCCACGAGAGCAGCGAGCAGGGCCACGCACACCAGCACAATGACGGCCACCACCACCCCGCTCTGCGTGCGTGTCAGCCCCCACTGGCCCCTCTCCTCCTCCTCCTCCTCTTCCTCCTCCTCCTGGGGGGACACCGGCAGCCCCATGGGGGGCTCCGTCCAGGCACCCTCAGGCAATGCCGCCTCGGAGGGGTGATCGGGGAGCGGGGTGCTGGAATGGGGGGAGGCAGTGGGTGGCCGGGGGGTGAGGAGCTGGTCCTGTGACAGCCCGGCAATAGGGATGCCCTGCAGGGCAGGGGGCTGGGCGCAGAGAGGGGGTATCTCGCCCACCTTGTGGGGGTTGTCCTCCAGCCATGACCTCAGTGGCAGGATGCCCTCGTCGCAGCGCCAGGAGTTGTTGTGCAGCTTCACCTCTCGCAGGGCGGCCAGCGGGGAGAAGATGCTGGCGGGCAGGTACTCCAGGGCGTTGGCGTGCAGCTGCAGGTGCCGCAGCCCTGGGGTGGCCCCAAAGAGGCCCCGCGGCAGCGCCTGCAGCTGGTTGTGGTGCAGGGAGATGTTCTGCAGCTTGGGCAGCCCGGCCAGCACCTGGGTGTCCAGGCGGCGCAGGGCATTGGAGTGCAGCGACAGCTCCAGCAGCTCCCCCAGGCCCTGGAAAGCCCCCGGTGCCACCGAGCGCAGCCGGTTCTTGCTGAGGACCAGGAGCTGCAGCTGGGTGAGGTTGCTGAAGACAGTGGCGGGAAGGGTGGAAAGCTCGTTCTCGTAAAGCCACAGCTCCCGCAGGTTAGGCATGGGCCCAAAGGCACCAGGGGAGATGTCCCGTAGGCGGTTGACGTGCAGGGTGATCTTGGCGAGGGCGCGCAGGGGCAAGAAGATGCCACTCGGCAGGGCAGTGAGGAGGTTGTTGGACAGGTAGAGCTTCTGCAGGTTCCCGTTGTGCACAAAGAGCTCTGGGGACAGTGTCTCCAACTGGTTCTGGTGCAGCCCCAGCTCCTGCAGCTCCAGCAGCTTGTCGAAGGCTCCCACTGGGATCTGCCGGAGTCGGTTCTCATAGAGCCGCAGCACCTGCAGCCGTGCCAGCCGCTCGAAGGCCCGGGGCGGCAGGCGGTCGAAGTTGTTCCTGGCCAGGTTGAGCTTGGTGAGGCTGGTGAGCTGGTCGAACACCCCCTCCTTCAGCTCCTGCAGGTTATTCCCGTGCAGCTGCAGCTCCTTGAGGTTGCTCAGGTGGGCAAAGTGGGAAGGCTCGACCTGGAGGATCTGGTTGCTGGAGAGAAGCAGCGACTCCAGCTTGTTCAAGGGCTTGAAGACCTGCACGGGGAGCTCCTGCAGCTTGTTGCTGGCCAGGCTGAGGTAGCGCAGGTCGGGCAGGTGCTGGAAGGCCCCAGGGCTGATGCGCGACAGGTTGTTCTTCTCGATGCGCAGCCCGATCAGCAGGGAGGCGTTGCCGAAGGACGCACTGCCCAGCTCAGTGATGCACGTGTTGATGATCTGGAGGGTCATGGCGTTCGCAGGGATGGGGCTGGGGACCGCGGTGATGCCAGCACCAGAGCACTCCACCTGGGCAGTGCGGACGCACTGGCACTGCTCTGGGCACTGGCTACCGGCCAGCTGGATGCCCGCCAGCAGCAGCAGCCACTGCCACCAGCCTCCACGCTCCATTGGGCCTGCGGCAAAAACAATGGAGGGGGGCTCAGTCCCTGTGATTTCCCAGCCCCCCAGGGCTGCTGCCGTGGATGGGCACTGCTTTCTCCCTGGAAAAGGCCACCGAGTCCGTGGTCACACTCCTGCCCCCAGCAGGGCCAAGGAGGGCAGGCGAGGAGGGCTGGGGGCAGGCAGGGCTGGGCACAGCCCGGGCGGGAGTGCAGAGCGGGACAGAGCCGGGGGCTGCGGCGCCTGGCTGCCATACCACAGCTATTAGTGGCATCCCTGGCGTCCCCCTCGCTCGGCTCCTCCAGCAGCCAGGAGCGTGGTGGTTTCCTGTTTTGCAGTGAGCGTGGCGAGCTGCTGCCAGTGGCACTGGCCCCCCGGCACCACCAAACAGCCAAGACCTTCACCGGAGCCAGCCCACGGCACACACAGCTGAGTGGGTCGCGAGGATGCTGGCTGGGGGCAGGAAGAAAGGTACTCCCCCAGCGTCCCCGAGCACCCTCCTGGCTCTGCCCAGCAGCAAGAGCTCCTATTGCGGAGCCAAGAGCAGCACTGGCACCCACTGCCTGGGTGTGCTTTAGCTCCCATCCTGCAGGAGCCTCTGCCAGCTCCCAGCCCACGCTAGGTACCGGGGTGGCCCTGTCTGCACCCCAACCTCAGCAGAAGGGCTCAGCCCTGGCTGACATTGGCCATGAGAGCAGGGCATCCAGTGTGGGTACCCGCGTGCAGGGTGGTACTGCAGGTAATGGAGCACAAGGGGAGCAAGGGTTTTACAGCAAGGTCCTCCATCACTCCACAAGCACAGCCGCCACAGACACCCTCTCCTCCCTCCTCTGGCCTGGGAGCTTTTCTCTCTCCGTAGATCAAAGCAGCAGCCTCGCGCCAGGCTGGCACGGAGCAGCCGCCTGCTAAAAACGTTGAGTGGCACAAGGTAGGAAGAAAACCTGCAGCCCCCCCCGACCCCCAAGCACAGCTGAGCAGACAGGCAAGTCCGGCAGCACAGGGGTCTGGGCACAGCCCCTGCCCTCCGCCCCCAGCTCCCTCCGGGGAAGGCACTCGCTCTCCGGCGGGGAGGGAGGAACCCTCCACAAGCCAACGCAGTTTATGTTTCCCATATGGAAACAATCTGCATCCCAGAACAGCTTTGTTTATAGCGAGCCATTTATAAACTTCCCCAAACGCTTTGCACATCAAAAGCTCCGGCTCATGTCGCTCCCTGGTAAGGCAGCTCAGGGAGCATCCAGGCTGGAGCGCCCTTCAGGAAAGGCAGCTGAAACCAATTTATCTCCTCTTTTCTTCTAGGGACAAAAAGCTTACAGACCAAGAGGCTGAATATTCCCTATTGCTCAGCCCCTCAGCATCCCACTGCTCCTAACCCCCCTAAATGTTGCTTTGCCCCCCGTGATTTTCTTTATGGGTTATTATTAAAAATACGTTGCCTGTGTAACTATTTCAGTGCCCACAATGCCTAAGCAGGCTCAGTTAGTTGGAGAACCCTTGCAAGAGAAACATCTCCATTGAATCAAAAGATGCTGAACATGCAGATCCCGCCGCCACGCCACCACCCCTTGGAGCTGCCCCGGGAGTCCCCCATGGCCGGGACCGCTCGCAGGGGTGGTAGCGGAGAGGAGACTTACCCAAGCGTCCTGCAGCCACGAGCGCCGAGCGAGCACAGCTCTGTGCTGGCAAGAGAGCCGAGTGTGGTTCATGCTTCCCCTCCCAGTATATAACCCGTCCAAATCAATGAATCAGCACAGGGGCAGCGTCGGGGTTAGGGAAAGCGCTGGAGCAGAGCTGCTTCCAATTCCTATTTCCTCGGCAAACAGAGCGAGTGTCTCAAGGACGGAGTTTTGGGTTTCCCTCTCCCGAACCCCAGCGCTCTTGTTTGAAGACGAGCAGATGCCCCCGCAAACAGGCTGCTCACATCAGCCAGCGCACGGGTAGCAGCTCGGCCCCGGGACCCGCCATGGGACATGGCTGGGTACCTTGACCCGTGGGGACAGGTGAGGCAAAGCAAAGTCCCCGGCACAATCCCGCCCTTTGCTGTCGCACATTCCCACTGGGACTACTCCATGGCATCGCCGTGGCACGTGCACAGCGCTTGGCTCCCCAGCTACACCCTGGAGGTGCTACAGAGCGGCCACTAAGCAGGGGTCAGTGACACTGTAGGTGCCAGCCAGGGGCCAAGCTGCTTCAGAGAGCCCTCGGCAAGCCGGAGCATCTCCCACCAGCACTGCCGTGCCTGCAGGCACTGAGGAACCCCCTCCAGGGCGATTGCAGGCAGCCTGGCAGCCCCCAAGCGGCACACGCTGCCATCTCCGCACACTGCTCTTCATCCTCAGCAGCCCTGACACACGGGTGGTGGAGCCCAGCACCCAGGGGTGTTTGGGAATCGGGACAAGAGCCCGTTCCATCCACCTGTTCAGGGTGCCTGCTGCCACCCCTCCCCTGCCCCCTCCAGCCCACATGGCTGCATGAGGGTCCCCTCAGTCCCCTTGGCCCAGCCCAGGTCCCCCCCCTTGCCCACCTCTCCCGCGCAGCCCTGCTCCAGCAGCTGCCAGGAGCGGATACTCAGGAGGAAGCAGCTAAGGAGAACCAGCGTGCGTGGCCCCTTTGGGCTTCCTGCAGCCGGAGCAGCCCCGTGCTAACCACGGGGCATCTGGAATTTCCCTGACCATGTCTAATCCTGTCTCAGCCCACCCATGTTTCCGTCAGCCACAGCAGCCCCTGCTCAGGTCTCAGCCGGCGCTAACGAGCTGCTGGAGATGGGAACAGGACGGGGCGGCCGCCGGAGAGGGGTGAGGAAGGCTGACTCCATCCCTACGCTGCAGTGTGTCATGCCGAGAGGGGTGGGAGGGCGCAGGGCTCTGCAGGGGACAGGGACCATGTTCAAAGCGGAGATCGGACCAGGATAAACAACAAACTGCGGGGACAGAGAGGGCCGTTTCCAGTCAGACTGGGAAGAAAGCGACAGGGATCGTGGGAAGAGGGTAGGCAGTGGGACCTCAGCTGGAGACAACTGCCACCAATACGGCAGATCGCATGGCGGGTCCGGCTGCCGTGGGACATGCTGGATGGCCACAGAGACCCTCCCCAGCCAGGAAGCGAGCACCTAGGCTGGGACTACACCCTGGCCACGCTCCTTGCCTGCTCCTGGGGCAAAACCCAGGGATTTGGGCACAGAAAAGGGACGTTTTGAAAACACCACCCACAAGCGCTTTAGCTCGCACTCTATTGACATAGCAGATTTTCCCAGCACTGTGGTTCCCAAAATAACCGCCCCGCTTTCCTTGACAGCGATGCAGACGGAGGTCAGGCTGCGGGCTTGAGATCTGCCCGCTCCCTCCAGCCCTGGCAGGAGAGCAGGGTTCTCGTGGCCTTATCGCACCCTTATCGCCAGCTCTGCCTGCCCAGCGCCAGCGCTGCTGGGCTCCTGCCTGCTCTGACTCATCCCAGAAGCACACAGCTTTTCAGCAAGGCAACACAGCAATTAAATCCCAGCGCTTCCGAAAAACCACCAGCCCAAGCCCAGTCCGACAGAGGAATGTCAGACTCAGCTCCTTCCAAGCAGCGCTGCCCCGGGGGGGCGGGGAGGGGGACAGGGATGCAGCGGTGGGTACCCTCAAACACCCTGCCCCCAGGAGGAGGGTGATGAGGTTATGGATGCCATGGCCACGCAGAGAGCCCGGGTACCAGCCCTGCCAAAAATCCAACTGTCTCTACCCATGCCTCGGGAACCTGGCTCCAGCTCCTGGTTGGGCAGGATGAGTCTGCTTTCAAGACATCCTTAAAAATAAAGCAAGGCTGAGTAACAGCACGAGCCCAAGCAGAGAGGGAGCCACTCCCGCTCCCTGAGGTGAGCGCACAGGAGCTCGCCCCAGGCTACGCGCAAGGGAGGGGAGCAGAGGGTGTGGGAGCCCGGGACTCCGCACATCTGGAGGGGAGAGGCAGCTCCCAGGGACGGTGGATGCGATGGAGGGTGAGATAAGCGTTTTGCAGAAGGAGGCTGCTCCGCATAGCCGAGAGCTCGCATAGCGCCAGGTGGAGTGGAGCAAACCTCACGCCATGGGAAAGCCCCTGGGTCCAGCAGTGCTCCTGGGGACCTTCCCCACCTCCAGCTGCACCAGCCAGAGAAAGGGAGAACCCCCCCAGACCAAGCTCGGGACGGTATGGAGTCACTGCCGTGACCCTACACCTCTAAGGGGACGATGGAGCCCAAGGGCAGGTACCTGCCAGACCCTGTGCCCCCCGTGAGACGGGGCTGGTGGCAAAACCTGCGTTCACAGTTGTGCTGGGGGGGTGGCTCCTTCCCCCAGAGCACTCCTCTCCATCTGCTGCCTGCACAAACACGGTTTTCCCATTCCTTACCAAACGCCGCTGTGCCAGGGAAAGAAAGAACGTGTGGTGCTGCTGCAGCCCAGCCGCCGCCGGCAGCCCCAGCCTGGGATGGAGGTGCCCTTGCACCCAAAAGCCCCCAGTGCTTTCTGCAGGCATTTCTCCGCATGCTGCTGAGCCCGCGGCAGGGCTGAAGGTCCTGTGGCAAGCAGTCCCAGCTAGGGCTACCGTTGATGTAACACTGCCTGGGGCTCCCGGAGGCCAGCAAAGCCAGGAGCACGCAACCTTTGGCCGCGCTCTCCAAGCTAATTGCATTTAATGTAGTCTGGGATCCCAGCCCCACCAGGGCTCCCTTTCTGCCCTGTAACCTCTTGCACAAGCCCTGGTGCTCCCCCGTGCTGAGCTCAGCCCTGAAACGCCACCAGTTGCAGAAGTCCCAGGAGCCCCAGGACAGCAGCTTCACCCATTTTTGGGGAGGTTAGCCTTGCTCCTGGCCAGCGGGACAGTCCCAGGTCCCCCCATGCTGGAACATCTCCGGTGCATCCCCACAGCCGGGGCGGCGGGCGCAGCAAAGCCGAGCGGCTCCGAAGCGCCAAGGGACTCGAGGCTGCTTGGAAAAATTCGTGTAATGGCTAAAATTAGCAGCTTGTGGGTTTGGCCGGGAGAGCGCATCGCTCATCTGCCAAACAGCTGAGCGCGCTCGCCCACGCCACGCTGCTGCGCAGCCCCGCTCCCCCCAGCCCCGCACACCTCCAGCTGCCAGCTGAATTGCCACCCCTGGGAGGGACAGGACATCCCCAGGACCTGGCACTGCCCACTGCACAGAGCAGGGACACACCCCCCACACACCCCCCCAGTTATTTTGCACTGCTGCAAAGCCCCCACCACGCTACGAGAAACCCCCCCGGCGGCCCCCGGTGCTCGCAGAGAGGGGCCGGCGCGGGGCATGGGGCCAGACTCTGCTCTGCTCAAGGGGAGGAGGAGGGTGGAGGGCTGGGCTGGGGGCCAGGGGAGGGGTCCCCTCGGTGCTCCAGCGTGGGGGGGACACCTCCGGGCCTGGGCCGTGCAGCAGGATGCGTAGGCTCCAGCCACAGCTGAGGGGTGGAGGGAGGTGCCTTAGTCCTTGGGGACCAGTGCTGGGCCACCCCCGCCCATCAGAGAGGCACCAGCAGCCCCTTCCCCACTGCACACCCCCACCCTTTTGGAGAGCCCAAACCAGAGACCTCCTCCATAGACCCAGCAATCCAGCCCCCATGGCTTTTTCAGCTCCCTACTGGAAACAGGGCCAGGGCTGCCTCGCTGCTCATGGCCACGGGATGCCCCATCTGCATATGGGGACAGGGATGGGGACATGTCCTGCCTTCCCTGGGGAAGCACATGTGCAGGGTGGGAGCCTTGGGAAGGAGCAGCAGCCCCGGTACCTCTAGGACAGGAAGCAGGGGTGGCCGTCAGACTAACCTCCATCCAAGCACCAGCACGAGACCCACCACAACCCTCCTGGAGCTCATGGAAAATGGCATTTAGGATCTCAAGCACCAGCGGGGCTTCACCTGGCCAGCAGCACCATCTCCTGCAGGCTCGGCCCTGGCCCGAGCCCCAGCCGATAGCAGCAGCACGCAGGGCTTGGCGCGGGCTCAGGGCAGCGCTAGGCTGGAAGGAATGTGGGGCTTGCAGCCAAGTCCGCCTGGAGAGATAATCCGAAGCGGAAAGAGCTTGTCCGTTGGGCACTGGGAGAGGGGGGAAAGGACTGGCTGGAGCGGGAGGCGATGGCGGGGGGCTGTCCCTGCTCATGCACTGCGCGGTGTTTGCTGGACCAGATTAGCCCTGTTCTCCGTCTCACCAGGGAGCGCCCCAGGGACCCCTTCCCAACACCCCAAGGGGGAAAGGGCCCCTTCCCCCCCCCAGCGCCCCGGGGAAGTGCAGAGGAGTGCACAGCAGGCTGCCGAGCCACTGCTGGCCCCCTGCCCTGGGCTTTTTTCATCTGGAGAGACACAAAGGCACAGCTGGAAGCCTGGCACGTCACAGAGAACCACAACAGTCCTACAGCAGTGATTGCACAAGAGGTAGCAGGATGTCTCCAGGTGCCACCAGAGTCGCACTCACCCACCGTGGCCCCAGCAAGAGGCTTTTCCAGGGCTTATCCACCCATAAACACCCAGGAGGGAAGTGGAGGGAAACCCAGACTCCAGCTAGGAAAATGGAAGCATAACACCTCCATAGCTGGCCTATCTCTGGACAGAGCAGGAGCAAAGCAGGAGCTTCAGGCCTCCTGATCAGTTCGTAAACACTCGCAACCCCGGCCTTGTCCTACGGGTACGTGTCTTTGGCTGTGTCTCCTTCCAGCTATTCTGTTATCCCTAGGAAATGCCGCGCTCTGATACCATGGCTGCTGAATCAGCTTCCCCAGGCACGATGTGCTGGTTGGAAGCCCGGAGGAGACACGGCCAATGCTCCATAACGTCAGGCAGAGGATCCCAGAGCTCCTGCCTCCCAGCCAGCAGTCCCACATGCTCCTGAGCCACAGAGCACTGCCAGGTGTCTTCTCCGAGCACATCTGCCATCACCCGGCTTCTCTTTCCCACCAGGAGAGGGAAGATCCGAGGTGCAGGCTCCCGTCTTGCTGCTGTGTGCTAGAGGGCTGAGCTGCTTTTAGTAGGCACCTACCTGAGCTTGCTCCCCTCTGCCAGCAGCGGCAAGGGCCCTCCAGCAGCTACTGGCCGCATGTGGCAGAGGTGAGAAGGAAAGGGCAGGGACACCAGAGACACAAGCACAGGCCGTGGGTGCTGGAGGCTTGGAGGGGTTCCTGCAGGCAGAGAGCTGCTGGCACTTAGGGCAACAGTTCATTCCCTCCTCATCACCGGGCTCTTCGGGGATTCTGTGCATTGAAGCCCTGACAAGCAAAGGAGAGCGGCACCTGCAGTGACATCAGGCTGGAAACACACTGTGTACTCCATGGCCCCGCACAGGAGGTCAGAGCTCCCACTGCTCCAGGATTTCCTAAAGCAGAGAGAGCAGGAGCAACTGCCACAGAAAGAAGCGTTTGAGGAAACCCAGGGAGTTACAGAAGACCCTTGGCTCGGCTGCACTGGTGACATACCCAAAGTGCTCCTGACTAGGATGTGGCACCAGAGGCAGCTCCTGGACTCAGAGGTCTGGTTAACATGGAGGGCTCTTAACCAGGACTCGGCATCCCGTACAGGAGCCAAGGATGTGGAGCCGATCCCCAGCCACCGAGCGCAGATATGCTTTGCATCCACCCTTTCCCCAGCAGCAGGGACCCCCTGGACCAGGGATTAGATACCTCCACGTTTTTCCAGCCCACTGTCCCCCCAAGCCCAGCCTGGTGGTGAAGGCTGGGCAGTAGATCATGGAGGCATGGGCTGCAGGGACCAGGAAAAACCTAGCCAATACAACTGGTGACGGTAAGCCATGTGTGCTGTGAGACAGCAGCACGGCAATGCTGGCCAGAGAGAGGGTCTGAGGAGGCCTTCCCACTGCCACAGCCACCGTCATGCTGACCTGCAGACAGAGCAAAACGGAGACGGGATATAAATAAGGACATCCTTGGATTTTCCAGGCCAGGGAGTTTTGCAGGAAGGGCTGAGCTCTGCTGGGCAACAAGCAATGAGTCAGAGGCAGCTGAAAACAGGACACCTCATAGGAAGAGTTAGTAGAACACCCCAGGCCCTTATTGCTCCAGCCTTTTGTTGTCTGCTGACTTCACTTCCCCGTCTGGCTCAGGCACAGGGAAAGCCCGATGACGGCATGTAAAGAGGAATCATCATCCTCCTCCTCCCAGCACTTGGCTGTGCGCGGCCAGGAGCCAAAGCCCCCACGTGCCAGAGCTCAGCCACTGCCCAGCGGGAGCCAAAGGAGCCGTGCAGGCCCAGCCGGCCCCACTGCAGGGCCAGGGCGGCCAAAGGAGGGCTCACAAAGATGGCAGCAGCTGCTCACCCCGTGCTCTTCCAGAGGTCGGGCATCAAGGGTGTTGTACACCCATACGGCAACAGAATGGCTGGTTTTTCTTTGCAATCAGACAGTGTGCATCCGAGTGCCTGTAGCCATGAGCCCACTTCTTCAGTGCCTCACTGAGGCAAACAATAACCAGCAGGGTTTGTAAAGCAATTCCCTCGTTAGTCCAGATTATCCTTGTCTCCTGCCTGCAGCGAGCAGATGCTTGCGTGGCACCGATACGACGGCGCTGGAGCTGGCACAGCACTAAGTGGTCATTACAGCTGTCCAAGAACCTAAATTTGTCACAACTGCCTCCTTTAAAGCACCAGCATGTAACAGCCCAGAACCACCACCACGAAAGCTTCGTGTCGGTTTTGTGCTTCTCTCAAAGATACTGCCATAAATATTCTGGAGCTTCTGTTTGTGAATCCAGTCCCAGTTTGCTCTGCACCAGCTGTAGTGACCTGTATTTCTGCTTCTTTAGAGATGGCTCTAACTACAATTTAGCTGGGCTTGCTAAATTTTGTTAAACCTCACCCGCAAGACAAGGGTTATTTAACACCACAGAAGCACATTGCCTCTTTTCACAGCCTAGAAGAGGAATTCAAGTCCAGCAGCAGAGCACCCTGAAACAAAGCAGTCCACGGTTTATTCTCATCACCTAGAGTAGCCCGCAACAGGGAACACCCCCAAAACACACTGCAAGCTCTCCTCACTTCAGGCTTGTAAGGTGCCATTTCACAGCCACCCAGAAAAGATTTTGATGGTTAGAAAGTCATTAAGGCTACAAAAAGACTCAGAATATAGGTTCTCTATACCTGAGCAGCCACAGAACCACATCCAGGGGCTCTTTAACCCAGCCCTAGGCTTTTGAGCACATCAGAGCTTTTAAGAACGAACTAAGTCACGCAATTAAGATAAAACTAACAGTTAAATCCAAGAGCCACCAAAGTAGCATGCGCAGTCTGACAGCTATCAGTCTACTTATAAACTAAAAGATTCACAGCAATCAAAATATTCAAAAACATTTCAACGTGAAGACTAAACCCCACACTCGGAGCTGCATTCGCATGCCAACACTTGAAAGGGCTGCAAGGCAGGGAGCAGTACTATGGAATAACAAAAGGTAAAATGTACTGGGACCGACTGTGACTGAATATGGCACTGCACACTGAAATTTGACAGATACACACATGTTCCCCAGCAAACTTCAAAAAAGGTGGCAGCATTTCAGGGCCCTCACTTCAGGCAGGTTCCCTCCCACTTTGCTGCACACCCGTGTTTTGCCAGCCAAGCCCAGGAGAGATCATCCCCGTCTCTCCCAGCTCAGCCGAGACCAGCTCTCAAACCAAAGATGCTTCTCTGGAGCTAAGCATCAGTCCTGGGCATCTGCCTGGTGCTCCGGTTTCAAGACCTTGCTTTTCAGACCACTGGTCAAAGTTTAAGGACAAAAGTGGTTACTTCAAATTCAGAGTTGTAGTAATGTTACAAAGACTCCAAAAAAACCAAACAAACTACAAAATACATGAAGATTGTACTTCCTCAACCATCGTCTTACTCATCTTGCTCTGGTTAAGCTAAAGGAAAGCACTGTTAACTTTAAATGGTACTCCTTCCTCCTGCCATGTCCTGGAAACAGGCTGAGGACAGAAAGCAAAAACTAAGACACTTGGCACCACATCATTCTGCCCCCACTCCCATTTTTAAAAGGTCTTTTCCAGCATCTCCTCCCAAAAAAACCCATTTATTTTCTTAATAAGGAGACAAAACATTGCAGGCAGTACAAGGCATAATAGCATTTGGAGTAGTACGGGCAGCCTTTAAAGCACAGCTGAAGCAGCGTTCCTATGTAGGCTTCCCTGTGTTGGTGCCACTTCCATCGGAGCAGGTGGTGTCTGGAGGGACGGGGCTGCAGCCCCAGGCAGGAAAATAGTAACACACACATAGAAGTGACCACAGATTTTCCTTCAGCTCCCTCTGGGTTCATGCACCAAGCGCTGTAGCAATATACAGTGACTACAATCACTTTTGGCAAACACTGTAAGGTACATAAAAGCACATTTTCATTACGCTGTAAAGACAAGGTCTTTATGGTTCTTGCTATAAAGACTTGTAATCCATATCCGAATCAAGTGTCAACCGCTCAAATGCTTGAAACGCATCCAAAACAGTGCTTCTAATCCTCTCTTTGGCTGGTATTCTCCATCTTCTTAAAAAAATGTATCAGAACTACAGGCTGAGCAGGAGCATTCCTGGAGTGCAAGAGTTGCCTGGTTTTACCCATCACATACAGACCGAGTACAATGGTTACGGTCTGGAGTGCTAAAATCAAACTGTGAAGGCACAAAAATAGCTGACAATAAGAAACTCTGGCATTAAAATTGGGGTTAGCACTCCTGCGGGCTGGCAGCTCATCCCACTGGGCAAGAGTAGTTAAATCTGTTCCTCTGACACTGTTGGTTTCTACTATGACACTGGGAGAAGTTTGGATTGGAACATCTGAGAAATGAAACCTAGGCTGTCCAACATCTTCAGCATGGGAATAGGTAAAGTCTGGAGCTGCAAGAGGAACCGATGTGGGTGTGCTGGTAGCCGTGTCGGACACCGCTGTTACAGCAGTCTCCCAAGATGATGCTAAGTGCTCCGTCACAAGAGCAGTCGAAGCCTGGGAATAGGTTGAGCTGAACATGTGGTATGTAATGGCTGTGGTTGGCGGGCACTGCAGGTGATCATCTGTTAGAGCCACGAGAGAAATATTCTGTAGGGCCAGCGGGCTGTCACACATTAGGGATGGAGTGTTTTTAACTATCTCCATGCTCTTCTGGAGCCACTCTCGGAAGCCAAGAATTTGGCAATCGCATTTCCAAGGGTTGTCATCAAGGACGACTTCTTGCAGCTCGGGTAAAGCAGTAAAGAAATCTCCAGGAAGAGACTGCAGCTTCGTACTATTGAGGTAAACTTTCTGAAGGTGCTTGAGATTATGAAAGAGGTTTCTAGGAAGAACCTCAAGCCTCGTATCGTGAAGTGAAATGTTCTGCAGTTTCTGAAGGCTCAGGAAGATGCCCTCTGGCAGACTGGAAATATTATTTGTATGCAGAGAAAGGCCTTGCAGTTCATTCAGACCACTGAATACATTCTTGGGAAGAACACTAAGCTCTGGATTAAAACTTAGCACAAGCAGCTCCAAATTTGTCAAGTTACTGAACACAAAATCTGGTACTGTTGAGAGCTTTGTGTGATACAGCCACAGGCTACCAAGGTGCCTCATTTCTCCAAACAATACTTCTGGAAGAGACTTGAGTGGGTTCCTGTACAAGGTCAATTTAGACAGGTCATGCAAATGCAGAAAGAGTCCAGGAGGCAAAGCCTCAAGCCTGTTTCTGGAGAGCGTTAGGCTTCTCAGTTTACGAAGACAATGAAACGCATCAGGGGCGATGGACTGGATGTTATTGGAATGCAGGAAGAGTTCCAGCAGCTCCTTCAGGCTATCAAACATCCCAGACTCTATTGAAGACAGCCTGTTAAAATACAACATCAGCTTCTCAAGCCTGGCTAACGCACTAAATATATTTCTGGGAAGTGCTGCCAAACAATTTCTTGACAAGTTCAGTACTTTGAGTTTGGCAAGTTTCTTCAGCACACCACTAGGAAGTGCTGTTAGTTGGTTTTTGTTCAAGAAAACCTCCTCCAAACTAGCTAGTTTGTCAAACAGATTTTCTTCGATGGATTTCAACCTGTTATTTTCAACGATCAACTGCTGAAGCTGTACCATGTCATCAAACACTCCTGGAGGAAGTTCAACCAGCTTATTATCTAGCAGTTTGAGGGCTTTTAGCCTTCTCAAGCCTTTAAAAGCCCCTGGTGATATCAGAGAGATGTTGTTTGAAGACAAGATAAGATGCTGCAGTTCCACCATCCTAGCAAAAACATCTTGCACGTATGTTACGTCGGTGTCCGTTATGTGAATTTCTGTCACGTTACAAGGCAGATTTAACGATTCCAGGTCTTTTATGTGGGGACCAGAGCAGTGAATTGCATTTTTTGAAGAGCACTCACATTTCTTGGGGCAAACAGATGCATCCAGCTGGAAGAAAAGCTTGATCACCACCGACAAACAAAACATCAACATCCTTGTTGAAGTGCCAGAAACATGAGCTGTTACAAGAGATAAGAGAGAGTCAGGATTTGATCACAAGTAGTTAATGAATTAATAGACAACAAAGTTGTGTGGATATATCACAAAACCTGCAAATGTATGCAAAATTTCCCTTGGCTTGAAAGCAAACTTCAAAAATCTCCATTACTGTTGACTGCAAATATTTCTAAGGTGCTCAGCTTACACTGCCAAGTACAGATAAAGCTCTTTTGTAAATCAAGTATTCCTTATTTATATTTGTACTAGTCAAGCATAATAAAAGCATATGAAACTCTAAGTAGTCATAAGGCATGTATTTATTTGAACAGAATAGCATTATACCAAGTTACACACTGAAAGTCTTTTTAAAAAAAAATATATCAAAAGGTCCTGCACCCACAATATTTTTTTATTTTAGGTTATCTGAGGTTTAAAAATAAAGTTTAGCCTGCAAAAATAGATAATAGAGGTAAAAAGGGTGTCCTATATTTTAAGTGGCCAAAAGGAAAACGGCACACAGTTCTGTTAAATCATCTCTCAGCATTTGCAAGTGATCACTTCTTGGAACAGCCCAAGAACACACAAGAAGAAACAGGATATTTTTGACGTCGCCTGAAATAACACACAAGAGCTCGTGTAGCACAGGCCAGGAGCGAGCCTCTGATAACCAACGAGTCTCATTTCAGCAGCTTAACGCAAGACTAAGTTAACAGTGGTATTAAAAATATGACAAAATGAGAGGAAAGAAAAGCCACGAGGTTTGCTAGAAAGCTGTACCAATAAACGTAGAGCTGCATGAAACATACCACGAAGTTGGGAAGTTGTATGGATTTCCAAACAAGAAAAGGAACAGGAAGGCAATGGCTGTAGCTACAATGATAATATTTAAAACAGCAAGTCAAACAGAAATCCACAGTTTAGAAACACTTCCCTAGTGAAATCAGCAAGTCCAAATGTATCAGAAACCTGGAAGTCAAGCACCTGGCTGGTCAGAAGGAGAAGCAGCAGCTGGGAACGCTGGATTATCTGGACAAGTTCTGCAGACGTAACTGGAATAGCCGACACCATGTTGGTTTTCAGCACCAGGAACACTGGGGGAGATGAGGGCTCCCTCCCAACAAACCCTTTTCCAGGGGCAAGGGTGAAGCTCTCCCATACCAACCCCACAGACAGTCATGGGTACAAAGCCTTCAAGGAAGGCTCCTCACTTCAAGGAAGCCAGGTGGGATAGCAGAGCCTCTCACATGCCTGAACTGCTGACAAGAACACACCACCATGGATCAAAAACAGCTGCTGCATCAAAAAAAAAGCAAAAGGGAGTTCTTTAGACAAAAAAATGCTATTGGTTAGGTTCAGAGTACTGAAGACAGTTAAAATCTGCACCGCTTCCTTGGGAAGGGAAGGACACGGCATCTAGTGGTGTCAACTACCACCAACATGGTGCCACACAGCAAGCTCTCGCTGGGCTTACAGTCCAAAGAGTTGTAGAAAGTTACTAAAAAAAGGCTGTGGGATCTCACCCTTCCAAAGGGCTTTTCCATGTCAAACAAGAATCTTTCAGAGAATCTCACCCTCCTAGTAATCCTTCCCGCCATCTCCCATAAACCAGCGATGCCTTCACCTCAGTAAACTCATAAGCCAGCCTGTCCCTGATCCTACTTCTCCCCACCTCAGCGTGCCGATGAGGAGCACATCCCCACGCACCCAGGGCAGGTACCTCAGCCTACAGCCCATGACACGCGGAGCTGGTGGCTGCTGAGACGCTTCTGGGGGGCGTTCAAGCACAACCCTCCACACAGGGCAGACACGTACTGAGAAATTTCTGTTTCAAGCCCTGGCTGGTATCTCAGCCTGCACCAACTCAACCCAAGACCTCAGCAGAACTACAGGATTCAGCAAGGTGAGAGAGATATGAATCTAGAGAACAAACTGAGGGGAAAAAAAAAAAAACCCAAGCCACCAAACTGTTACGCTACCGGCTGCAAATGCAGTCTCCAAGGGCATGACTGCAGTCTGTAAAATAAGAAATAGGCTAATGCTAGACTGTAGACTGGCGACGCCTGCTTTCCTGGTCTCATAACAAAAGGTAAGAGAGTATTCAAGGAGGCAAGGTCAGACACTCAGAAGTGCTCACAAACAAACAATGGAATGGTAGAAATTCTATGCAAGAGATTAAGGCCACAAGCGTATGACTGGCACAGGAACTGGATAATCCTGTGGATCTCAAACATAAGCTGCTAATAGTATTTTTCTCAAGAAGTAATTTAAACTTCCACAATTGAAGATTTTAATAGTAGGAAATACAGTAAGGTCCACGTAAAGGTCATCCTTACCTATTCCCAAGTACTAAAATTTTCTCAGACCCTCACACGAGACCCCTGGCATTCCAGAAAGAACACCAGCCTGGCTGGTCATTTACCATCCGGTCTACAGCCTCCTTCCCTTCCTACAACCCCCTTAATGTTTCTCAGACTGTGAAGGGATGCCAAAAGCAATACATTAATGCTTTTCATATGTTAAAAGTCACAAATCAGTTTTGGACTTAGTTTCATAGAATACTGAGCACACGTATCATTTACTATGGTGCTTCACTTTCTTACTTTCTTGCAAGTTTCTAAACTCATATTACCATGAAAAACGAATTTTGAACTGTACCTTAGAAACTTATCTGCTTTTTAGAGGAACTTACTAGGAGCAGAGCAGGCAATCAGGCTTCACCATGATTCTGCACTTTAAATGGGAAGTAAAACAGCAAAACGCATCCTCTAGATAACACTTTCACCCCTATTTGCGTAACTACTGTGAAAGGCCAAAGAATATTTTAAGCTTCAGAGCAGATTTTGCCCACACTTTGTTGTGTAAGCAACCAGCTTCCAGAGGTTGTACGTAACTCCAAATGTAGAACTGGAGACCACTCACAACACAGGAGAAAGTCTGATGCCACACGTGCAACAGCACAGAAAACCACTTCTAGCTTCTTTGACAGTGATATTACAGTATGTGCTTCAACCACCCCAGTGCAAATCTGGCTAGAGTCAGAAATCTATATTTCAACATGAATTATGATCAGAAAGACATTTCAAATTTGTTAGACAGTTTCACCCGCGGTCTGCTACACAGGTGCACTAGGTTTTGAAGGAGTGGACACATCTACTTCAAACCACCAAGTGATTGAGATGTACCTTCACAAGGCTGCTCTGACTTTTACTTTCTTGCAGGAGTGGAGTCAAAGCAATTTGAGCAAGGAATGAATCCACTTAACCCTTTGGCTAAACAAACCAGGGTTGACACATTTGGCTTCTGTTTTTCCTTTGTCTTCTGTAGTCACAGGCCAACAAAGCCTCAAGCCTGAAAGATTCTGAAGAGAGAAAAGTTTTCAAAACATTAGCTTGAAATTAAAAGATTAAGTTTCTGTAATGAAGTAACCAGGTATTTTAAACATCTTATCGTCAAGTTTAAAATCATGGGCTCTGTCAGTGAATGTTTAAACAGAAGGGGAGGAACAGGACAGAAGTGTCTTAACTTCTGTGTGATTTTTCTAAAGGTGATTGCAACAACACTGCCAGCTCACGACTGGGAACATTTGCCGAAGGGTCTTTCCAAGATAATGCTTCCCACGCATCAAAGAACAGAAGGAATATCTGGACAACAGAAGATGGAAACAAGCTGCTATCACACGTACAAGGTCTGGCTTTGCAGTGGCTCTTATAAGCCACCAGGTAAAAGAACAGTCAATACTATCCCCCTGCAGAACAGCAGCGCTGTCATACGCGCTGCCAACACATGGCATGCGTACTTCCCCATTGCCGTCTTTAAAAATACAGAGGCTCTGAACAACATACCCATGAAGTGTTGAAGGCCAGGCTGGATGGGGCTTTGAGCAGCCTGGTCTGGTGGGAGGTGTCCCTGCCCACGGCAGGGGGTTGGAACTAGATGGTCTTTAAGGTCCATTCCAACCCAAACCATTCTAGGATTATTCTGTGACATTAGTGGGAGTAAATCTGTATTTTTCAACAAGCTTTGGATGGAACTGTGTAAAGAACAATTAAAAACAATTTCATGAAACTAATGAAAAGAGTTAAAATATCTGTTCATTTTAATTTTATTTTCAAAGAGCTTCAGTCACAAAAATGATTTACAAGTCTATTTACAATTCTATTGTACAGTTATTTATGTATGCCTCTTGACAACAGGGTACCATTCTAGAGCAGCAATACATATTTTTAAATACAAAGATGTAGTATCATTTCAGATTTAAAAATAAAAAGGAAGCTGAGCTTCTAGAGAGCGCTGTAATGATGAACTTTTTAATCTGTGTTCGGCTTGAGGAATTCATAACAAACTGAATAGTTTCTGGTTCACATAATTATCAAACAAGCTGCAGTTTGTTGAAAATAGCTTTAAAAACCTGAAGCTTTACTGTATAAAATCAACATATTCAAGACTCTAAAAATTGTCAAAAACCCACAGCTTTCCCTTAGACATACAAAAACCTAAGTTTACAATTCAGAATTTCATGGGAGAAATCCTACAGAACTTTAGCTCTCTCATTTTGTGATGACCAACATAAGCATTAAAAATGTGCAGCATAAAAAGGACTCCACATCTGCTTAGTATTATACTGTATACACATATACAGTACAGGATTATTTACCCAATTTGGGATGACTGTTCAGCACAACCTTCATGAAGAAAGAAAAAATAAATAGAATTTTAAATCCAACAACTTTTAAAAAGTGCAACAGTAAGAGTTTCCAATTTAAAGTTATGATGAATATGGACAGTCAGTTCTGTGGGTGTTTTAGCCGCTTCTACTCAAGCATTATTCGCAGCATTTTCTTTACAGTAGATTTAGTTCTATAGTACATGAAACAAGAGTTACTGCTAATTAAATCTGAAGGGAAGAGAAAAAAACACTTTAAAAATAACCCTGAGGGATATACAATTTAATGATCTTGCAATTTATTTCTAAAAAGTAACATTTATTATTTAGCAATTGCTTTTCTGGGTAGACCAGTCCTTTAAGTATGTGCATAAATAATATTTAAAAATCAGTAATATTTACAAATCCTAATACATCAAAGTAAAATACGTACAGATTAAAGTCTGCATAAACAAATAATTTAATAATAAATCAAACTCCTCAATGTAAGGCCAAAATATACAGCAGGAAGAAAATGTCTACCAAGTATCTAGTGGAGATCACTAAATTGGTCTGTTCACCTGAATTTAGACTTCCAAGATGAACATTAGAAGAGATTCTTTTCACTACAAACTGAATTTCATCTTACTTCAAAGCAGAAACTGAATATGCTAGTGCAGATCTAGTTTGCTGCATTTCTGAAAACCAGAAAAACTAAACTGCTCAAAATGAGAAAAATTATAGGTGGCCAAACTCAGCTCTTGGGCAGGAAGGCATAAATCCCAATAATTGCAGAAGATGCAAAAGCTTATTTTGTGGCTGAACTTGCAACAACAAGAAGGATTCTCAGAAAAGCAGATTTATTATTCTTGACTGAGCGTCAGAAGCAAATAGGTCAGAGCTCAAGCAGGCAACCTCAAGAACGTTTACTAACTCGGAAGGCATACCTTGAGAAAACTAGCTCCCATTTGCAAAATATTCAAGTTTAAGAGACTCATGACCCATTAGTCACTCAATCAAGTGGAGATACTTGGCAATTTCAGTTTTAGTAAGAGCTCCCCAAAATGCTCTCCAAAGACAAGCCCACCTTAATAAGCTGTTTCCTCCTTGCTTTCTAGATAAGTCTAATAAACTAGAATAAGACTGAAAGACTAGCTTCAGAAACCAGAGAAGCTGCAAGAAATTATGATTTTAGAGAAAGTATTAAGCAAGAGCATATCAAAGTGAGAGACACAAATATTTTCTGTCACTTCTCATGGAACATCGAAGCTAAAATGGTCAGTGAAATGGAAAGCAAAAGCTTATGTGTTTAAGGATAAGTCACAGCTCCCAGGTCCAGATGCATAGCTTCACAACATTTTTCAACTAAAATATTATTTTTCTTTAAATTTGAATACTACTTACGCTGCTAAGAATTATTCTTCATCAGTTATTCCATGCTACAAAGATTTTGTAAAATCAACATTGACTGAAGTTAGCCAACTGACTCAAGCTCATGATTAATAAGTTTATCCAAATCCACAGTTGCGGACCCCTTAAAAAGCTACCGATGTTGTTCGATGTTTATGACCTTAAGAAGCCAGGATAATACGACTTTTACATTGCTCTGTTGAATGAATGCTAAGAAACCCACTTCCCTCTTCCTCTTGCTCCACCTCTCAAAAACAACAACAAAAAAAAAAACAGGAAAAGAGTTGACAGCTGGACAGGAGATAGTACACCACATGCATAACATTTATGAGGAGCAAGTGCTAGTAACTTAAACACCCAAGTTCTAGGAAAAAGTCTTCCAAACCATTTAGCTCCATTTTTAAATTCCCCATTGGCACAGTACATTCAACACTGCAGAAACCATAACGTGAGCAGCAGGGGACACTGGCTGTAGTGGGGGACACTGCCCGTACTGCCTTATAGAGCAGCACAAGGGAATGAGGCCCAACCTGAAAAAAAAATCCCCTTATTAAAACAATGCTGGAATGGAATCATCTCCACAGGAATTTAAAAAAACCGCTTCAAATTCCATCATCAGAATACACACAATTCACACTAATCCCAGCTGGCCAGGGAGTTTGGGGCCCTCCTTCCACAACTATTCCAAAGGACCTGACTTCCTTCTCTAAAGGATCTCTACAGGATCGTGACTTCTCCAGATCCCCTCCCAAAGCCTGGAGGTGTGCGAACCAGTCAGTCGCATCTGGTCAAAACAGACCGAGCAAAACTCACTATTTTTATCATCTTCCCCAAAGACACTAAAGAAGACTTTCCTGACAGTTTAGCAAGTTGAAGATGGTTTGGAGATAATTAATTTGTGGTTAAAAAAAAAAAAAGTTTTAAGCTTTGCATGCGAAGATGATGCCTGCCCCTACATCTTTGCAGTTCTATTGTTCTAGTGGCCTTGTGTTTTGACACCGCCTAATGGCAAAATGATGTATCGCTACCCTAAGTGCTTAAGCAGCATTATTGTTGATGCAAGCATTTTTTATTCTTCTTTTAATAAATAAAATCCACATAAGCCTTATAGTTCTGCAGCAAGACAGATTTTTAGCTCATCTATTTTCTCTTAATTTTGTTTCATACAGCTACATATAGTGCTTAAGACACTGGCAGACTCTTTGAAATGCGAATGTTCTTAACATGCACAAATCCCACATGTGGGCATGTGAAAATATTCCTCCCTCCTCCCCCCACTTCCCTTGCAGCAGTAACTCTGGCCTTACTACTTCAAGGTATATAGGAAAATTATTTTAAGAATTACAAAGAAAACATGGTCTACAAAGGGATGATCCAATCCTTCTGCTAGAAAAAGCAAGGTTTGTGGAGGAATGCATAGCTAAGTATACTAAAGCATGAGACAGAAGAAAGTGTTAAGATTCTCCAGCCTTCCTTCTCCAAAAACTTCAGAGTGTAGCCAAACGCCTCCCCCTCCACTGGAGGCCACCAAAGCCCGCCCTAAGGGTTAGCTAGAAAGGAAGCCAAGAACCCACTTGAAAGCAATGTGCTTTCTTCTTAAGGACAGAGCATACTGCTTTTATAGCATTCCCAGCTCCTGCTGTGGCAGACTAAAGAATTAAAACTTAAAATCCAAACTTTACACCTAGAAACACTCTTTACTAGTAGGGACAAACTTAGAGGTACACACACCAAAACTTTAGAACCGTTCTGAGGCACAAAGCTTTTCAACAGTGAGTATAAAAAAAAAAAAAAAAGGATGACAAGGTTATTATGTGCCTCTATTATTACCATGAAACCATCACATCATAGGGCTTACATGAACACGTGCCCAGGTGAGCAGGTTAGAACAATGATTGAGATACTCCAGGCAAATAAAGTGAACCTGTTTTAACTGCCCTGCAGTTTAAACCTTCAAATACATCTCATTTAGGAATAATGAAATTTTGAAAGAAGGTGGAAGGAAACACAATCATGTTTGTTCTGCCTACGGTAACCTACATTTTTAAAATGTATAGCCATAAGATGTCTGGCTCTGAAATTTGTATTCAGAGAGACAAAACAGTTGGAAATATCTGCATTAGAATTTGACATTTAGTATACTGCAATTTCAAATAAAGCCTTAAAATTACATTCTTCTGAATACTACTAAAAGACAGATGCCACCAAGATCCACTGTTACGTTACAGTGATGATTTGATATGATCCGTTTCCTTGGGATGGTACTTTAGCTTCTGTTGTTGTTCTGGGTTTCGGTGGCCATTCTGGATCAACCAGCAGTTCCTGAGCTAGATGCATATACTTGGCTTTTGGTGTCTTCTCTCTGCAACCAAACAGGGAAGAAAGGAAAGAGACTCCACAGCGATCCACAGCCTCCTGCAGAAGTGAACAGATTTGAAAATTTGATTACCATAAGAAAAGAAATAATATAACTTCCAATACAGTCAATTGCTAGAAGAAAAACTACCATATTTGTTTCTGATTTGCTATGCCATTGTCACATTGGACCTAGAAAGTGTAGTAAAGAAACTCTTTTGTTGTGTCATCTCTTCTATACTATGGTACCAATGACATTTAAAAAAAAACAGTAAAAAAACCATCCACATTATCCTAACATCTAAGGTCACCAACAGCTTTTATGCATATTTTATATTAGTTTTGATAAACACAGGTCTAACAGGCACCATTAAGTGATGTTACTATTGAAGAATGAAAGCCTGGTCTAGAAAAAGCAGTCAAATTCCCAGAGTCTCAAAACACTTTTTAAGCAATGAATTGTTTAACTAAAGGCAGCCAGCCAGCCACAAGTGGCAGTATTTAACGTGCCAATACTGTGAAACCTAAGTCCTAAAGGTATTAAAAATTATTAAAACAGACACAAATTATTGAACGTAAGCCTTCCTTCCTATTTTTCCTCTCCCCATCCCAAATGCATGTAACTTAACTAGCTGGAGAAGAGACGCACCATTTCTCATTCTCAAGACTAGATCCCTCTCATGTCTCAGAGCACCTGGACATATATTCTATGGTTCTCTTTATGGTCTGAATTTCTATCAATGGGGGAACTGAACCAAACATGAGCCTTAAGCACAACCACCGCTCTTCAGGGTGAACACAAAGCAATGTTTTCTTGAACAGCCTCAAAAGGACAGATGTAAATCTGAAGTGAATACATTTAACAAAATTTAATACTGAGAAATAAACCCTTGTAATTTTAACAAGAACAAATGTACAGCCAGCTGAAAGTAGTAAGTCGACAGGCTTAAAGAGAAAAAGCTTTTTTTTTTTTTTTTTTTTTTTTTTTTTTTTTTTTTTTTTTTTTATGGGATTCGCATAGATTTCCTTCCCGTATTAATGGCAGAAGGGCAGACCAGATCAAGATTCATGGTCACCTGAAAAACAGAAGCTAAATCCTTCAGTCTCCTAAACCACCTGAGGTAGTAATAACATACTTCATTTGACATTTTATTTTGTTTCATTAATACATACTGTAAATTTTTACTCTCATGAGACAGTGTTCTAAAACCCTAAACCAAATTGATGTAATGAAGAACTGGATTAGGATCCAGCATCAGCAATTCTTCCAAGCAAATCAAGACGTTCTCCAGTTCTAGCATGCTAACTTGTGACAACACAAATAAAATTTGCTAATACGAAAACTGAAGATAAAGTGAAAAAAGTCTTAAAATCCTCTGCATTTGCTTTGCAGTTCTTGTATACAGAGCTAAATTCTTTAAGTGTCAACAAGGAGAAAAATATAAAACCAGAAGACTTTCCTGTTAATATTCAAGTTACAGAAATCTAATTTAAACAGTCTTAAACTTAAGATAAGGCAACAGACACTTATAAATCATAAAAAACCCCAAAACTGAATTAATCAGCATGCACTTAAATGATGACAGCAAAATACTAGTCTCCAACCTGAGGCGGCTGGGGTATGGTGAGGCGATATTCTCCTTGTTTGTCTCGATTGAACACAACCTTCCAAAGGATCATATCAAGGAGGACATTCTGTGAGACATTGCAGTGAGCGGGAAGAATTAAAGAAACTAATGATCATTTGTTGTTAGTGTGCACATTACAAATAAACCCCAAAATAGTGTCAGGCATAAATAATTCAGTGCCAGGCAAAATGGAGAGTTTACGTTATTTGTCAGTATACTTAAGCGATAAACATTTTCATTCTTAAAGTGCTCACATGAGATTTAAGAATACGAACACGTACTTTAAATCAACAGCAACAATGACCAAAACTGCATCCATGGATACAGGTAAAAATCATAAATATACATTCTTAATGTGTTTCAACACTCTAAAAAAAAAACCCAAAAAAACCCTCTATAGCACCACAGACTACGTGCTTAAAGCAGTTTCCCCTCAAACCATCTTTAACATCATGGCGTACTTCATGTTGGAGCGAAGCTTTGCTTGGCGTTTGTTTTAAAGCAGTGACATTCTCAGAAAAGCTTCAGCGGGGTGGCAAAGCTGAGCCACCAGCAGGAAGTCTGAAGAAATTCTGTAGGAGCCGTTCCAGATTTTGGAGAAGAGGGCAGAACTTTAACAGTATGTTCAGTACATCTGGTTATTCTCATACAGCTGCGTGGGCGGACTTGAGAGCCTTGAACAAATCCGGCACCACAGGTGTGAACTTGTATCTTCCATGGCCTTGAGCACACAAGTCTGTTCTTTGGACAGATTCCATTTCTAACATCTGACTAACCTCCGCCACCGAGAAAGTGGAGCTGATAAGCCAGGCATTTATAATAGATTTTATAACGCTTATGATCTTATAGTGTACTACAATTTTATACTGCTTTTATAAAGCTTTTGCCAACAAATCTTCAGCTTGTTAGATGTTCATTTTTGAAGCCAGTCTGGTTTAAGTATGTCTATACCAGGCATCAGGGTAAGGAGCAACATCTGCTAGGATCTGCCTTTGTTGTGCAATATTTTCTATCATCTGGCAGAAAGAAGATGCATGCTTTGTGAACCTCATCTGGCACCCACATGGAAGGAGCAAAAGCTTCACACAGCATTTTGGAAAACTTATTTGGGACAGCCACAGTCAGAAATCATTCCTGTTGTAGAAGCAACTAAAACTACATACGAGTGTAGCGTGATACAAGCGTCAAACTGGCAAGTGTGACGAAGATTGTTCCAATCCCACATGTATCTCATCATTGTAAGATAAAGAAGTAATTACTGAGGGATTAGTCTCAGCAGAAGAACCACCTCTAGGTGATATACCTACAGAACACCTTGTTAAAAGAAATAAGGAGATGCCACCAGCAGGTTTTCCTAAATACTGAGAATATGACCTGTAGTACCCAGTAACTCTGTAGCAAAAAGTGTAGTGAGCAGAAAATCCAGCCAGGCACACAAGGACAGAAGGGCAGTGAGCTGTACCGGAAGGAAAGGAATGAAATAGCCTACGATTTCCACACAACACACCGGACACAATGCATTGGCACCACATGAAAAAGCTTCAGGGAGCCTGGAGTAATACTGCTCGAGTTGGACAAGCACAGATCAAAAGGTGGGGCAAAAGCAGGTTGAAGTTATGGAAGGTGAAGTGCATATTGTAACACAAGGTTCGGGACTTGAGGATCAGTAGGCAATGCTTCTGTTGGACACCTGCTGTACAGTAAGATAACTTAGGTCTAAACGAAGCATTTAACTAACAGTGAAACTGGACGAAATAGATTTTAAGTCAAAGCAGAACATCCCAAACAATGTCAAGAAAATTAAACTCTATAATTAATTCTATTCCATTCCTAAAGTATGGGCAACAAGATAAATAGGAAAGTCTGGCTGAAAGGAATGTGACAAATCATCCTACCAGTTTTGGTAATGACAGTTAAGCGACTAAAGCGTTGAAAGATGCTAACTTAAACCTGCATAGGAAAAAGGGGGAGGTGAGGCTTGAAATACTGGGTGGAAGCAAATGCTCTACAGTAATTACATTGCTTAGGTTATGGTTACGAGAAACTCAGAAGTTTAGAGATTGATGTGGGAACAAACAAGGCCCAGGAGTGGAACCTCAGGAACGTTTAAGCCAGAGGAGAAACACTTGGCCTTGAGAGACACGCACCGATCCATGGACTGACACACTGCACAGACTTTCTACTAGAGCCCTTGCCCTTCCAGAACAGAAACATCACCAGACTGTATACAGGTTAGAAACGATCATCTGCAGAACTAAGTAATTTTTCAGCAGAAGCTAAGTTTAATTTATTTCTCTCGGTAAAGCTTATCAGCGGACTGAAAATTGTAACCACCACCTATTTACAGTCCAGGTATCAACACAAAGCTCAATTCCAAGGAATAATCTTAGCACTTCATAAAAGCTCATTTCCTAGAGATGGCAATAAAAACATCAAAATTGACCAGAAAAAGTAAACAGGAAAAAATATTTCTATCTATAAGGTTTGTTTTAAATTTATCATAAGACAAAAAAAGCCATGATTCCGCAGCTTTAGAATAACTATTTTTTTTCAGTAGCAAGATCGCAATATACATAAAATTTAACTCTTAACAAAGAAAAGAGGAGGCAAAAAAAAGACAATTATTAGAAGTTTAGTAGTACAAAATAGACTTAAAGGACATGAAGGAAACCTCACTCACAAGCAGGATTAGAGTAAATATAGGGCAGTGTAAGAAAGGCACTAGGAGAGGATAAACATGTTAATAACAGGGCAAAGGCCAAAAAAATGAATATCTACTGCCATGTTTTGGAAAAGACAAGTTATCGCCTATCACGTGAAAACAACTGAAAAACATGTTCCAAAAGGCAGCAACATAATAACATATATTGCAAGTTCTATATGGAACATCATTTTGAACACAAAGCCTTGATAATTTTATTAAGCTATCAAAAAAAACCTGGTTGGTTTTATTTTTACTAAGTCGTGAATAAAAGGGAAAAAAATAGCCAAGTGGAAAGAATATTAATGCTGTAGTAATATTCAAAGGCCAAAATGGTATGATTCAAGCAAACATTATCCTGGTTACCTTGATAGCAATCCCTCACATAGTAATGGAAACACTGACTAGAAGCTGCAGAAAATGTTATACAGTAAAAACAGATAATTGTAGTGTGCAAGTGCTAGATAATGTTGAAAGACTGTTTCATCTAGCAGGAAAAAAAATAGTGACTAATGGCTGCAACCAAAACTCAGATGTAGTCTAGGTTGGAAATAAGGCATCAATTTAACACGGAAAAGAACTAACCACAGGAATAAGTGACTGGCTTTGAACCCAGATTCCTTCTGGAAGATGTTATCTGTCAAACTCCAATTCTTGGAAACAACAGAGGGGTACCTGGATGAAAGGTAGGGCATGTTTCTGGCCACATTAACTCTGGAATTACAGCAGAAGAGGTCAATACCCAGAGTTGACTGGCTTTGGACAAGCTCAGGGCTGGAAAAAGCAGATCTGCATGAACATCTCTAGTTCTGGACTTGGATCAGATTAGATGAACAAGTTATATAGACCTGCATTATTCTGAACAATAAGGTATGTATATGATCCAACTGAACGAAGACAGGCTCCCCTAAGGATTTTATGTAGTTCTCTACTACGTTGTTGTTCTGAACTGAACTAACACAGTAAATAAATGTGGAGAGTATTGTCCTATGAAACAGCTGAAATAATTGAAGTCTTTCAACTTTTCCCCCCCTTTTTTTTTTATTCATAAAAAAGGCTTTAAGATCATTCCTTTAACACAGAAAACCTTGACACCTTAAATCTAGTTTACAGGGACTTTTTAGGAATACAAAGGTAACAAAAACAGTGACCACTTACACTGGCACGCTGTGAAGAGAGACTTCTAAACAAAAGACAAACACATACTCTGGAAAAAGACCCACTTAACAGACAAGCATTTTTTCCATTTGAATTTCTTACCTCCGTCAGCACGGATACAACTGCATTGAGAATAACAATGATGAGAATTCTGAGGCGCCACTCATATGGCACGCACACGAGCTATGAGAAAAAGTTGCCAGAGGTTAGCAACACACACATGAAGTAGACACACCACACTGAAAACAGGCTCAGCATTATAAATTCTCCCTTTCCACCCCCAGAGATGCGAAGTTAAAGCTCTAAAGCCCTCTAAAGGCTGCCCAAAAGGCAGCCAACCAGTTATCCCAGGAAGTACAGACACCTGCACATCTGCTCAATCTTACCTCAAGAAATGTGTCAATAGATTCAACAGGATGCAACATGATGAAAAATATGAAGACATAAAGAACTATCACAGATACAACAAACAGAACTGTAAAAGAAGAAAAGAAATATTTTAATTGGACCATCTCACAATCAGAGTTTTAGATAGTTTTCCCATGTATCGTGGGTTCATTACTCCCTGGAAGTAATCTCTTTTCTTCCTCTAAACCCCTTCCTGACAGATTTCGGCAATACAAGTTGTGCTGACAGTCGTAAAGAGACAGAAGGCCAGACTCAGTTTCTCAGTGGCTCAATTGTGGAGCTGAAACATATATACGCATACACTTCTACAAACAAAGCAACTATTAACATAAATTTCTCCCTACAGTTTAATACTTCCGTATTTCTATCTCTGATTATCAGAGGATAATTGTTCTATGTTCTCCTAGCAACACTATGACTGCTGATGGGGCACAAGAGAATTGTAAGCAAGCCATGGATAAACAAGTGCAGAGTCACTTGGAGTTTTACTTGGAACAGTACACAGTATGAAAGGACTTACAATTTTTGTAGGATGGTTGTCTAAAGGGCTTTCCCTTAGAAAAGACAATTGCCACTATGAGGTACTGAAAGCTGGATATAAAAAACAAAGTTGTGTTTTCATAATTTTTAATGTAATGTTCATCATCATCAAGAGTCTCATTCCCATGGTGTGCAGAGCTGGTGTTTGTGGCATCCAATAGATTACATGCACTACAACAAAGAAAAACATTTAACACTGAATTAAGGAGAAGATGTACACAAGGCCTATTTATTAACAAAATTAATGACAGATGAATTGCTATGGTAGTAAAACAAAAATTATCCTTGAAAACCTACTACAGGTAGCAAGAAGTAACTCAAAACTGCGGCAGAGAGGGAGGAATTTTTGTGAATTCTGAGCTTCGAGTTCTTTTATGCTTCCAGCTTGTAAGTTCACTACATCAACTGTTTAGAAACTATCCCTGAAGATACACTTTGAAGACAGGTAAGAAAATATTGCAATCTAAAAAAAGAATAAAACACCTCTTCATTTTCAGAAATACGAATTTGATTTACTGGAACTCTAACAGGAAAAGAAAACTTTATAACATAGAGTTAAAATATGTCCTGAATTTCAAATTTCAATCTCAACTGTCACACAGTTGAGGAGTCTTCAGACCCTGCAGTCTGGCTCTGACCCAGTTTTGAGTTTCAGCCATTGGCGAACTCCTATATATTACTGTGCTTTTCAGAAAAAATTCAGCAGACTAACAAGTTGCCATACAGAAGCTTTATTTAAAAAGTCCTCAAAGGGGGGTAAATAAAGAAGAGAGCAGTTATTGCCTATAGGTTTTCAATCATTACTGTATCCCGCATGAAGCAACTGGAACACTTACTCAGATTCCGTTGTCCAAGGCTCATACCAGGACTGCTGTTTGACCCAAAAAAACCCAAAGGTTTGGAAAGCAAGGCAGATGATGATCTGAGACAAAACGGAGCACAGAAGTGGACCTGAGATAAGACCTGATGGAGGCCTTCGTGCAACAAGCTCCTTCCAAGCAGGGTTCAGACTCACTGCAAAGAGAAAGAAAAACAAATTACACATTACATCATTATGGTTTTCAAGAGTTACCCTGTTCACATGCTGTGGAATTAGAATAGCTTGCTTATGGCATCACTTTAATAATTAGTCCAGAACTGCAACTGTGAAGCCACCCTGAAAAGACTATATCCCACTAGAATAATGCCACAGTGCCTTCTGCAGGCTGGTTACCCCCAACAGCACAGGGTAGCAGGGGACAATAACAGAAGCCATGAGACTTAAGGAATTAGGAGTGTCTGGCCAAATTCCCCTTGTCTGGCACAAGGACTTACAGCTTGTCTCATCAGTTTTGGTCTGCCATTGCTTCAAAGAAGCAGTTTCTATTAAACTTGAAAATGGAATTCTACTGTTAGCCAGTAAACCAAGTGCTGGGTTTCTGTGTGTAATCAAATACTTCACTAGATAATAGACCTTGAGTATGACAATTTGTGGACAGAATTTCAGCTAAAAATGCAAGAAATCAAAACATTGGAGAAAGACGATATTGGAACAACGCCTGTTCTGATTCCAAAAACAGTTTCCTCATGTCAGGAGATATTTATGGCTTCCTGTGCTGCGAAGAACTACTTTTCTAAGACCATGCCCACAAACTGCTTTTTGTATGACGACATTTCACAAACTTCAGATTAATCTAACTTAGTACACAGTGGTTTGGGTTTTTTAATGCGTATACTGTAGCAGTCGTAACATCCCAACTGTATGTCATAGTGCTTACTCCAAACAACATGTAATTATATATTAAAGAAAATCTGATGAAGCCAAAACTGCTTCATAGAAGCCAGAAGTGTTAATTCAGCACGATACTTACTAGTGAAGACAACCACCAAAATGATTGCCAAATCAATGA